>NW_010972598.1:8194946-8387252 GCF_000737465.1 Haliaeetus leucocephalus | reverse complement strand
GGGGAGGGAGATCGGGGGCTTCGGGCCGGGGGGCGCTGCCGCCCTCCTCGCCCCGGAGCGGCTGCCGGGGGAGCTGCCGGTGCCGCAGCGGGGGCGGGGGCAGCCCGGCCTCTGCGGCGCGGCGATGTCGCCCGGTGGAAAGCCGGGACTTGGTCACGTACCCTGTGTGGAGAAGGCAGCTGCCTGCTCCTCGTCCGGTCTGGTTTAGACAATAAAGGGTGACCCTGGTAGTTCATGTTTTGTTCTGGCCTCCTGTCTCTGACAGTGAAACGCGGGGGGGAAGAGGCTGAACTATATGTTTTATGAACATTCTAGATTATTTTTTTTTTTAACAGCAGATAGGATACTCCTGCTGGCAGCTAATACCAGTTCCTTCTAGGAACTGCCATGCTTGCTCTGTGCTGTTACCCATGTAAATACGCAGTCTCTCCTTGAAGCCGTGAATTCAGGAGTCATGTACCGTGAGGGTCAATTCCACCACCTAATTAAAGAGGGGAAAAAAAAGTTTTTAATTTAACTTTAATGGAATATTTCTGTATTTGTTGTGATACTTCATTTTCAAACGATTTCTTGTCTTTTTTCTGTTTGATTAATGAGGAAGTGTGACTTTTTCTACTAAATCAGAAGCTTTTCCTCCTTGTTAGCATGAGCAGTTCTATCTTTGCAAATTCTTTAATTTAAATGTGTGCTTCTGAATCAGTCCATCTTTCTGTTTAGGCTAATGTGCAAATAACATTTATGCTTAGATTGTTCTACCGTTACTACCAGTTCATACAGAATACACGTGTTCCTCCCTGCCCCCCAAAGATTTTGCTGGTCCTAAGGACTGGAGCTCTTGGTTTTACTTGAAGTAGCATCAGTTTCCCTGCAAGCTCAGAGATCAGACAGAACAGTTATATATAAACTGGGATCTTTTGCTTCAATCTATCTTGGTATCAGTTCAGAAGATATAACCATTCAGAAATATACCATCCTGGCATTATGCAAATAGAGCAATCCTTCCCCTCAGTTTTCCACAAGGTGGTTCTGCTCAGAGAGTTCCTTTCATCGCGTACGTAGATGAAAGTTGCATTGCAAACCTTAACACCTTGTTTACAGGTGCTGTATTACTATCTGTATATCTGTGCTTATGGGTATGCTTTGATAATAATTTTCTTTGTTCTCATGTAATTTCTTAATGCAAGGACTTATTTGTGTGTGTGTGTGTTCTAGATGGCGTTGTCAGACTCGGTCACTACTTGTCTTTCTCCACCTGTGCATTATGTGATTTGCAAACTTGGATTTGAGAAGAAGGACACCTATGATATTAATAATATTTTATCTGAAAATGATGAAGTATGTTGGCAAGCTGTTACAGAGCATGTGTGTTACCTTGAATCAGGTTGGTGTTTACCTGTTGTAGTAATGATACATTTAAGACTGCTACAGCTTAGTTATAACATTTTATTATAGCACAGCATTAGCTTTGCTGCAGACTAGAGTACATGTAGTTCATATCTACAAGGAGCTTTAAATTTTTCATCCACGTTTGGTATTTGGTTATTGCTGGTTCCTAAGATTCAGGTAATCTGTGCTCCATAAGTAGCTGCTCCTTTGCTTCCTTGTTCATCTTGGTTCCTAGATTCATGTGCCTGTACATAAGAGGGGGTTCAGTTCTGCTTCTCTCCTACATCATAACTGCTTTCTTCTGTGTTCTTTATATCCTTTTTGCAGTAAATTTAAAACAGTCTGGGGCCATTAGTATTCCTACTGTTGCTTCTGGTTTTGTTTCCCCAAGTATGGCTTGTACAGAAATACTGTTTGGTTTTCCTTCTGTATGCAGAACAGTTCATGATTGTTTTTCAACCAAAACAAAGTATTTATGCCCTGATGAACTTGTTGAATTTTAACTTGCCAAATTGCATCATGCAAGCTCTGTTATTAATTTCCAGAGAGGGTAAAAATGATACATGTTTCATAGAATCATGGAATCGTTTAGGTTGGAAAAGACCTTTAAGATCATCGAGTCCAACTGTCAACCCAACATCACCATGCCCACTAAACCATGTCCTAAAGTGCTTCGTCTATGCATTTTGCGAACACCTCCAGGGATGGTGACTCCACCACTTCCCTGGGCAGCCTGTTCCAATGCCTGACAACCCTTTCAGTAGAAGTTTTTTCTAATATCCAATCGAAACCTCCCCTGGTGCAGCCTGAGGCCATTTCCTCTTGTCCTATAACTAGTTACTTGATAAAAGAGACCAGTACCCACCTCACTACAGCCTCCTTTCAGGTAGTTGTAGAGAGCGATGAGGTCTCCCCTCAGCCTCCTTTTCTCCAGACTAAACCATCCCAGTTCCCTCAGCCGCTCCTCATAAGACTTGTGCTCTAGACGCTTCACCAGCTTCGTTGCCCTTCTCTGGACATGCTCCAGCACCTCAATGTCTTTCTTGTAGTGAGGGTCCCAAAACTGAACACGGTACTTGAGGTGTGGCCTCACCAGTGCTGAATACAGGGGAACAAACTTCCCTGCTCCTGCTGGCTACACTATTTCTGATACAAGCCAGGATGCCGTTGGCCTTCTTGGCCACCTGGGCACACTGCTGGCTCACATTCAGCCAGCTGTCAACCAGCACCCCCAGGTCTTTCTCTGCCCAGCAGCTTTCCAGCCACTCTTCCCCAAGCCTGTAGCGCTGCATGGGGTTGTTGTGACCCAAGTGCAGGACCCGGCACTTGGCCTTGTTGAACCTCATACAGTTGGCCTTGGCCCATCAATCCAGCCTGTCCAGATCCCTCTGTAGAGCCTTCCTACCCTTGAGCAGATCAACCCTCCCTCCTGACTTGGTGCCAACTTGGTGAGGTTTCTGCCTGATACAATATCTTGAAGTAAATCAGAAGAATATTTTCCTATAAAAGTGTCCCACCAAAGACGAGCAGTGATACCACTCTGTAAGGTACCACATCCATCTGTGTTCTTTAAAGGGTGTAAGTGGTGCAACTTGACTCATCCCCCTGAGCCTGCACTAGCTTCCAGCTTGATTATGTGGAATTTATGTACTGTAGTAGGTTCTTCCCGTTTCAACAAAACCAGAACATAATAATCCTCTTTACTTTCGTATTTTCTTGCATTAAGGTGTTGGGTGGTTTGGGTTTTTGTGGGGTTTTTTTTTTGAGAAGGTACTCGATCTTATCTGGTCTTACACTGCACTTTTACTTTTCTGTATCTTATCTGTGTGGTCTTTTGGACAGTAAATTGTAATGTACAAGTCGTGATAAAATAGTCTGGATAAAATTCTCTGTGCTAAATAGGTACACAAGCTGTAGCAGGTTTTAATCCTTGTGAGTTTTAAAATACTGGACCTCTGGGGAAGTTTGGTAGTCTAACCACCGTCTGTTTTTCAATTTAAGATCAAAGTGTGGATTATATCAAAAGCATACGATCATTAGGACCTGTATGTGAATCTGTTAATTTGCACTTGAAATCTCTGACCAAGGAGCAATTTGTAATTCAGTATGCATTATGGTTCCGCTGGACGAACTGCACAGAGGTATGGAAATGTCTGTTGACAATTTGTATTTTGACACATGAAGCCTTTGTGGAAGTTTAATGTAGGAATACACAAGAGTTATCGATGAACCAAAATGCTTAGAATTTGTAACTGATTGTCCTTCTCGGGTATGTAGTTGCTTCTAAATTTCCTGCCTTTGTGATTGGATTTTATAGAAGTTATCACAAAGAGAACATGAGGTGCTTTGGGCCTGTTCTAACCTAAGATGGTAGGATTTTGTTTTTCTGATAATCTGCCCTTAATATCAAGTTTTACTGTGTAAAGTTATTGTTGATAATTTTTATAGATGCAAGGCACTAGATACATTGCAACTAAAAATACAAGAGTTGCTCTAGGGCAGTTGCTTTCCAGGCATCTACATTTTGATCTCCTTGGCATGGTTTTCTTTCTCCATTTGCGTAGCGACTATCACAGAGGCATATTTAGGTTTCTCTGTGCTTTTGACAATTTGATTTTTTCCTTCTGAATATTTAACACAACACTCTTCCTCTCTCCCATCATACAGTTATTTCTTGAAGTATTTGATGTTCTACAAGATACTGAAACTACAGAAGTTGCTCTTGGCTTAATGAAACTAACATCATGCTTGGAGCGAGCCTTGGGTGATGTAAGTGCCAGCATGAGGAGTCTATTGCAGGTTTGGTTTTATAAGATGGGAACGAGCTCTTGGATTTAACTGCACATTGAAAAAGTGAGATTACCCTGTACTGTGGTAGTACACAAATAGCCCAGCTGCATTTGGTAATGGAAACATCTTTGGGGACTCCTTCACTTGTGCTGGTAGAGTTGCTTGTGCGAGTGCTGTTACTAAATTTCATTAAAAAAGAGCAAAGTTTGCTTCATCAGTGTACATAAGGTAGGTCTTTGTTACTCTGATTTATTTAACTGAAACAGGGAGCAGCATACCTTCTGCAGAAGATCTGATGATGTAGTAACTTCTGTGAGGGAAGGCAGGAGTGTGCAGCTGGAAACTGGCTGCTAGATAACTTCTCTCAGAGTTCTGTTTGCAGAGTGTACATCTGTTTAAATGCTTCGACACGAGTCTTGTGCTGCAAAAACATCTAGAAGTCAGCTAACAACTTAAATTCTTGACCTAACTGTTCAGCTGGATAGATCTGGGATCCATCTTGTAGTCCTGAATGTTTGTCTTGTTAACACATTCCTGCTTTCCTTTACCTTGTAATAGTTAGTAAAGGACTGCACTCTTGTTAAGTTTAAAGAGTAATACTGTAGGAGTTCCATGACCAGCATGAGGCAAGGAGTGCATACATGACATGACTTAGACTTAGGAATTCTGAATGGTATTAAGAAACTTGTATTGTGAATCCTTTTTGATAGAACGTGAATTAGGCTGTGGTTCAACATTTGGTGATAGCACTACTTAAATTTGTTCAGTCAATCTTCACAGCCATCTGCCTTGTTTGCTGGTATTCTATACATTATGTGAGTGCAAATATTTGAAGGCCTAGTAGCAAGCTAGATTGATGAACTGGTCCAGGTACCTTTCCACCTTTTTCCTCTACCCCCATTTTTGTTTTTCAGCTGGATCAGTTCCTTGGTCTGCTTCACTGCATGACCACACAAACAGATGCCACCACTACTTAGGGGCATGCAAGTTAGGGAGAAGGGAGCAACAGCTGTTTTAAGAGGCTTTGCTGTTGGGGTGTATCGCCCACAGATCAGATAAAATAGCTGGTTGTTAAATCTCCGTGAGGAGCTTTGGAGAAGGAAATGCCAGAGAAAGAACAGTGGGCTACTTCACACCTAGACAAACCAATTTGCCCAAGTAAATTTTGAAGTAATGAAAAATTACCAAGCATTGGAAAAAAACTGTCAGGGAGAATACAAAGAATGGAAGGCTTCATAGCAGTTGAGACTAGAGATGCTGAGATTGCCCAACTAGGATAAAATCTAGTTTAAGGAACAGCCGGAATTAGAAGACAAACCACAAGTCTCCTTCTTTGAACAATGACAGACCCTATAGATTTCTAGGGTAAGAATGAAGTATGGTGTCCTGGGTGGAGTTTATTCCCTTAATTACATGTTCTCCTTGTGCTTTACTGTTTGGGTTTTTTTTCTGGAGAACAGCAGTACTTGTACAGACACTGTGAAAAGCCTAACTATGGGAACATTAAGTAGGATATCCAGTCTTTCCTGATATGTTCTGTAAATTTTAATTTGTCATGAAATTACAGAATTTAAAGCCTTTTTAAGGATTTGGTGGGTTTTGTTTGATTAGTGTTTTTACAATAATGAAAATGGTTGCTGGGTGAAATAGTCAAGTTGTATGTTTGAAATGCAAAGAAGTATACTGAATTACTTATGTTACCTGTTTTGCTTTTCTTTAATAGGTATATTTACTCATTGGGAAAGATTGCCCTTTCCTTCTAAGAGACTTGCTTGCTTCTGAACAGCTTGCAGTTGTCTTTGGACAAGCTGTAGTAAGTGCATAGTTTTGAAATAAGTAATAAATAATGAGCTTGTTTTCTTCTTGCCAAATGGCAGGTTTCCAAGCATAGCCTTTGCTTGGACTGAAGGAGATTTTGCAAATTCTGTAATATATTGGAAAAACTTTCATTTTATATGTGTTGCAGTCTGGGGGGATATATGGCAAAAATAATGAATATTGTAAATGGAAATATTTTTAAAGGCAAGCTCATAAGTTCTTATTTGCTTTTCTACATAAAAAACCTATATACGTAAAACTTCACATATCTGTCAATATCTTTCAACTTGAAAATACACATCCTGCACTGGCTGTTTCTGATGAGCTGTGTTCCCCTTCACCACCACTGTAGTAAGATGCTTCATAATGTTTACCACACTAGAGTTTTTCAAAATAGAGGAAATTAATTTATTCATCCCCATGTGCAAAAAAATAATAAAACCAAAATTCTGATGACATTCTTGTGTAAACGGAGTAGGTGGTCTTTCTCGTACAGTTTTACAAACGTAAACTCTTCCTTAGGACAAAATATTGGATGTGAACTGTAGAAGCTTGTATTGTTAGCCAGTCTAGTAGTGTTACAACGGTTATTTCTTGAATTTTGGTGGCATGTGGAATAGTTCAATTCTTACAGTTAAAAAATAAAAACAAAGTTTCCCTTTTTGTTTGATAGTGATCTGGGAATACAGCTTTGAATGCAAATTCTGTATTTTATGTTAATTTGTGTTAAATTATGGTGGATTTATACTAAAAGAAGTAAGAAGCTAAACTTGATCTCATTTGTTTGCCTGTCGAAACTGTTTGGAATGTTTAATAATGAGTTTTATTATTCCCGCATTATATTCTATAGCATGTACAAGTGAGCTGAAAGATTTTCTTTCAGAGAATACAGGGAATTGCAAATAATGGGTTGCTGTTACTGTGACAAGCTGTGGCCAGTCAACTTGACAGTAGACATTGTAGTTTCTCAATAACTTGTGAAATTTTCTGTCAGGGAAAGATACAAGGTAATAAATAATAGATTTCTTCATGCAGTAATCACTTTGTTTATTAATTAGATGAATGTACTGAGGGTATTCATTGGATCTCCGTATGGTCTGAATCTTCGTAATGTTTTGTGGCATGGGTTTGCATCCCCACAAGAAATTCCTGCAAAGTAAGTTACCAAAAAGAATCTCATTTTCTTACCAGTCATATTTGAGAGTGCTTGAAAAGCCGTTAGTAAAACTTACTGCTCTTATTGAAAAAAATTTAAAAAAAAGAAAAAAAAATGTCCAAAGGCCTCTGGTAGTATCCTGACATTTTTCCCCTGCTGCTGCTTTTGGAAAGGGATTTCCATAGAATACTTTAGCCATTATAAAGCTGGTCAGTTTTAGGACCAGTGGTTTTTTTTACTAGCAGGAAAAGCAAGAAAGCTTAAGGTCTTTTTTTTTGAAACCCAGTTCCTTGTCCGTCAGGGCAGTAGGAATAACTCGGAACAAAACGCAGAGGAATGGGGTAGGATGATAAGCAACAGCAGCCAATGTGGAATACAGAGATGCTTTTTTCCTAATTCTACATTGATTTTTTCATGCTTGTGAATGTAATTATTAAGTGCCCCTACCCAAAAGAGATGGGGAGTATTGGTTTTGGATGTTCTTTGAAAGAGCAAAAAAACCCCTTTGTCCCCAACCCACAATTGCTGACTCTTTGCAAAAGATTTAGTTGTATAAGCTTTTCTAATATATTATGGTATTCTCCCTAGATACTGTGCTATGCTGCTTTTTTTAACTGCAGGATTGGGTCAGTTGTTACAGACATATCTTATGCAAACTAAATGCATTCTAGTACATCGACCTTATGTGACCTTCATGAGCTTAGATGAGCTTGGCATATTTCCAGGCAAGTATTTAGTCATTAGCAAGTTTTTATTATATTTGCTATTGTTTCATTGTCTAAAAGTGCTGTTGAAAATAATGCATTTTCCACAGTCCTAAGATTGAATCTTAACTAAGATACCTGTATGCACTGTCATTAGATGAATCAATCGTGCTTGTAGGACAACTTTTTAATATGTAGGCAGTTCCACTGATTATTGAATCAAAGAATACTGCATTGTAAAATAATTATAACACATTGAAACGTGTAACATTACTGCTTCTAAAAGACTTTGGCTGTATGTTCCAGGTTTTTGATGATGAGTGTTCCTTTCATGTAACAGTCATCTATTTTGCCTTCACAAAATCTAATTCTTTGCAGAATCAGTGGGTTCCAGCTGCAAGGGTCCCAGCAGGAGTGCCCTGCATCTTACAGGGAAGGTAGTGTTGAAACAGGTGACACATCTTCAGTACACTGATGCTTTTCTCAGGGAAGGACCTGAAGTGTCAGATTAAAATCTTCTCATGTCCCTGGCTACAGACCTTATTTGGTTTATTCTTACTCTTTTTAAAGCAAAACCAGCATATGGGGAATCTTTGTGTCAATGGTGGTCATGGTCAGTTTGTGCTACGTAATCAAATTGCCAGTGGAACATCTGTTAACAGAACCAAGACAGGGGTTTTGGGAACCAAATCAAGCTGATAACAGTCCAGGCATCATGTAACATAAATCCTATAGCTGTTGATTTGCTTTGAAAAAACACCTAGTGCAATCAAGTTGCACTTACTGTTTTAAGCTTTCTCTTGGATAAGATATTTATAATGTGAATTCGTAAGTGTGAGTTTCTTTTTATGGTAGCACTGAAGTATGAAGTGTTCATTTTTTATGCTAAATGTCAGCACAGAAAATTGATGAAGTAGGAACAATGTGCTCATGTTCAAATGTTCATAGTACTGTACTGATTCTTACTGAATTAAAATGATTAATATATATTACACTTTTTAAAAGTATTTGAAGTAGGTGGAGAAGAACTCAACAGAAGCTGGGTCCGGTTGCTGTGTAGTCTTTTAGTCTCAGTAAAAAGCAGCCATGACTTTTTAACACTTTTTACTCTGTAATTTTATATTATCACTAAAAATACAATCTTACAAATGCAATTTGTGATCTTAAATATGACTACCATTGTACTTGTATAGTTAAAATAAATTGGGTAACTTTTAAGTCTCCCTTTACAAATGCTGAAATAATCTTATATTTTCAGTTAAATACTAAGAATGAATTAGCAAACCATAGATTGTATGTAGTTTATCAATGTTGTTTTGCTAACTTGCAGATCTTAATCATGAAACACTTTCCGTAGCCGAAGAGCTAGTAAAACTGTCCAGTTTTGTATTAAAAACAATGTTACCATTTTGGATGGCTGCTTTAACAGCTTTCAAGCAAAGCAGGTAACAGTCAAATTTTTTTAAAATTTATTTTTTATTTTTTATATTCTATATTTATAGAATAATAGCAGGATTTGTAGGTTCCAAAGCTTTTTGCTGAATCTGTTGCTTAACAACATATAGTTATGCATTGTTATGGTGGTCTCTCAGAAAGAGACCTACTCTTTGTGGACCTACTACTTTATTTTGTGCCAGCTAGCATTATAAACTATATTTTGAAACCTAAAAAATACTATTGCAGATGTAGCCAAAAAGGAGAGTTTTACAAAGCAAATGGAAATAAATCTTCAGATATTAACATTTCAAGTTGAAAAAAAAAGTACATTGTTTTGTTTTCCTCTCCCATGCTCCACCTTTTTGTAAGTTATTCTCATCTCTGAGCTGGTTTGAATTCAGTGGTCAGCTTCTGCTGGGCACAGGTAGTCATTTATTGTTTGTTTATGAAGTGCATTACAGAGGAATTTTGCTCTGGGTTGTTTGGCCTAAGAGTGTGACCCTGAGATGGCTCTAATTTCCATTTAGATTGTATTTATAAGGAGGGAAAACCCCTTTGGGTACTCTGTTATTTTTGCAGGTATGCTGACTGTGTGATTCTCTTACTTCCTCAGCTGGAAGTTGGACTTAGATTGCTCTTCACTACAACTAATAAATGTCCAAATCGATTGCTAACAGCTGAGGTAAAATTTCTGTCTAAAGTCAATTATGATATAGTGCTAATAATATTTTCAAAATAGTTATTCTAGAAGCATAGTGTCTGAACATTTACAGACTTCCCCCCCCAAAATTTTCAATCAGTTGTGGAACATTATTTACAAATTTCCAGTAGAGTTTCATCAATGCTTCATGTTTTTTTGTAAAGATGTCTGCCAATAAAAGAGGTCTGAAAAAGTACTTGAAGTTTAGTGTTCAGAAGTAGTTTAGGGTGGGGAGTAGATTGTGTTATATTTATTTTAAAAAACTTGGCACAAAATCCAAAAGTCCCTTTTTTCATTTGTAAGTGGGGTTTTTTTTGCTATTCATGCATCTCTGGTATCTCTTGCAAATGAATAAATATAAGTTTGGTATACATGTCTAGTTAGTTGTTTTCATTTGAAAATCAAATATTAATTGTCTTTTTTTCCAGCCTTCTGCTCTCTACACCACTTTTGATGAGGTACTTGTGTTTTTTTGGTTTTGTTTGGGGTTTTTTTTTAAATATATATCAATGTCAGAATTTAAGCACATGCATATTTCCCATTACTAGAGACCAGAAAGCACTTTCTTGTGTTGGATAAGACGTTATTTCTAATTTTTTTCCAAATAGAAGATGATGGACAGTAAACACTTTAAATTTGGAATCCCCCAGAAAATATCAAAATTAATACAAATTTTAATCAACAGACTTTAATTTCTTCTAAGTGTTTTTATCTTGAAATTCTTCATCTTACAGAAACAAACATTCTGTCATTTTTCCTAGATTCAGTTGTTCAAAATCAATACAAATAAACATTGCAAGCAGAAATCCTCAATTTTACAATTTTGAATTATCTCAAATTGTCTGTCAGTAATAATTAGGCACCTTGATTTTTAAGTGCTGGAAGTAATTGCTTAAAATTAGGGAAACTAATTACTTCAGTTGTTTTTTATTCGATTGCTTGGCTTTCAATAATAAGTTTCTATTCAAATTACTTTTTTTTAGATGCTAGCAAAGCGTTTGGATAATGAAGAAGTCAACCAGCTTCCTGCAGTTCTTCAGGAACCTGCCATGGCAAGTGTTTTGAAAGTTTTGCGGTTTGTTTGTTGGTGGGTTTTTTGTTTGGTCTTTTGTCGTTGTTATTTTGTTTTTAAATTTAGTGATATATTTATAATCGTGCCTAATACCCATTTATTTCACATAGCTTATCTTCAGCAGCTTAGAACCAGAAGCTTGTTACCCTTTTTCATTGTGAAGGATACAAAGCAGTACCTGACAAGCTATATTGGGTTAGGATATAAGACTGTCTTTTTTTCTGAAATATAGAAGTCTCAGAGATATTTGTCTTTAGACTTTGAAGATAGCTGAATGGAGCAGAAGAAAAACTGATGCCTCATACAGGGAAAATCAAAACTTATTTCTGATTGCTTCTGGGACACATCTTAGACTACCTGGGCAGATGGCACAAAAACATAGCTGCAAACCTACCAGAGCACATCCTGCATCTTGCCACTCAAACAGATAGTGAACATAAAAACTAGGGGTGCTGAATTGAGAGGCCTTTTGAGACTGTAGGGGAGACCTGAGTTTATTGTCCTGCTCCCAGAGGCAGTGGGTCTGTGGAGGACTTGGGATGCAAAGCTGAAGGAAATCTGTTGTTACCTCTCAAGAAATAGCATGTATGTTAGTTTTGAATTTCCCCAGAAGCTACCAAGATGGATGAGTTGCCTTTTTTTTTTTTTTTTACAAGTATGGTTTGCATTGTTTTTTCTGACGATCTAAATGCCCCTTTCCTATAGATGAAATGACGTACTTATCTTTCAGAGGTATTCTCTACACTGAATGTATTCTATTCTATGTGAATACACATAGAACAGAATTCTATACACTTGGTGCATGTTTCCACAGGAATTTCTTTGGGATTTCTTGAACCACCAGGAGGGTCCACGTATAAGAGATCGTTTAAGCCATGGAGAAATCAATCTACAAGCATTTCCCAGAGAAGCAGCTAATCAGATAGTGGCATTTGCAATTACTCTTCTCTGCAGATTCTCAGATGAAGACATGTTTGCTTTTAAGGTAGTAATCAATATTATGGTCTCAGAAGATTTTTTTTCAGTTGTTTTGGATGCCAAATCTGATTTTAGAGAGTCTTGTGACAGAATCTTAGTTTGCAGCAGCTTTTTGTGGAAATGAAGTATTCCTTCAAGTAAAAAATTGTGAAAGTTTGTTTTTTCTAGTTTTGTAATGAAATAAGTACAGAAAGTTTTCCGAAAGATTACGCTTTCTTACCATACCTTAATTTGTTTGCTTAACCACTCCTTCACATGGTTGATCCATAAATTATAGTGATTCCACTTAATTTTATTTTTCAAATTGTATTGATACCTAGCCTGTTTATCTGCTAAATTATCTGAAAGGTACGTAGAACAGCTGTAGCTCAGCCACGGAGGTATGTAATGTTTGAGATTTTCTTTCTCTGAGATGCTATAAATAATGGTGGCTCACTAATGGAGGTGTGATTTGTATCCACACTCTATACTGTGGATTTGTGAACACTTTTTGTCTAGCAATACATGTTTCTCAACATTAGCAATTATTATATTTGCTCCCTCCAATTTCCTGTTAATATTTGGGATTACTACTTTCAATATCATACAGCAACCTGTGAAATAAATCTTCCATTTATTAGTTGCAGCTCTTCTTAGTTTCTCAAGATATATTGCATGCTGCTGCACTGAGAGAATACTTGCTTGCTTTTCTATCAGCTGCTGTCAGGTTTCATAGTTAAAATGTGTCAAAGAAATTAAGCTTTAAACACTCATTGTGCTGATTACTGCTTTCAGCCCTCAGACATTTGGAAGTCTTTATTGACTTCAGTACTATAGGTGGCTTGCATAAAATTAAGGATAAGTCTTGGTCTGCATATGATTAGGACAGTTTAAAGAAACTGTTGTGTATTGTCTATGATTTTGTAAATCAGGAACACATGGTCATAAAACCACTGATGAACTGTGCAAGTTGCTACCGTTCTCAATTTCATCCAATTTCCCGACTCAAGAAACAGGTAGGTACTTCCAACTGTGAAAGCATTTTGGTCTTTAAAATTGTGAATCCTTGAAATTGGTCTCATTGTCTTCATGCTTTGATTGTCCTAAAAAGTTAAAATCTTACCTTTTTTTAATGAGCTTTTCAGTTTTATCTTTCAGAATTTACAGTTGCTAAAATGAGGTGTAATTAAGCACGCTCCTGTTGATGCAATTGGTGCTGTGTTTGTGCTCTAGATCACTGAATAGTTTTATTCTTACCTGGATGTTTGCTGTTTTGTAGTTTTCTTAATGTCCTTGTGCTTTCTTATGTCAGGAACACTCTGTTTGGTCACGTCTCTAAGAATCTTGGATTAGGCTATAACTAAGGTTTTTATTGTGTGAAAGCCAGCTGATTAAGATTTTGTCACTGTAGCAAAGTCTGCTTTCAGGTGTTTGTTGTGGTAGTTCTCTGCTGATCAGTTTATGAGTTATTGAACTGCTTGAAGATGTTCCTCCATTGATTTAAGGTTGCAGTAGACATACTTAGTACTTTTCATTTTCGACAGCATTCAAACCGTATGTTGCAAAAGTCACATTAGTTAATTTTTTATATTAAAAGAAAGGAAGAAAGAATAGCAAATTCGTTTATTCAGATGAAGTTTTAGCATGAAAGTGTACATCAAGACTTTTTGCCCTAACATAAACCTTAACAATTTATGTCAGCTTACACAATTATGACTACTGCTGGACAAGTAATTTACTACCTGTTGCAGTTTTTCTAAAATAGCCACTAAGAAAAGTAAAATATGTTGTCCTGTCTGTCAGAGGCTACACTTTACATAACATTTTTCATGATACATTTTTGAGGTGCTGGAATGTATGAAGAGCATTCACTTATGGCCTGAATTGCCAACAGTGCCTGAGGAGCACGTTCAAATGATTAAAGGGTACGTATATGCTGTTAAAGAAAAGATAGTTCTCAAAATAGTTATGAAGAATGGGATTTGAGATGGTGAACTGTCTCTTCAAATACTTTACAAGGAAGATGATAGACACCAGAGGGGTTGTGAGAAGATCCCTTTGTTCTTTTCAGCTTAATCTGTGCCATACACATCAGTACAGATACTGTAAAAACTATAAACAGCTATAACTTGAAGGGAATGAGAAGATATCTGAAACATACAGAGGTGTTAGTGACTCCATATTCTGATGAGTTGCTGAAGGGGCTATTAGGAATTTAAAGTAGAGCCTGAGTCCATCACAATAAAACAAAAAAAAAGGCTCACCTGATGTAAAACAGAAAACAATTGCTTATTCTGAAAAGCGCTTGGTAACCAAATCAGTGGAAGACTTTACATGAGATATTACTTAGAAAAAGAATGTAACATTCTCTTGTTATTTGAAAAGGAGGAAGTCATTAACAATATCGGTGGAGGAAATTGTACTTGTCTACAGCTCAGAGGTGAAAATTCAATGCATCTAGCACATACTCAATATGCTGCAGAAATTTGATACAGAGGATTTTGAACAGAGGATTAAGAGGGGTTCAGAAGACTGTTGAGACTGAGAAAAGGTTGGTTTTAGTTGGAGAAAGAAAATCATACTTATAAGGTGGAGGGAGAAGAACCATAATATCAGAGAGTGAGAGTGGACATTGAATACACTGCTATCCAAAAAATCTGCATCTTGATCTATGCCATTTGAGAACTGATAAGTGCTACAGAGTTTTATCATCTCAAGTCTTAATTTTTTCTTTTGTTTTTTTAAGGTTGGAAGGAAATGCTGAAGCTAGTGCTTTGATTTTGATGATATCTGAAATTGTATCTCAGTTGCAGCAATATATGCCCCAGAATTTCTATAGTTCAGGTGATAGAATCGATAGTGTCCTAACAGAGAGGTGAGTTTGATGTCCTCCTGGTTCCTGCTGTCAGCTTCTACATGCAGCCCAGCACAAGAACTCTCAAACCTAAACTACTCATTTCCCTGTTTTTAGAGCAATGCTTGAAATGTTGCATGCACTTTTCTAATATTGCTGCTGACTTAATTAAAAAATCTTAAGAATGCAGCCGAACATCATCTTCAAAATGAAGATGAGATGTTATAGATTTGGGACATTATTACAGTAGAGATTTTACTTGGAAATTAGCATGAAAAATTTTTTGGGGGGGGAAGCAAAATGTTTTAAATATTTATGTATTGACTAGATTAAGTTGGGTTTAATCCACTTTGTGTGCTAAAACTGCATCAGAAATTTGCTTTAATGTGCTTGGTGTCACAGCCGTGCGTGGCATTTAAAATAGTAATATGCTGCTACATAATTCTATTCTTACATGCTTTAGAATCAAGATTCTGAAATAGAAGGTACCTTGTTATACTTGTTGTCAGACTTGGAGGTATGTTAGTTCCAATTATATCTGACTTGGAGTAATGACCAAAACAATTTGACTTTTAATTGGCACTCTTATATCAGTCTTAATAGTGCCATGACTGAATGAACACATTGGAACAAAACTCTCCTAATCAAACTGCCATTAGACGTGGGCAGGATAGTACAAAGAGGATTTTACCTGTTGCTTTGCTTGTCTAGAATGCGTGCCTTCTGTTTCCTACCCACCAATCTGCACCTTTCTCATTTATGAAAAAGAAGCCTGATTACTAAAGTGCTAAACTATTTTTAGAGTTTTCTCCCTTCATGACTTTTAGTTTTGTTATCTCAGAGATAATTTGAACATGAGGGAGATTAAGAAACATTTCTATAAGAGCAGAGTGTTTAAAGTGATGTGTGACACATTAGGTTGGCAGATTAGAATATGACAGCAGAAAGACATTTGGGTGCTTTAACAAAGCATAATCTGGTGTGGTGTTGATTAAAACAATGGCCTCACCACCTGCATTTTACGAAATGTTAAGTCTGCTTCTTGTTCTGCCCAGAAGAAAGACCACACACTATTGGGAGTACTAATTAATACCATTTGTTTGAGTGAGTTTTATTATGGTGGATGTTAATTCGTTGTGAATTGAACTATGGTGGGAGGCTTCAACCACAACCCTGCTGTGATTTGATGTGTTCAGTGTATCATTTCAGCCAGGCAGTTTTGTTTATTGTGGTTGTATTTCTTTGATCTGAAATGGGAAACACATTCATCACCAGCAGTTTTGCATTTATATTCAGTAAAGTGATAGAGAACACAATCACTACCCCTACTACATAGATCCTTGCTTTTTTTCAATTATGAGGTAAGAGTAATCTGTTTCCAGGCTTTCTGAGTTAAAACACTATGAATCAAACCACACCGAATATGAAATGTATCTCATGTTAAATCCAGCTAACAAAAGATTGAAATTAACAATTCCTTCCTGTTTTGGAGGCTGTTGACTGAACTTTGTGATACGCATATTTGCACACTTTATTCTCCGAGACCTGTTCTGGAAACAGTGGTGGTATTCCGTAAAATAAGCACACAGTGCCATCAAGTGTCTGAAAAAGTTATTGCCAGCACTGAGTTGCGATACAAACAGTGGATGAACAAGACTCTACGTTCTCGCCAGAGGCATAACTATCGACGAATGTTGAACAGGTTGGCTGATGTTTTTTCTTTACTTTGCGGTTAGGTTTATGAGAGAGTGGCTGCATGCTGATGTTGCTAACTTGCAGTGGTTTGTCTTAGAAGTTTAAAGTCAACAGTGTTTATGTGTTCCTGTTAGCCATTTTAGAGTTAAGTGTCAATCCAGATTTCTGTTATGTAGTAATATTGAAATAACGAGAAAACCTCAAATTGGAGAATAATTTAATGGGTATTTTTAGCATTGCTAGATTACCTCACTGTAAATTATAAGCTTTCAAATAAAAGTATAATTTAAATGTTAGATTGTATTTTTTAGTTGCTAGCTTTTCCTATTTAAGCGTATAAATGTCATTCAATTTTTATCTGAATGCAATAGGTTAAAGTGATTTCAAGACTCTGCCTACTTTAGTTCTGCTGCTTTTTATGATTATACCTGGGCCATCATCTTTATAGATAGAAGAGAGGTTGTTTACTATTCCATTAATTTTGTTCCTATTTAAAAGTGTTTTCCAGGGATTTATGAATTTACTTTAAAAACTGGGAAAACTGTAAATATTGTATTCTTGGCCAGGCTATGTTCCTAAAAACGTCGACCATATTATTTAAGAAACATAGCTTAAAGTGATAACTGACAATACATATTTGCAATTCAGTTGAACTCCACTTTCTTATCTATGGAGTAATGGGTGCTGGAATCTTAACTATATATGTTTCTTTTTTTGTCCTCTTTTTGAGGTTTCATAATATATAGTCTTTGTTTATAGTTTTGATATTTGCTCTGCTCTTTGCTGAAGGAGATTTCGTAATCTCCTCCCCACCCACCCACCCACTATGCAATATCCAGCTATTTAGGATGGATACAGAAGTCTGAAGAATTTTTTATATTAATGATTTCTATTTAATTTGGTTTTAGTGTGTTTATTTTAAAATATTTTTTCCTATTTTTAGCATTAAATTTTTGTCTCCAGTGTTGCGGCTCATCTTAGTGTTGATTACTCTGGAACTAGTCAATATTCATTTGGTTTCTAAGAAGAATCCTCTTGAATATCAGCAGTATCTGAAGTGAGTATATAAGATTTACTTTATGAAAATAGGAAGTTGTACACATTCCTTTTTGATATGTAATATAAATCCTGTAGAGAAAAAAATAAAAAAGGAACAGCATGACTTTTAGTACATTGTCATCTTTCTATCATTGTATCTCAGAAAATGTTGACTCAAGAACTAAAATAACTTAGTTGAAAATATATGGTCCAGTTATTCACATTTTTAATTTTTATTAGACTTCCTTAGTATAGGTAGAGAACGATCACACACTCAAAAAATATTAATACATAAAAGCTGTATTTAATATGTTGGTAATTTTACTCCTTCTGTGTCAATTGGATGGTTGGGTATCATAGACTTTGTGAAACATTTGACTGAGAAAGAATTTTCCCCAAATGGCTTCCTGTCCTATCACAGATTTTATCACTGCATTCTTTCTATGGCAGTGTTTAACTGCAGTTCTGAAAATCATCGCTTCTTACTGTGAGAATGAGGGAGTAGTTCTCTTCAAGAAGTAGAAGAAACTTTAATGTATTGATCATCCTGAAGGACATTTGGAAATTTGGAGACATTAAAAGCTTTAAATCAGGCACTGAGATATTTTTCTTTTTTTCTTTTTTTTTCATTTTTTCTTTTTAAATCCTTCAATGAGTTTTTCTTCTTTGGTTTTCTTTCTCGTAGGTTTTTGAAGTCAATCTTGCAGTATACTGAGAACTTGGTGACATACACAAGCCCCGAGAAAAACAAGTGGGATGAAACCATGGAGCTTACAAACAAGACTTTGATAAGAATAAGGAAAATCAGTGACAGAAAGCTAATGTTAATGCAGCTGGCTACATAAATTAAACGTTTTTAAGATTATTTGGACATTGTTACATCTTAAGAGTTCTGGAGTCCTCAAACTTGACAAGTCTAATTCAAAGATAAACTTCATCAGTCATTGTCAAATTTTGGATGCAAAATTTAGTCTTTGTATTAGAAGGTCGCTGTTGAGACTGGTGTTGAACGTTCAAGCTTCCGAAGAATGGACTGTTTGCCAAATCCAGTGAAAATGACTTATTGTGAGCTAAATCAGGATGATGCAAGTTCTACTTCAAGTATATTATGTGTTTTGTAGCTTGAAATTTTTTTTTGTAGTTTTCTGTTATACTGAAAATATCTAAGAAAAGAGTGTGAATAAAAGTTGTGGGAAATTTTAAATCCAAAAAGTAATTTTTTTACTTTGAAATATACTGGAAATAGTGTCAGACACTGTGATCTACAGGTTAAGAAATTATGAGCATTTAGCATAAAGTAGTGCTCGTTGGCAGCTGTGGTTGTTATTATTAGTTCATAACAGAGTCAGATCTTGCACTGAGGTAGAGCTGATAGCACAGTAACCAGTTGTTTATATACCAGGATTTAAAGGAGGCAGGGTGGAATAACTTTTGCACAGTATGTGTTTCTTTTGTTTAATTTCATCTGCTTATTCCCAATACATATCTAGTTAGTTAATTTCATGCAGATTAAATATGAACACACACATGCTCACAGACACATATTTATTGTGGTTCAAAAAGTTATCATCTTGTTGCACACAACATTCATTTGAATAATTTATTTTTTCAAAATAAATTCTCCCCCTTTCTCATCCCCAAAGAGTAGACTTTCAAAGGAATGCATCAGTTGAAGAACAGATTCACAAAAGACCACCAATCTCTATCGATTTGCTTTCTCCTATGGAGAGTAAAACCAGAGGGTAGCGTCTGGAGAATGTTTGGCTCTACAAAAGATTAGAGATTCAAGTTACATTTTAATAAGATTCTTTGCAATGTTTCTTGACTGGAAATCACAGTGAGAGAGTTACTAGTTTGGTTTATTTGGTGTGGGGGATGGATATAAGCTAAAATCATATTGCTTCCTTTATGCTACTCTTGCGATATATTGTGTGTGTGTGTGTGTTCAAAATTTAACTATGTCACCTTCCAAGGATTTTTTGTTACTATGGAACTAAATGATGTGAAGAAGTGTGAACTAGATAAAAACCATTAAAACTGGGAATAGAGAATAATGAATCAAATGCAGTGTATGAGCCACAGTCTGAAATTTCTGCTTTTTTTAACACCTGGGTTGGCAAATCCTAATTATATTTTTGAAGGCTTATTTTGTACCCATTGACTTTGCTCAGGACGTGTTAACTTCTGCTAAGTGTAGCTTGGTAGTGACATTTGTGATGACACTTGCTTTGATGGTGATAAGTATTGTAAGGGGGTGGGTGATAAGTATTGTGAGGCAAAAAATTTATTTAAGCTTTACATATTTATTGTATGAAAGAGATCAAGAAATTAAAACACAGAGTCATGATTTAAAAGTACATAAACAGCTGACACGCTTTCTCCTTTTAAAGTATGTTCATGTACTGAAAAGCACCTTATGGACCATAGATGAATATTTTCAACAACATAAGTTTTCCTTTTGTTTCTATATTGAAACTTTGCTAAAATGACCTTGCATGCTATTCTCTTCATATGCTTTTACTTAAGATGGAGCACATTGACAGTTTCTCCTTTACTAATTAGTGCCATAGATGTGATTTGCTGCTTTAAGTCTGCAGTAAGAAACATGATGGACTTCTGGAAATTATATGAAAGATGCCTTTCCAGCTTGTTTTCCTACCTCTGAAGCTCTCTGATGGGAATGCTGCTACCATCTATTGTTAAACAAATCTAGAACAGACTGGGACAATCCAATTTATTCTGACTTAACGCTGTCATTTGCCAGTAGGGCTGCATGCGGGGCTTATGGTTTCTTCCTGCTGTTAAAAGACTTGCAGAATAGAGCTGCAGAATAAATGTATATTCTACAATGCACATTGAAAAACAAATGGCAAGAGACATGGTAAAGATCATGGGGTTTGTCCTTTATCGGTTACTTGAAATGACTTCTCTGCCTGAGTTATTCATCTTTGCCATCTGTTTGGCGTCACTTTGAGTTGTAAGATATTAGAAAGAATCTTGACTGTGCACATTCAGTATTCCTGAGAGCAAAAGAAGCTTGGAATAACCAAAGATATCCAGTGGGTACGTGCATGAGTAATGCTGACAAAACACATCACGTTTAAATGCAAGTGCTCTCATTTTTGTTGTCCTGAAGGGAATTAATTCTGGAGCTGAGCTGTCCAAAACCACATAACCATCCATTAGGCATTCAAGTAGTTGTCCAGTCTTTTTTCAAAATTATTTCATTCTTGAAATTTCAAATATCTAGAATTGTACCCAAGACTATTTTCTTGCAAATGTGGCATTTCATCCAAGTATTACTCGTGTCTGTTTTAATTGTTGGCCTTGCTCCCTGAGGTCTGCATTTTCCTGGAGCTAGTATTCACTTGGTGAATCTACAGAGACATTGAAGTGGAACCTGCAGCATCCTCTGAGGAAGGCAGTTGAAATATTTTGTTTACCTGGATAATGCTGATGAGGAAGTGGTTGTTCTTCTGTCAGATCTTCTGAGTTTGATTAATCAATTTATATATGTGCGCGCACGCACGTCTGTGTGTATGTTAATTAAAAAGAGCTGAGATTTTTTTTCTAATATTTCCTGATCTTACAGGCTAATGTTAGGCATCCCAACTCAAAGAATTTATGACAGAAGTTTTGAAAACATGGAAGAAAATCAGGTATCTATCTTTTTGGCTAAATCACTGGAATTCCTTTGCGTCTTCTTGACTATCCCATCTAAATAAGAGGAGCATCTCTAATCATTTTAGCTTTTCAGTAGTGAGGTGCAGTTCCTCTGCCTGCCTACCACTTCAAGGGGAGTTTTCAGGTGAGAGACTGTATTAAATAAGAAGAAATTGAATGCTCTTAATTCAAATTGGAATGGATACAGTTTTCAAGTAAGACTAGAGATCCTTTGCTGCTTACATTAGAACTAGTGAAAATTAATGTTGTAGGAAGTCCCCTGAGTCCGTTGCCTCCATCATTATATGAATTTTTTTGTTCATATGCATAAATGTTAGAAGAAAAGCTGATCTCTGACATAATTACGCTGTAGTTGTGTGAACGTTTATGGGTTTGGTACCTTCTAGGGACCGTTAAGATGAACTAAAAGTTTACTGAGGTGGGCACTGCGTAAACACAATGAAACATCAATCGTGGTAGGCATCTGTGTGTGGAAACAAAGCTTGTCCAGTATTTTCTCTCTGTCATTCTCTAGTTAGTGCTCGCCAGAATGATGATGGGAGGAGTTAGAAACAGAACCATGTGTTCCTATACCAATGTAACACAAGTGGCTAAAAATACCTAAAAACTTTTTGGGAGTTGTCATCACTATTGCCTTATACAGAAACATTTTACATAAGAGATAGAGCTACAAATTTAATTTGCTTTGGCTTTTAATACTTACCCTCTAGCTGTTTTCAAGCAGCCTGATAGTCTTTGAAGTGAACACCTGGTGGCAGTGTTTGGTAATTCAAAATAGCGTTGCAGCCTGACCTTTACTTTCTTAGCTCTTTTCTTAGAAGGTGTATAAAGAAATCAAGTTTTCTTCTGATTTCATCAGCTTTGTTATATGTGTCTTTAACTGTGGCCGTCGCTTCTGGTGAAACTTTTTTCTCTCATTTGTTTCAGGTCACTTTTGGAGAAATTGAACACCTCTGAACAAATGTTTTGCAAACAGCATTTCAGTAATTAGATAGAGGCTTATCACATTCACCACATTACTTGCTGAGGACTTTTCACATTTCCCAGAAGTTCATCAACTCCTTCTCTTTTCAGGTACTTTAAGAGAACAAGTTCTTTGAATTTAATAAAAAGTTTATTTTAACAAATTATTGTTTATTACAAAATATAAGAAGGTATTGACATTCCTAAAAGAAAAAATTCCAGATTGTCCTTTGTTAATTGCTGTGATAGCATGAAAAATCTTATCTCAAAAGCAAAATATATCTTTTGAACAAAAACAATAATTGTCAGGGAATGTGTTTATTAAGAAAATTGCTCTGAGGTCTCAGCCTTATTGCTGTGGTAATGATTTTTCAGTCTGTTAAAACTGAAATGTGCTATTCATATGCCACCCTGTGAGGAAGATATGGTTGAGCATTGCTTGTTGGGTGGCCTTTGAAAACCTTGTCCACAGTAGCACTTTCGAACCATGCAGAGAGGTTACTGTTAAAAAAGATTTTCATTCACATGAAGTAATTTTCGTATGCTGTGAAATCTTGTGTAGGAATGTTGGAACAACCCCAGCAGAGCTTGTTTTTTGCCTTATGCTACATTAGTGCATCTGGTCCATGTATGGTGTATCACCTTTTTTTCATAAATTGATCTGCAGATGCAGAGCAGATTCCTGGCTGGGGTAAACTATTCCTGTCCCATCTACTTCAGTGCAGAATCTTTACTCCACTAAGGATCTGCCCCGTGCTGGTTGGGTTTCCCTTGAAGTGGGTTGGTTCCTATCTATGCTTCTCTTTCAGGCTTGCGTATTTTCAGGGGACTGGAAGAAAGAGCTATGTATTTCAGATAAAATTGCTGTGCAGCAAAGCCTAATTAATTTAGTGGCTTACTTCACAGGGAAGTGGGGATCATGCATGGGATTTCACAGCTATATACCAAATTCATAATTCTTTAATACTTTTGTGTTTCAGGAAGAACTTTACCTAGAGTAGAAATCAGTTTTCTTTTTGAGACTTTGTCAGAGGCAATTGCTATAGGTTAGATCACCTGATTTTTGCTTTTTAAAAATTTTCAAGGATAAGTGCAGATCTGTTATTTAAGAAGTCTTTATAAGCCATATAGATTTTCAGATAGAAATTGACTGAAAGTAAAATGCCTGTTGTTTGCCTTCCCTGGGCCCCAGGCAATAGGATGTAAATATGTGTAGTGAATACTGCGTGAGATCAAACTGGCATTTTTTCTGAAGGTGAGAATCCAAGACAATATATACAATTAAAGCCAACAGCCTTGCCTACCAAAAGGAGTCCATGCCTTCTGGCATTCTCCAGTGAATACCTCCTCTGTTCCTCTCCCATGTATATGCATCTCACAGTTCCTCTAAAAAAAAAAAAAACCCACAAAAAAACCCCGCATAGTAGAACCAGCCAGCGCCAGTTTGTTTTCCATGTTTTCTTTTCTCTGTAAGGGATTAGTTGTAGTAACAGATTTCATGTGCCAGAAAGTGGGTGAACATTAACTATTTTGTCATGCACTGATCCTTCCTACAGCCCTGCAAAATTTGAAATGCAGGAATGGTTATTCATTAACATTTCTTTGTGTCTACAGGAAGTACATTTACTATGTAAACATGTTTTATATAGAACATACAGCTGTTTTGAACGAGCACTCAATGAAACATAAGAGTACAGTGCCTACACTGCCACTTCAGAAACTCTGAGATACCACAGCATTGTGTTTTGGAAGAGTGAACACACAAAGACTTTGCCTGGAAAAATGAATGGTGGAAGTTTCTTTTTAAAAAAAAACAAAAATCTTCAATTTTTTTCAATGTTTTGTATCTGAAATGCCGGGACACTGAACTATTGACATGCAGTCAATATTTAGAAGTGGGGTGGGTAGGGTTGTGTTTCTGAAGTTCCTTATGCTGCTTTAGTAGAGATCCCATTAGAAAAGGAAAATTCAAGCACCATCAGATAGTCCATTTTTAATAGACTGTGGAGTATATTACCACTGGAAAAAAACCTTATGGTGTGGAGAAAACAGCCTAGAATAGCTAGAAGAATTACGGGGGGCCATCTTGTCCTGTGAATGTCAGTCTCAAATTTGGGAGGAGCTTTACTGGTCATGCCATTTCCTTGTGTAGTAGGTGGGATTGTGTCTGATACACCTCTCTGCAAGCAACTCCACTACCTAAACTCCACTTTAAGGGCATTTTGTGGAGTGGGGCGCGTTCTGAAAAGGTGAGGAATGTTTCTGCTTGCCAGAAACAGCAGTCAAACAGAGCGTTTTGGATGGGCGGTTGCCTCTCAGTGACAGAAGCTGTTTTGCCCCTTTGGAGCTGTAGGATGGTGCTTTACCAAGGTACTTCTCACACAAACTATACGCCGTTGGCCCTCCCACATAAAGCTTACTGTTCCTGCGGGCCACAGGACCGAGTAGCGTAGGTGTGCTGTGGAGAGGGGTTATGTACAGCGTACCAAGCCCTTGGGCAGCTCTCCGCTGCATGAGGGGGTAGATATTGAGGTACCGGGTTAGCCAGCATTTGGACCACAGGCTGGTATACTGGGGTTTTATGTTTGACCTTTAGCTGAGATCATCCTTGCTCAGAAAAGCCCAGGATGGGAGAAGGGGGTCTTGGTTGTCTAACCAGTCCTACGCGCACTTCCTAGGTGTAACTTTTATTAAATGGTAAGGAAGGGGAGGGTGTCTAGTTGTTTTAATAGGAAAATAATAATAGTCCTAAACCGGCAGGATAGTACAATGATAGGAGATGACAATTAGATGAGCTCATAGATTTTGGACCAATGGCATCTGTGCAAAAGTGGAAGGTTAATTCTACGTGGCTGGTAAAGAAAAAGTAACCAAAAAAAAAAGTAACCAAAAAAAAAAAAAAGCTGCAGTTGACCCTTCAGGATATAATGCACTTGTGTCAACATGGACTCTGCCCAAACATTGTTCTGCTGTGGAAGCAGCTGGGTGCCCTGCCCTCTGGTTTGTGGAGTGCCAAAGGGAAGGGGTAAGGAGAGATGAGGTGAGGGAAGATAAAGCAAACCCAGCTCACCTCTTCAGCACCACTCTCTGAACTGAAAACGTCCTGTGGCTGACCCTCTCGGCCCTGATTTCTTGATATTTAGGGACCTGCATCAGCAGAGAAAGAGTGTCTACCTCAAAGTCACCAGCATTGTTAAAAAGAAGCAATTTTTCTACTTCCTTTACAAATATTTTTCTTCGGGAGGGTAGGTGGATGTGGGGAGAGTGGGGCAGGGGAGAGAATAATAGCTATTTCTGTCTGGCCTGTTATATTCGAGGTCTAATTTATAGTATTCTGTGTAGCACGATGGTGTCATGTTAATGGTATATTAACACTGAAGTCTGGAATATTTATTTGGTTGAAAAATGCATCTGATACTAAATATATCTCTGGGGAGATGGCTGTGGGATGATTACAGAACTGATGGCCATCAAATTGATAGCATTTCTCTGTCCTCCTGAGTCTTCTGCTGTAAAAGTGGGACAGGGCGTTTTCTGGTTAAGAGTAATGGTCTCTGCGCTGTCCTCGGGGGCAGATGTGGCCCAGCACCTGCGCCCTGCATCCAGGGTAGACAGAGCTGCTGCACCATTATCTTCAGTTCCCTGTTAATTTCTATTCAGATTAATCAGTAGTTGCTTGACGTGAGGAATCACATTGCGAGCGTTAAAGCTTTACCACACACCATTGTTATTTATTTATTTGCAGTCTATTATTTGTGCTAGAAATACTAGCTAATTTAACCTGATTTGTAATCTTCCTTTTTTTCTTTTTTTTTTGGCTGAAGTCTCTCATGTGATTTGTGTATGTATAAAGCTAGGGGGTTTTATTCTTGGGGGGGAGGGTTGGTTGACTATCTGTACCAGGTAATATGAGATAGTGCCCAATAGAAATTCTTAGCCTCCCTTACTTTAAACCCGGTTAATGTACTGAAGCAAGAGAGACATTGCCAATGTCAGGAAAGGGACCTTTCCTGAGCATTACAATTGCATTTTGTTTATTATTTGCACTGTGGCTGTGGCTGGATGTCTTCCTAAGTGAAATTGTAAATCATCTGAACTGCACTAGATTTCTCAGTTTCCTTTTGTGATGCTATGTACAGATCAGGAGTGAGCAACCACCTCTGCAAATACTTGTACTTGATTCATGGAGATTAATTAAACATGGACTGTGTCAAAGCTATGCTATGGATATTTTGATCGTTTATTTTCATTAACATTCAAGCAAGGTGCAGTCCTGTCTGTGGGAGGACAGGATGCGTGATGGAGGGAGCCCTACATCCCCGCATCTGCAGCACGATGTTCTATAGCTGTGGCTTCTGCAGGCTCCTAGCAAACAGGGTGTGAGCGCGAGTTCGCTGGTCGTGTATGTCGGTGGGTCTGTGGCGGTGGGGATTCACTTGCCAACACCCTTGCTGGATGGCAGGGACTGCAGCTGTTAGCGATCAAGAGGAAGCTATCGTTTCCTCTTGACTTTTACAGACTGGCCTAGTATGAGTTCTATTTATTCAGGTGTTTTTATACAAATTTTCCAAAGATCCTGAGTTCGACCTTTGTGTATGTAGTTTCCCATCCAATTAGTGAAAAGCATTTAGAAATGTCAAGGATGGGACTAGAAGGGCCTCCTAGGTGCTGTATGCCGCTGTTACAGCCAACCAGATTGCACCCTATCTTTTTCAGCTGTATCAAATACCAGAAATAATTTGCCTCTCCTACTCTTCTTTTTGCTGTACTACTACTGCATCAGAACCTTGTTCAGGTTGCTTAGAAACCCTCTTGTAGTATCCAGTTTTTTTCACGGCCCATTCATATTCATTTGTTCTTGTGCCAGTATTGTCCCCTAGTTGGGTAACTCTTCTCTCCACCTAATGTTTACACATCACTTCAATGTATTTATAATAAGGAACCATATCCTTTCTCAGTCTTCATATTTTTAGGCTAAACAAGCCCAGCTTTTTTAGTGTCTACTCATAAAATAGGTTTGTTATTTCCTGGATATACCCAGTAGCCTATCCCTGCACCTGTTCTGGTTTCAGTTCCTCATCCATGGGACCAGTCTTGCACAACCCTCCCAGTCTTGCAGAGGAGTTTGCACCGCCATCTAGCATCACAGCAGAAATATCTGCCTGCCTGCCTGCGCTGGCTTTACTTCATGTGCTACACACTAGGACCACATCTGCATTTGCAGCATCTCCCATTGATGGGTCCTGGTCGTTCTATGATAGGCTAATAAATAAAAGTCTTTTTCCTCTTGGTCTTCCTTCAGTAGGCATGCAGGGTTTGGTTTTTTGCTCTGGAACAATGCCATGCACTTATTTAGATCTCCCTTGCCCCTTCCTCGCTTGAAATATTTGTTAAAAATATTGCCACTGATCTTTCAGCTTCCCATGATGCCTCTTTTTTTCAGGCTCCTACTCAGTCCCTTTCTTAGTTTACAGTTTTCCAGGATGCGGTAGCTTCCATCTCCACAGCTTCCTTCCCATTAGCCATCCTACCTCTGCTTCCACCTTTTACATCGCCCTCCCTCACAAGGCCTGGTGGTGAAGCCTTCATCTAGATTTTGGGTCATGCTAGAATATTTGTGATGTCTTTAACTTCAGAAAAGCCTCTTGTCTGTGGTTTTCATTATATTCAATGCCTGATTTTGTTTTTAACTTTGTTTTGTTAGATAAGGTCGAGGTCAAATCAACTGGAATAATTTTGACTTTAGTGGCACACTTCCTCATCTCTGACGTGACTTCTTCAGAGCCCAATCCCAATTTCC
The DNA here is from genome assembly GCF_000737465.1 of Haliaeetus leucocephalus. Classification (NCBI taxonomy): domain Eukaryota; kingdom Metazoa; phylum Chordata; class Aves; order Accipitriformes; family Accipitridae; genus Haliaeetus; species Haliaeetus leucocephalus. The sequence goes on along the minus strand of NW_010972598.1, from coordinate 8,359,198 downwards.
AGTATCTGTGTGGTCTTTGCTTAATTCCATACACTTTTTGAGGTGATCATTCATCCACATGGGTTTGATGCCGCCCTTACAGAGCTCCCTTTGGCCAGAGGTTTGACATTTCATGTAAATTTTATCTTGAAGACATTCCACCTTTCTTCCGAAATCCAGGTCAGTGCGATTTTCAGCCCAGTTCACGACAGTAGCACACATCCCATTCAATTCTCAAATTTAATTAAATTCCCAAATTTAATTCTCATCACTTCACCCCACAGGGCAGAAGCACAAATGAGAAGTTTGCGTTGCTCTATAAAAGCCTCTAAAGCGTCTTCGATTTGAGCCCAGCACCCTTCTCGCGGGTGATGCAAGTGGTTAATGGACCTTGTCCGCTGCTGCCGTGCGCCGGTGCCCTGGTCCAGGGCAGGTGTTCCCGCACGAGTGAGGATGTGCAGATGCAGGACCGGGTGCTCGCTTCAAGAGGGCCAGACACCCTCAGCTCCGTCCCACTCCTGCAGCGGCATGTTTGAACAAGAAAGAATAACACGCTTGGTAATGGCGCGAGTAAAGTTTTACAAGGAGAGCAGGTGTGCCTGCTTGAAAGATAAACTCTTCGCCCATGCGATGATAAGATAAATGATCCGAATCTTGTGATTTAGTTAATGTTTCTGTCTTTAGCCTGCTGTGTACACAGCACCCTGCCGGATAAGCTGCCCAGAACTGTGTGCCTCTGTATGCACAGAGCTATAATAGTCAGCAATATCATTCTCTCACCTGGTGTCCTTAACTAAACAGCCTTTAATCATTATACGTCGTTATTATGTGTTCCTTATGTTCCAATGTAGCAGCTACCTGGCATTAAAAAAAGGCCAGTGCCAACATTAAAAATAAAAGGTCGGTGCCAACATTAAATAACATCATTGGCTGTGACTGGAGGATCTTGTTTCACTGCTATTTCAGGCTGTCACGTTTCTCTGGAGCAGTATTTAAATTATGTCTGAATTTAGGCAAATGTTTTTTGTTCAGTTGCCTTGAGAATTAGAGTTAATCCATCTTTCTCACCAAGGGAAAATTCCTCCAGAGGCATCTTGCTCTTGTTTCACTGCTTATTGATTATCACTCCCAGTTTGCACGTTACTGGCTGCGGCGTTCCAGCTGCATTTGAATGAGCAAAAGAAAAGCCAGCTGGTGCTCTGTTGTTCTGATTTTTATATCAGCATTTTGGTTTCAAAGACATTTATCTAATCTTATTAACTGGCTTTACCAAGAGGATTTCCTCACAGACTTAACTGGGAGAAAACAAATAGGCAGCGAGGAGGGGGTGGTGGAGGATGTCTTCTGTTACTCTGCACAGAAGCACATTCTTACTTACTGGGAGAAAAAATAAATCAGGTTTGCTATTGATTCAAATGCTGGCACGTCCCAACTAAGGCAAAGCTCCTGAATTTCCCTTATGGGAATGGCCTGCCTGTAAGAAGGCAGGGCGATGGGCTTTTTTTCTCCCATGGGGGTGCAGAGAAAAGGCCAGAAGGCACAACCTGCTGCAGAGGGAAAGGCTGCACTCAGGGAAACACGGCCGGGGGCTGCATCCCTGGCACCTCCCTGTGCTCCCTGGCTAGTGAGAACTCGCTTGTTGTGTGTGGGGCTTTTTGCATGTGAGAGCCCCATGTCCACTCAGAGTGCAAAAACAGAGCAGATATGGGGAAATTAGGTCAGATGGTGCCTGCACGTTGGGGATCTCTGTGGTTGAGGCTAGCAAGCATGCAGCCTAAGGTCCAAATTCCCAGTGAGGCACACGCACAGGTCACGGTATTCATAAATTCAGAGTCCTGTTTGACATAAAGTAAAAAACAGTGACATGAATGTACAAGCATACATATTTTGTTATAGGGCTCCTTAAGAGTAATTGCTGCTAAAACAGGATTTCTATCACAAACAAAGAATCATATCTTTAGTCAGTCCTTTGTTAATTTAGCAACTTTCAACTTCACCAAACAGGAGCTGTACGTCCAGGAATTCCTCTGACAAAGGGCACCCCAGAATCTGGAAGGTTATCCAGTTACGATTTAAAGAAACTTACAGCAAGGATGACTGACTAAAGAGAGAAGTCTCTGAGAGCATTAAGAAAAGAGAAAGAAAGAATACGTGAGTAAGAGAGAGCTTCACTTTCTTATGAGTAAAGTGAGAATTATTCCTGTCCTCATGTTTTGTGATGGGTGTAGTCAGGGTCCCTGGTGTTGGGTATGGACTTGCTTGCTTTCCTTTCTTTTTTCTCTTCTCCTTCTCTCTGCCTCTTTTGCCCTTACAGAACCTGTACTTACATGAGAAACTTACGTTGATTCTTAAGGAATCTTTTGAGATTTGCATGTGTTAGCAATGAGGGGCTCTTAACTTAAAAGCTCTGTTTGGGGTAGCACTGGCAGAGAATAACGGATGGCTGGTAGTCCTGGGCTGAGTCAGGGGAGTGGTAGATGGCTTCTTCTCCTGGGAACAAAAGGGAGGTTCCAGGGAGCCATTGCCTTGGAAATCCCACCCAGAGCAAGATCATCAAGAGCTACTGGCTCTTCCTAGCTCTCTCTAGGTGCTGGGAGTTGTCCACGGAGGATACTGTATTATCACATCTGGAGGGAGAGTTGTGTGATGATGTGTTCCCATCCCTTGGGCATCACAGGTGTTGCCATCCCTGAGCAGGCACAAGAGCGTGTCCAACTGATTCAGAAGCCTTTGAGATCAGCTGCAGATCAAGCCCATTCACTCTTCCTCATTGCTAACAGCGCCTGCCCAACTCACCCTTCGGCATGGCTGGGCAAACCTTACTGCAGCTTCCAGTCTGCTCCAGCCACCTTCTGCTTCAGCCAGCGTGGCTCTGAGGCAGTGGGTTGCCTGGGCGTAAGCTGGGAGCTCTGCGTGACACGCTGCGGCCTCTCCGGGGGCTGAAGGGTGACACGCTGGACTGCACCCACCTCCTCCCAGTCTGCAGAGCCATCCTGCCCTGGCAGTCACAGGGAGCTCGCACCGCCTCACGCTTCGGTATTTCTGTAAGGTGACGTAAAGGGAGAAGAAGTCCTGAGGACTGGTGGAAACACCACACCTATTTCTGAGGGCACATCTTTTAAAATGACATCAGTAAATGAGCACAATACAGGACATCAATGCATCTCTCATGATGAAAAGCTACATGTTCTTCCCTAGTGAACATATCTCCCATAGCACCTACGTTTCTGTAGGCTCAGCACCTGTCCTCATGGGGAGGCTACTGCAAAATAAGTGAGTGTGTGTGTGAGGGGGTGAATTTAAAAGAATGCTCTGAATCAGCTCCTGAAACGGATGCCTTTATTTGTCATGAAGAACAGCTTTTGGTCACTCAACCCACCTCCAGAACTGGCTAAATGTAGGCAGCACTCAGTAGAAAATGAGCATGTCCAGGCTGGAAGTTAATACAGAGCAGCCGCTCTGGGCTATTTCCCTCTTGCAGCCATGTTCTGAGATGAGAACAGCTTCTTGGTTCTCCAAGTCTTGCGTAGTGCCCCCGAAATGGAAGATTTATTTATTGTGTGAACAGATTGGTTCCCTTCTCTATTCTAATTTAAAACACATTCAATCAAGCAGGGGCCCTTTGAAAATCTGGATGTGCAGCACAGTGATGGCTTTTGATTTTAAGATCTGAGTCATTGTTTCCCAAGTCCCCATGGCCTGAACCCAGGCTGTCAAAAACCTCTTAACTGTACAGGACGAATAAAGCAGCCAGTGGTCTTCTTTCCCCTGGTAAAATTGAATTACCTGTGCTAAAAATAAAGCTTGTGTGTCCAGTAAGTGAAGCTTTGTTGGGGCATCCTCCAAGGATATGATAAAGACCATGCCAAATTTTTACTTCACCACTGAAGAGGCAAAGTTTCCCACCTGTGAGAAATTTTTGTGTGTTTGAGATTTAGTGGTGGTCCAAAGCAAGCCAAAATTGCCTCTAGCCAGAATTTTCTCATAACGGGATGTCACAGCCCAGTGGCTCTGGGATCTCGGGAAGGGGTCTTGCCTCGGCACTGTGAGCTGCAGACTGCCCACGGCTGCAAACCCAGCCCTTTCCACAGCCGCGTCCGTGGGGTGCTCTGGGGCCGCAGGCAGAGCCCGTACAAGCATACGGAGGCACAGACAGGCTTTGCACCAGACTCTACAAACTACTTAGCAGAACACAAGAGAGAAAGATGTGAAGAAATAATAAGCACTTTTATAGATCTTTGTCCTATTTTTATTTCTCATCCTTCTGAAGAGTTGGAAAAGGGTGAAGCTCTCTAAATTATTCAAGTTTTGCCAGTTGGTAGTTTTCCTTCAGAATTATGTCTAGGTAGACTTACTTTCTTTGTCCTTAGAAGGTTCCCTGATTGAGCTGAAATTCCTGCAAGAAAGTGTGCCTGTATTTCGTCTTTTTCACCTGAAGCTTATTATTTAGGCACTGTTAAAGCAGTTTTGCATCCTTCTCCTTACTGACAGAAGGCTTCTTTGCTTTACTGCTATTAATTTGCCTCTGTATAGCTGTACCTGGGTGAACTATTTCCTTGTCTAAGCAACCTCTAAATATTCCCACTGTTGGATCAGAGAGTAAGTGACTGACTCTCCAGCAGAGAAATGCTTCGCTTTCCACGGTAAAAGAGGGATTCCAGTACATCACAGTATTTTATGGCTTAGCAGGGCCATCTGAACTGCCTAACTTCTACCATAATTCTTAAATTGCACATAGATAAATAGAAGAGTGTTATCTTCTGTCACCTGCAATGTTAAAACTCATTTTTCCCCACTGATAAAAATAGATATAAATATACATTATACGTATAAGTCACACCCACTTACTGGAGATTGACGCCCCTGAAAAAGATTTCCCATTTCAAATTGCACTTTGAGAACTATCAGTTAATTTTTAATAAATTTAATTTAAGAGCTTTTATCTTGTAGTGTCCTAGTTTCCTAATTAAAATGCCATATGGTACCAGGTGAAACGCTTTGTGGAAGAAATCTAAATCTCCTGTGTCATTATTTTGCCCTTATTAATCAAATGTGTGGTCCAACAGCTGTTGAGCATCCTCTGTGCAATACTTTTTCTACATTTCATCATGGCAAAGTATCCTTCTTCAGGCTTGAAATAACTACAGGAGTCAGAGCTTAGAAGGAGTCTTCTAGGTTTGTACACAAGACCTATTTCTGTTTTGACTTTTTGTGCATGTTGAATCAATTCTGTGCAAGTATCTAACCAAGGTGGGTTTAATCCATTTGTAGAGAATTCACTGAAGGTTTGCCAGTCACTTGGACAACACCCGCAAGATGACTCCACTATCGACATTTGGCAGGGATCTGTCTGCGTAGTAGTTTGGAAGAAGCACAAGTTCATGACTCTTTCTTTCCCATGAAATATCATACAAAATGATGACTTGGTGTAGGTGAATGCTTATGCACACCTCCGCAGCTGGGATGTGAGCGACTGATTTAATGAATTGTTTTAATTAGTTCAGGTTCTGTGGACTTGACTGTATAGCTAGACCACATGTTTCATCTCACCTAGCAAAAAAAGTAATGCCAGAGTCCAGGTCCAACTTCACTTTCATAGAAATCTACCTTCAGTTCCAACTTCAACACCAAGTGTTGACTCCCTTCTGAAGTTGGCTACTTCTGTGACCTTCTCTCTAGGCTGTGGATATTTACAGGGCCTTTCCTTTTCTTGAATACCTGTGTCTTAGAGAGACTCAAAGTCACCCTAATTTTCCAGGTGGGTACTCCCTCCTTTTTTCTTCCCCTTGTTCCCCGTTCCCAAGCCTTCTGACAAGCAGATACCCCGGGAGCATGGGCTGGGGTCTCCACCAGCGGGAGCGAGAGGATGAGCTGGCTTCCACCCCACAGCAGCATCGTCCATACCCTGGGGCTGGGCTGGTGGAACAAGCCCTTCAGCCCACCACCCATGCTTCCTTTGAAAATACGGGGTTTGCACTTGTGGGGAAGACAAAACCTGAAAACCAGCTGGCCAAAGAACACACGTTGTTGGATCAAATATTAATGAATAACAACAGTAAGTCTTCCCAGAATTTTTCTTGGTTGTATGTCCCATTGCTTCTCTTCTCTGTATCTCTGTAGAGATTTGCTTCATTATTTAACCTATTTTTTGGTGCCATATAAATCATTGTCCTGTCTCCTCCAGTTACTCCTTTGAAGTTCCATCGTGTTGTGAGTCTGAGGACAACCATTTGCCATAGGGCGAGACGAGAGCCATTGCATACTGATGGATTAAGATGAACTCAATTGGTACCTGCCCTTGAGATAACACCATTCTTATTTCTCAGGTTATAAAATCTTTCAGCTGTAAAGCAGAAGCTGCAATTTTAAGGTGTTTGTTGCAGCCAGTTTATCCAGCTGCCCACGGGTGATGCTTTTATACTCAAAGAGAAGTATCTGTTGACTATTATTTCTCTATGCAACTCTTGTCCATCATCACTGTGATACGTGAGTGTGGCTACCACCCTCCACGAGCACTGACAAATTTGAGCCTATTTTAGTGAAGTATTTGCCTCCTGCTCTGTATTCCCCAGCAGGTGGAAAACTACAGATCCAGCTTTCTTGGAGAAAACATGCAACAACAAACAGCAGAGTTTTGCATACTAGCGGTCCATAATTTCTGCAAATGACTAGTCACCTGAACATGGCTTTACAGGTCACTAAATCATGATACGACGTTTATGTGCAAGGACCCACCTGAAACACAAGTGCTTTGTGGCTGCATCTGTTTTCTGATTTTGAGCATGGTGGTGGATTTGTGGCCTTCTCTTCTGTGAAGAAAAAGAAGGAAACTGCATCTGTTTACGTATGTGCACTCATAATTTGTAAGAAACCCAGATGTTAAAACACTTGCATATCACTGCATAAATAAATAGCAAATAAGGACAAGGTTTCTGCATTTAGGATGCCTTTTTAGTGCATGTTCTCAAAGGATTTTTCCTTTCTGAGTATAAAGTGCAGCTTCTTTTGAAAAAAAGAAAATCAACACGCACCATAAATGACAACTTGTTATGGATGTAAATATTAATTATACATTGAAATTCTGGAACTGTTTTTACTAGAAGCTTGTTAGCTTGTTAATTATCATAATTATCATACAAGGGGAAAGGGAAGAGAGAGAGGGAGACTGATTAGTGTTGGTAATTTGCCTCGTCCTTTCTGTGCTGTTGCCTTTTTTTTTTTTTCATTTTTGGGAAAATTAATTCTGTGAAATTATCACTAGGGTGCTGTGTGCTCCAGGACACGTTTGTACGATGCGGCATTGTTCTGGCAGAATGCAGACTTAATTCATGCTTGGCACCTTTCCTGTCCCTCTCCTCACCATGTCTGAGTCTGCCACTCTTGGGCAGCACCATATCGTGCACTGTTCTTCCCTCAAAATAAAACAGAAGTAAAAATAGGGACAGACACAGTGCTCCTGAAACCTCAGGCAAATATGGGCTGACAGAGGAATAAAGGAAAATGGTGGCGTTTTAATTACAATACACTAGAGGGAGATTACCCCTAGGAGGCATAGGGCTGTTAGTGGATACCACTGGGAACCACAGCTATCCTTAGTGGTTTGGAGCGATCTTGGGGCGAAATTCCTCCTCTTACTGACCTTAATAGGCTCTTGTTTTCTCTGCTTGCACCTATCTGGGTGGGACAGCCCTGGAAACAAAAAGGGGTTTAAATATCTATGTTTCATCATGTCAAAAATTTGCCTTTCAGGTTATTTAAGATTCCATGCTGCCTCCTGAGTTGTTAAGGATATTCAGGAAAGATCTGGAAAAAGGTGGCTGTGAATCCACCAAATCGGCAAAGAATACAGAATTAGTCAAATTCTGAAAAGGCTGTGAGAAACTTCAGAGGCACCTAATCCAACTGGATGAATGGGTGACACGATGTCAGACAAAAGTTCAGCTTTGTTCAGCCAAAGTGTTGCACACTGAAGGGGAGAAAAAAACGGACATGACCCTATGCCTTACAGAGCACAGCTCTAATTTATTGGTCAGGCAAGGTGTTAGACTGCAAAAGGAACAGGATAGAGACTAATGTGTAAAATACAAGCAGTTAATAATGTAAGTCAATGATGCGTTCACATTTGGAATAACGTACACGGCACTGGTCACCCGATACTCCCAAGTTTCACAAGAAGCCTGCACCAAAGCAAGGCAGGCTTCAGAGAAAGGGGATGGGAATGGAAAAGGAGATGTGAAATTTCCCCCGTGAGAAGAGGCTGAAAAGGCTGGACAGTTTACCTTTAAAAAAAGGTGAAAAAGAGGTGATGTGGTATAAGCATCGTAAAGGTAGGTTGTAACATACAGCTAGCAAATAGAAAGCCTGTTTGGCCTGTGTTACAATTCAGGAGCAAGAGAGGAGTGGGTGAATTGGAAAGGTAGCAATTTCAGAGCTGATTAAGAGCAGAAAATGTTCTGCACGCCTATCGCTGGCCTCGATGCCACCAGACATGGGTTGCAAAGCTTGTAGGAGCAAGTGGTTTGGCGTGATCGGAGCGGCCTTGTGGAGTGAAGGGCTGGGGCTGGGGCCGCAGCACCCACGCCGTGTGCCCTCGGGGCTTTTCCACAGGACCAGACCCACTCTGATCCCACAGAGCAAACGTTCAGCAGCAGCACCTCGTCAGATGCGCTCCTCGGGTGCATCCTGTGGTTGATTTTCAGCCCATGGAAATGCACTAGATAGAAATGAACGCTCCAGACTGCGAACCAAAGCGTGGTACGTGGGGACCACAGGGAGAAGTGATTCAAAAGCACACCTCGGGTCCAAACTCAAATGTTAATGTAGATGTACCTTCTGAGCCCAAGGACATACTAAGACTCAAAGTAAGGCTTGACATTTATACTGTAAACAGAATGCCAGAATTATACTAAAGAATCTTGGAAGCTGACAGCAACTTTATTTTACTTTATTTTTATGCCTTTTTTTTTTTTTCTTCTTTTCTTTAAGTGACAATGAGGACGTAACATTTTGGGTTAAGGACCAAGGAAGATACTTATGACAGAAGTCTCTGGTGTCTCTTCATAGCCAGTCAGTTATGGCATGAAATGAAATATTCAAGTGTGTTTAATGCCAACTATTTGATAAACTTACGCATGCTTAACATGCAGTCACTTAGATAAATTTCTAGGGTGTTGTGCTGCTGTTTCTTTATTGATCTTGTCCACAGTGCAGACTCTGGAGTAGCCTTCGAAGTGAAAGCAGTTATATGTTACACCGAATCCAACAGATGAATTTTTTAAGAATTATTTTGCTGGCTGTCAGAGATATTCACATCTTTCACCAAACAGCTAGAGCCAGGCTGAGGAGACCTTACAGAACGAGGTGCAGGGTGAGGAGTAGGACAGCGGAGTGGGCTGTATGAATCCGTGGGGTTTGGGACGATCGCTGCCGCCTGATCTAGTCCATCAAGACACACACATTAGGACTGCTCTTGCAAACGTCGCTAGAGTGGGAGCAATACCGTGTACCGAATACCCACAGCACAACGGGCACCTCGGTGTCTGCACCGCAGGTGGCTCAATGCCTTTGAAGACAGGTTCGTGTTTTGAGGAGAACTGGTTGCATTTCAGTTAACCTCACAAGCTCGTGCAGTGACAGCTCTCCCAACCTTAGACTTATTTAACTGGAGGCAGGCATTGGTATTGTTAATGTAAATGGTATCTATTTGGTCCCTTTTTAGTTTTTGCCTTAATAATACACTGAAACTATCTACCAACTCTCAGCTATCAACCAGTAAGTGGGACCAGGAGGGGCAAGAAGTGTCTCAGCTCTGATAGCCAAGCCCACACAACAATTCAGGCGACAGGAACTCTTGTTGGGGGATTTGGACCCATGTTAGGACTCCGCCAAGAAACGAAAGGTTTCCTCTTTCTGAAGAGGGCCTGGGACCTCCTGTGCTGGGCTCAGCTGGGCACTGCCATGGGGACGGGGGACAGAGGTGGGACATGGCTGTGCCCAAGCCACTGGGCAGCAGCCAGCCTGCCAGCGCTTGAGTGGCAGCAGTATAAATATATATATTTCCAGTATAAATAACAGAAAGCGACCCAGCCCAGTTAGCTGTGAGGTCAGGGAGGGCAAGCGAAGACCACTGGACTGTTCGGTCTCCAGTGGGTCTCAGCTTTTCCCCCACAGCCCCTTCCTGCAGCCGGCGCATCCCAACAAAAGGTCTCGGGAAATTGCCCTGTGGAGACTGCGGTGTGACATCTGGAAGATGCACCTATCTCTGGAGGAGAGTAGTTCTGCTATAATTATTCATGTCTGATAATTAACCAGGATGTAATTAGATATAATCACCCTGACAACAGTGTGCACCTTTTTTCAACAGACAAGGAGGAGGCCTTGTTGTCCACCTGTGTCTGATCAAAAGGGATAATAGAGGAGCAAGCCATTAGTGTGCACATGGTAAGAGAGCTGGGCCAGTGCTCCCATTGAAGGCCTGCTAAGTGATACAGCCGAGCATGGGAGAAAATAATTAATTCATGATATTTTTTTAAACTGTCTTTGCCATCATGATCTCAGTTGTCAGTAGCCAACCTGTTTGAATAATGCTGCATTAAAAAAAAAAAAAAAAGAAAAAAGGCCAGGGCAGCTAAAAAAGAAGAAAAACATTTTCTACACTATCAGCAGGGTTCAGTGAAATTATTGCGTCCCTTTGTTGCAGCAAACAACAAGGGAACAGCTGAAATGTTTTGTATCCGTCTGTGCATGGCACCTACCCAAAACCTGCTTAACGCGAATGCGCCCAGGCCTACGACAAGGACCCTGCCCTCTGCTCATCCAGAAGGACCAGGATTGTGCATGGAAATGCCCCATCCACAGAAGGAAGGCTTAAAAACGTGAGCTGGGAGGGACGGGTGCCTGCCCGCAGCTGAGATCCCTTCAGCCCTGGCAGGACTGCACGCAGAAAAGAGCAGCAGCAGGGCCACGGAGCCGGGTCGGCGATGCCTCAACACCCCGGGCAGCTTTAACCAAATCGCCGAATCAGCCACTTTCCCGCACGCCACCGACGTCAGCCCTCTGCTCTCTCCCGTTGCCACGGCCGTGCTGCTTCCCCCGGGGCAGAGACGCGCGGCTTGCCCCCTTCCCGATGAGCGGTGTCCGTCGGGCTCCACTGGAAAAAAGTGGGATGCCTGTGGCCACGTGCAAGGGGATGCCCTGACGCCAAAAGGAGATATTTTACAGGGTTCCTCTCAGGAGGGGCTGCTGCCAGCCTGCTCGTTGAGGCTCACGCCAGCCGTCCATAGGGACCTGAAGGGAAAACATTTCCCAAAGGGAGGCACGGACGCACCTTTGCTGTACTGGACCATGTGCAAAAAAATGTATTGGAATGGAACCTTTCTTTTTGCAGGAGGAGGTGGACCAGATCCAACCCCCAAATGCCTCTGAAGTAAAATGAAGGTCACACTTGGTTCCCAGATCTAAAGGCTGAAGTAGACTCTGCTCCTACATGGGGTAAAAACAACATTTCTGGCCTTCTGCTTTAGATCTTAGTTTTTACCTCCTGAGCTCTGCACATAGCACAGGTTGTTCCCTCAGCAGCTTTGAATGACCTTTCAGTATGCCAAAATGTCACTAGTTTGTACCTGAACTGCAGCCCAAGGCTTTCTAAAGAACAAGGTCTCCTAAAGCAGAAACTTTTTCGTGTGGTTTACATTAGAAATACTTAGAAATTAACACATTGCAGTAGAAAATGCTGTTAACTGGCTTTGTGATAGATTCTGTGCTACCTGTTCACAGACGGTCACAAAAAAGCTGTGCTGGGGTCAGAGTCGGTGCACTGATATGGTCAATGTTTGGAGCCAAAGAAGTCTAGCCAGAAGTTAGTCTCTGTCTAAACCACCCAGCCACTGCAGTGTAATTTTTTTTCTACTCCCAGGGCTGAACACGCGGGTCTTAGTCAGGCTCAGTGAGGATACCTGCACCTGCCCATGCTTGATTCACCCTGTACAGGACAAGTTCTGGATAACCACCAGCTTCCCTCATCCGCGCAGGATGGCACCAAGACAAGCTGTCTACAGTCAGACATCTGCCTTTCAACCAACTAGCTGAAAGTACTTGGTCTTCCCCCATTCCCCCTTTGACACAAATTTTTATTTATTTTTATCTTTTTTTTTTTTTTAAATTTATTTTTCTGTTTCCTCTGGATTCTGCTGCTTTTTCCTCCAAGCGATGTGGGCAAACCACATTTTTATAAGCCCAAAGACAGATGTGTATTTTTGTTGTTGAAATCTTGAAAACATTTAAGCTAGGTTTTGTTACTTAGAACCAAAGATCCCTTCCTCCTGTGGTTTCCCAGATTCACCCGCCTCTTTCCACGTCTCCACCTTGCCTTTGCTGTCTGACTGTGGGACCCTGACATGTACCGTTGTGAAAACACTGCAGACAAAGTACCCATTGGAGAGACTCCTCATCACATTAAGCAGAAATGTCTCCACTGCCACAAGCGAAGTCTAAAATGTTGTTTTTTCTAGCTATTTCCAAGCATTTACTGTGTTTTGGCCATCAGTGCTGCATCCGTAGAAAGCAGGTACCACAGCAGCGTGGATACAGTTGAAATCCAGGTGCTTTAAAATACCATAAACAAGCCTTCTGGCAGTTTTTCTGTTTTTTTCACATCAGGACTTAGGAGTTCGGTTTAAGTCTTTCTAACGCCGCGGGGGAGGCAGCCTCGCGCGGTGGGAGCAAGGCGGCTGAACCGGAGGGCAAAGCTGGGCTGTGCGTGCCGGCCACGCCGCGGCAGCCACCCTGCCCTGCTGGGACCCCTCCTGCTCCCCCCTCCTACCCCCCGGCTGCCCCCCGTGCCCTTCCCGGCTCTTCGGGGCTGGGATTGTCTCTCTCCATCTGAGACTCGCGCTGCCACGGAGCACCGAGGGGGCCTGTAGGAGCCGTTTTAATGCCAACATCTGTTTCTTTCCTTCCAGGAGCACCGAGTGGACCAGCCAAGCCTTGTTCGGTAGATCTTGTGCTCACCAGAGAGTCTCCAACTCCGGTGTTTCACCCAGGATCAGATGCCCGTAACCTTTTACATTGGTAAGGCATCCTTGCCCCCTCCAAAAACACAACCCAGCTATCGCTGCTTCGTAGCACTTTGGTCAGAGCGCTGGCAGGGGAGGGTCATTTCCACCGAACCCTCAGACGTTATACAGATGCCTGATGAAGCACAGAAGAAAGCAAGGCTACCGGGAGGCAGCCCAATTAGCGCCGCGCTCCGGGCAGGGCGTTTCAGCTGGGCCCTCCGTACCGCCCGCCGGGCTGGGTACAGATGCGCGAGCCGTGAGTGATGGGCAGAGGAGCCGGGAGCCTGACTACGTTCAAAATGCTTCCCTGAGATTTTCCTGCTTCCTTTTTCTCTTTCTCCCCTCTCACCACGTGAAACGCGCGGTGGGCTGTATATGCAAACACTGACAGATGGTGACACTCGGCTCCAGCTCAGGCAGATTAGAAAGGGAACTCAGTGTTCAAGGGACCAATTACCACTCTGTCCCCTCGGGGAAGAGCATATCAGATGTTTACTGGGGGTTAATAATAAATGAATTGAAAAAAAAATTGCTCTTCGAACACCATATTCTGTGTATTCATGTCAGCAGGTTGTAATTAGCTAATTAAATGCTTGGACTGACAGAACGGCCCCAGTGGGGGTTGCAACACTGCAGACCGCTCCTGAAATATGAGCAGGAAACATCTTGGAATATGTAGGCAGGAGAGCAGTTAACACCTCACATTTAATGGGACGCTTCTTCCTGCAAAGGTTACTGGGAGAGCTGGGAGGAGGACTTGGACAAGTCCGGTGTCTGCAGAGTTCGCTGCCAAAAAAACTGGGGACAGCGTGCGAGCGAGGGGGGCACGCAAGATAAGGAAACAAGCGGTCACGGGCTCTCGGCAGCGAGCAGCGTGGAGAAAAAAGAATGAAGCTGTTGAAACAAGTGTACAATTCCGAATAAATATCAACTAGCTGATAACTCCCGGCTCCTCCTTAAAAGGGTCGAGAGCTCCGCGGTGGCGAGAGAGCTACCAGGAGGCACAATCTACTACAAATATGGGTGTCCAACCATGTATGATTAGTTTGAGTCATCAAAACCAAAGCTACACTTAAGGAACATGAAAGGCCCACCTTTAACCTCCCGAAGCAGAGGAAATGAGAAGGCGCGTTCAACCTCTTGGCTGCCGTTCGGGTATTAGCTCATGCCGTACGCCCCTGCCCTCGCCGCTGGCCTTCGGAGATGAGAGCATTTTGTACCACTGGCATGTCACCACTGCTTGTTTGCTTTCCTGGCTCCTTAGTAGCAGCGGGGTTGGGTTCATGAACAGCAAGGCACCTGGCACACTATACAAATAGGGAGCAAAATCCATGCCAAATTACAGCACGAATAATGCATCCGTCTGGAATGTATCAAAGGAGGCGTTTGCAGCACCAGCAGTGAAAATGATAGTGTGTCAGGATTTTTGAAGCCCTAGGTTTCTTTGGTCCCACTTTCTAGACGCACTGCTTTGGAGGTAAAAAAAACGCTTACAAGGAAGCAGCCTGGAAGTGTGCAAGCCGTCCCAGCAGGAATCTGAGCTCACCCTCGGCAGCCACCTTTTGATGGTGCAAAACGACCCGTAGCATCATGCGCTTGGACCAGCAGCCTGCCAGCGTGGGGTAGACACGCCAGAGAGTGCTCATCCGCCCCGTGGTCCTGGGTGGGGTGGAGTGACTTGACGCAATGGGATTTTGCCCTCTCCCTTCCCGTCCTGCTCCCAGCACGGCTTGGCTGGCTGAGGAGAGCTACCCAAACTCTTGAAGTTTTGAACAATGATTTCTCAGAGATGAAAGGCTCTGTAGATGAAAGGGGTGAGAAGCATGTAAAAGATGCCTCCAAAATGTAAACCGTGAGATATCTACAGAGCATGAGAAATCAAAGGGAAATGTGCCACTTTGCACCTTTCATTCATTACTGCACCAGAAGTTCAGGGTACACAAGGCAGCTCATTTGAAAAGCGTTTTGAGATGTGCGTTAGACCATGTACCAAGACAGACGAAGAGCCAGCAGATCGGGGCTGCATGCTCCGTGATGCTGGTGTGTGCAGAACTCGGGGGGACCACACTCTGCCAAACCCTGCGTGTACGAGGGGTTGCCTGCTGTAGATAGGAGGTGTCCCAAAATCAGGAATGCTCTGATGAACTCAGGAGGTCTAACCAAACTTTTCTTTGCTGCAGCTGTGATGTTTTCCTCATGCCCCTGCTAGTGCTCTGTGCTCTGTGCCGTAAACATGCCCACCCAAAGAGCCTGAGAGAGGATGGCTGTGATGCATTGCTGCCAGACTGGGATGTGTGTTTGCCCTGTGAAAGCTTGTCAGTCTTCCCCTCTCCCTGAATGCTTATTACGATTGCAGAGCAAAATCTTCTGTCCCATGCGTGCCGATCGGAATTGTCCCTCTCCCATGCCCTCCCACCCTTCCAGGGGTGGCCGTCCAGCTTCAGGGGTCCAGTTTGGTAGGGCAGCTGTGAGGATAACCAGTTTTCTTTTTCTCCTTCCCCTGCACGTGAAGGAATAAGACAGGTCGCTTTGCCTGTGATTAATTTTTTTAAAGCCTTTCCCTTTGACGAGCCAGCTTCACAAAACTGCAGTCGTTCAGGCTCCTTTAAGGGCTTTCTAGCACTGACTTGTTGGGCAGATTATGGAAATAGCCTTTTTCATATTATTTTGCCCAGCTGGGACAAATTCAGCCCTCTTTTCTAGGCCAGTAAGCTCGTGGGTGGCAGAATGGGTGTAATTTAATCAGATGGTGGCAAAAGCTCGGTAAATTGAAGGCTGCACGTGGGGTGTCTTCCACGTCAAGCAGAGCCTTGTCCACAGGCAGCCTTTGCAGCACACGGATGCTCGGAGGCAGAGGGGTCTGAGCAAGATGTTCCTTCGTGATGGGTCCAGACATGGGTTTTTAATAGCCCTCCCAGGCTCCCTCCGCCCTTACCCAAAACCTGGGGAAAAGTGTCTGTCCGGGGCTGCCTCTGAGCCTGCCCTGCCCTGGGTGTGCTCAGCACCTCTGCAGCTGCGCCGGCCTGGCAGGATGCTCTGGTCCCGGGTAAAGCTAACGGACCTGAAACGTGCGATGTCAGGGCAGCCAGTCACCCAGCTGGTGACGGCTTTACAAACAGCTCACGAGAGGGCCTCTACCAGAATAACAGACTTGGCTTTGGGGTTTTCAGTTCCCTGTGTAGTCACGGTCAGAACGACCCTTTGCACTTTCCACTGTAGGAGTTTGGGTTGAATTTTTAAAATCCTCCAGGAGGTACACTGTAAGGATCAGCGATGAGCAGGGTGTAGGCAACCATTGCCGCACTCAGCCCTGCCGAGATACCCTGCCATGGTGTCTTTTGGTTTTTGACTTCCTCAGGTCTGGGTTTGCTTTTCGGAATAAGGAATAGCACCATTCTTACAGACCTATGGCCTCAGGACCTTAATTTGGGCTTTGCAAAGCATTTCTGGACTTTCAGACCCCATCCTGCAAACACACTATGCCTACTTCTATACCCGTTCCAATGAGGGAAACGATGCTTAAGGTTCAGCATGCTGCAAAGAGCTTTCCCAGATCCTGGCCATATAGCTTGACTCTTTGCAGAAATGATTTGTAGGCATAGGTACATGTTGGCACGGTTGGGATTACAGGCAGTAAGATATTTTCTGTGCAAATACGCAGCAGAGAACGTGCTGTTTATCACACCCCCTGAGCCCAGCTCCTGTCTCCTGTGAGGACAGAAGGAAAGCACGCAGCACCCGCCACGGGTGAGGAAATCCTGGTAAAACTGCTGGCTCCTCCTTACCGAGCTGTGACTAGCTAGCGCAATCCTGCTCAACCATGATATTCCAGAACTGAGTCATCCAACAACATCAGCTATGCTTGTAATTGCCGTATGGGATAACCACATATATTTATTATTTACCAGCACATGCTTTATTGACGTTCATTACAAGCTGTTAATGAGGTGTCTGTTTTAATGGCAGCCGTGGAGCTAATAAGCAGGAGGTGGAAGGATCCTACCCTTTGCCAACGGGTTTGATTTCTTTGCTGGCTTTTGGGCAACCACATATCCCGTCCCCAAATGACAAGCAGCGGGATCGTGGGGTCTGCCTCAAGCAAGTCTGCTGTCGCCTCTTTTTGGCAAGGAAAACGAGAGGCCGTGTGGGTGCCGGCGGCTGAGGAGGAGGTGAAGGGCTGCAAGGTGCCACCACCCGTGGACACGGCCAAGGGCGACCTGCCCCGCGTGGACCGATGCCCACCCAGCAGCCCCCCAGCCTGCGCAGGGGCACCGTGTCTCCCCAGAGATGCGTGCGGCACGCTGCCCGTCTGTAACGGCGTGTGTCCCCCGTCCCCGCCGTCCCACGCAGGCACAACCATGCGGGGCACGGGTCCCAGCTGCCTGAGGAGGGGGCGATGCTGGGAAGCCCCTCTCCCCGCGCTCACCCCAGCTGGGCTGCCCGTGCATCAGAGGGGGGCCTTCGGGGTCCCTCTCACCGGCAGGATGCTTTTCCGGTACGAACTGTAGGCTTGAAGCAAACCGAAAGGAACTCTTGGCAAAATTTTGGGTGAACCCAGGTTGGGGCGGCTGAGCCCGGGCTGCGGGTCCAGTCCCACGCTCGCCCCCCCCGTGCCAGCGGTGCAGCTCCTCTCCCTCCCCGCACGCCCCATCCACGGGGCAGGGGATGCGGGGTGCTCCCCGGGCCCCCCCAGCTCCCATCCCTCATCCCCGAAAGGCGGAAAGGGGGGTAGCCCAGCGATGTCCCCTTCGCTGCCCTCCTGCCCTGGCTTGTCTCCCCGGGGCAGGAGGGGACGATGCGCAGGATGAGGCCAGGCACGGTCCCTCTCTCCGGGAGACGGGGCGACAGATGCAAGGCAGGCACCCACCGAGAGCGGAGGCTCCCATTATTTGGCCTTGGGCGCTTTAGGAGCGGTGGCCGTCTTGAGAGTCACCCGGCGTTTGGCCAGATCCCCGATGGCTTTGCACATTCCTTTTCTTTCCCTGAATGAATGATCTAATCTGGCTGGAGGGCATTGCAAGGCCCAATAGCCAGTTTGCTGCACCTGCTCATCAGGGATTGAAACACCTGCCGTGGTCGGGGCTTAGCATTTAAGTGCTGCTATTTGAAGACAAATCTTGTCTTTTGTCTCTGCCTGGACCTCCTCCCAGCTCCCCCCTCCCCTTAAAAGAAAACACACAAAAAAAAAAAAAATAGAAGAAGAAGAGAAAAGGGCTGTGCTGGGTGGTTTTTGGACAGGGCTTATTTTTCCTCTGATTTCCCAGAGACGCAACCCTTGCTTTCCATGTTAGGTGCATTGCTGGGAAAGATTATTCACACAGGCAAAGAGAAGCACGAGCGCTTTCATTTTGCTCACAGCTGTTTAAAAGGCCTGTGCTGATGTGAAAACGTTGGCGTGTTGGGTGGTTACACTCTGAAGCGCTGCTGTATTGTCCTGGTACCAGCAATCAGTGCTACGCAATCAACTGATGCTTTTAATGAGAACCCGTGTTCTTCTTCCACGCAGCCTCCTACCTACATTTGACCTTTATATGTTTTCTGGTTGTTTTCTTGTGACAACAAACAAATAATATTGAGTCAATAGCTAATGTGAGATTTACTTAATGGGGAATTAGACGGGAGTTGTATAGTTTGTGGCAGTAAATTAGGAAGTAAGGAAAACAGATTTTATCCAAGCAATGTGATTTCTCTTTCTTTTTTTTCAGTGAATTTGTGTACTTGGGTTTCTAAGGCACTTGGGCTGTGTAAGGAAGTCTTGAGTTTGCAAGATTTGTTAATGAAGAGGCTAGAAAGATATAAAATGCACTAAACAGATTGGAGAGGAACCAGCTGATACATCTCCAAAGTTAATAGAAAGCAAAAAAAATATGTTTCTAGTGGCTCTCAAAGGAGGTGTTCTTGAACCGAGTTCTTTAACACTTTTATCAGTGATCTGGAAGAAAACTAAAAGCCATCTTATGTACAAAGATTGGCAGAGAACAAAGTTTGCAAGGGAGGTAAGTAAGGAAGGGCAGGCTTCAGGGAAGGGAGCTGGGCAGAGCTAGAAGCTTTTGTGAAAAATGGGGAAACACGTCTGTCTCCAGTGTTACAGAAAAAGGGCTCTCCGCCTGCCCAAGCACCTATCCTGGGAAAGGAAAATTGGCAACGCATCAGTCTGCCAAAGTATAACAAAATCTAGAGCAAGAAGTTGAAATTAGACAAATGCAAGGTAAAGGGTAGGTTTGTAACCGAGGATAATGAACCACTGAAATTGCTTACTGAGGGCTGTGATGGATTCTCTATCAGTGGAAACTTTTAAATCACATCTGAATTTCCTCATCTTCCCCCCCCCCCAAAAAAAAAAAGAAAAAGAAAAGTTGCTTTACTTGATTCAGAGGACTTTTACATGCTGTGTTACAGGGAAGATCAGGCAGGATCATCACAGAGGTGCTGGCTTTGTAACCTACGAATACATTTGATCAGAGAACAATTTTAACAGAAGACAAACCCATGAAAATCCTGAGCTTATTTCAATTTCATTTATCAAAAAATATTTGTGGGATAGTCAAGAAATATGGAGGGAGGGCTAGTTCATTCCTTTTGGAGATATATTTTGGGCAATTCTAACATCATGTTAGATAAATGGGGAGAAAATTTAGGCCCAAAATAAGAAGAGGTTTGTTCATACAGTGATTTTGAGCCTGCAAAATTCTCTACAATGGGGGCAAAATAATCAAATAGTTAATTTTTGGGGAACAGATCCTAATGAAAGAAAAGCAGGAGATCCTGTGTTCATCTGCACAATAAGCTGAACTTGCTTTAGGGCACAGATCAAGTGCTAGAGGGTTTAAGAAGAAATCTCTCCCACGGGTAGCTTCGAATGAGTGATATGTGCTCCATGAACACCTTGAGAGGCAGGAGAAGCCCACATGAGTTGGCTGGGAGCTTAGCCTAAGCCTGCTTCATGAAAGACACCAGGACTTTTATTCAGAATTTTAATCAGCTGAGTCCTCATACAGTTTTATGTAGTGGTGCCCTTGATTTCTTTGTGATCCTGGTATTTTTGTGGCTAAAGGATGAGGGACTGCCCACCGGGAGCGAGGTTTGGGTTGGAGCTTTCTGTTGTTGTCTTTGCCTGGAGCATCTAGCAGGAGGCCGCTGCTGGAGGTACGATGTCAGCTGTGATATGATCTGGCACAGGTTTCACTCTTATGAATTCCCTTGGCTGTTGCCTCTCAGAGGCTATACCAGCAAAAACATAAAACAAAATAAAGATCAGAGGCAACTCTACTTACATGTCCTTAGCAGTACAGAGAGAATATCTTCATTATTTTTTTGCCGGTGAGATTAATCATACAGGACCGTTGTCCTTTCCAATTGCCTGTGAATTTAAAATAGTGCTGTCTCGTAGAAAATAATTCAAGGAAAAGGAATTTCGTGTTGCTCTACCTAGAGGTGCCTGTGTCTTTGTCCTCCACGTGGTGTAACTCCCCCCTTTCTAGCAACATGGCACTAGGACAGGTTGTGTCTGAGATACACACAACTCGCAGAACAGCCCTTAGTGCCAGACTGACACCTCACTGATACAAATTTCCAGTGTTCCTCAGGTGTGAATTTGAGTTTACAATCTATTTATTACAGTGGGAGTCTCAGACTAGGTCAATTCTCAATTAACAGCTAAAAACCAGCAAGAAAAAGTCTCAGTGGCTTTGAAGCAGAGGATGCTATTCATGTAACATACCATGGAGAGTTAATGGTTACAGTGCAGTGGGTGGAAGTAAAGCCACTGCAGGTGTGTTTCTTAATGAGGTGCTAATTGGACAGGTGCAGGCAAATAGGGGACAGGAGGGCTCCCCAGGCCTGGGGAGTAAAGAGGATTCGGTGCTGGGGAGGGTAATGCTGCAGCTGAAAGCAAGATTTATTTGGTTTTATCTGTGATGTTATCTTTGTGTAATCAGCAGAACACAAGGTTGTTGGCTCTAGTAATGAGGAAGGAGGTTTGCATACTAGAGGAGCGTATTGGGTAAGGAAGGGTCTGGGTGATAAGGTGGGAGGGTGAAGGATGTGGGACCAGAGCTTGCAAGCTTGCCAAGGAATAGAAGTGAGTTATTCATGGGGCTCTTGAAAAAAAAAAAGTGAGGCTTAAAGGGAGAGCTGTCTGGGTGTTGGAAGATGCTTTGGGGAGGCGCAGCGGCAGCTTTCTTGGCCGGGATAGCTCTGAGCCCACCAAATTAACTGGTGTTTTTCCCTGGAATAGAAGTGCATAAGAGAAAAGAAACACAGTAGAAAAGAGGGTGTGCTCAGAAAATAGGAGAAGAGAAGATGGAAAGGGACATATTCCCTGAAGTTTTCAAATACTGTGTTCTCTCCATAGCCAGAGAAGGTGAGCCCCTATAATATCCTCTGTTTAGCTATGTACTCCTTGAAGTTTCCTCACTGCTTAGGGGAGAAGGCTATTGGCAAGAAAAGATGAGTGAGTGTACTGTAATGCAGTCTGTTACTGTGGGTGCTCCAGGAGAGAGACAAGTATAAACGTTATCCAGTATAAAGCTTTTCTGCGCTTTGCATTGAAGCAATCCCCTTCCCATCCGTTCTTTATTGCTAGAAGGCTCACTGGTGGACTGTGGTGCCTTTTTTTTTTTTTTTGGCTTAAGAAGTGATTTGTAATTAGTTTTCCTCTACCATGCTCCCTCCCTGCCAAAACAAACTTGTCAATAAAAGTCTGATGTTTAGATGCAAAAAAGATGTATGTTTAATTAAATGCGAAGCTGGTTTGTGAGAATGGAACGTATGGAGAAGCCACTAAAGAGCGTCACACAGAGTGTAAAGAGCTGGAAGCAAATGTTTGAAGAAAAGGAACAGTGTGGATATTATGATTTCAAGCCACAAACATTGTAGCAGTGAAGCAAATGGTAAAGCAAGCAATTTCTGGATAGTCAAAAAAAATATCTGCTAGTTGCATCAAATTAAGGCCTGAGAAAAAACTTCATAAAACTTGAGAGCGCTGTGCTTGGGACATACGTATAGAGGAGCGAATCTGGTGGGTGAAGTCCTGTGGGACTCCGTGTGTGCTGTGTATTATGAGAGGGCTCAATTTTCAAGCCTTCGTTAGTTTTGCTAAACAAACACGCATCCTTGTTAAACATTTCTCCTGAGACTACGACTATTGACAATACATCTTCCTGAGGCCTGTGACAGTTATCAAACAAATAGCTGACAGTTTGCAAAGTTTCCATTATTCTCTAGTTGCTGAAGAAGCTCAAGGGTGCAACGGGAAGCTTGGCATCGGGAGCGCTTTAGCAGTTAGTGTTTTTGCACAAAATTTGGGAAGGGTAGAAACCGTGCTCAAACGTCAGAAGTGTTGATTCAAGGGAAGCATCAGTTTGGGGCCTGCTGTTAAACTGCAGTCTGGGGGGAGGTATGCTCTCTGGGAAAACCATGTGCATCAGCAGCAACTCAGTGTCATAAAAGCTAACCTTAGGAGTTGTGTTCATTTGAGCTTGTTGGGTGTTTCAGGCACTTTTCGGCTCATGGTACTAAAGGCAGATAGTGCTGACTGGGGTGGGGGGGGGGAAATGTTGCTCATTTCTCTACAATCTTCAAATGTGCAAACAACAAGAGGCTCTATTTTGATCTTTGTGTGGAGGATGCTGTTGTGAAACACTTGTATGCAGTCCAAGCGTTGCTCTGACGTGGTGTTTTATTAAGCTGAAATCAGCACAACACGTACACACCAATGAAGACAATAAAGTTGATTTTCTTACTTTGGGAGAATCATATGAAACTTCTGAAAAGTGATGAAGCTTAAAGTCCTCCTCAGAAATGAAAAAAATCATAAAGCAGTCAACAGCAAAAAATAAAATAAAAAAAAATTGTTAATAGAGATGCTACTTACAAAAAAAAAAAAAAAAAAAAGCAGCCACTACATTCATCTGCAGGTGAAGCACCTTAGCAAAACCGCAGTCAACAGGGTTGCTGTGTGAAAATACATTTCCTTAATGTTGAGGCAAACTTGTTTTCTGAGGAAAGTAGAATGCAAAGAGAAGCATTGGAACACCTTCTCTCTGGTCACATCAGCTAAAAATGCTTTCTGGAGCAGAGAAACATGCTGAATCATTTAGTTACCTTATTATCTTTTATACTTGATTGTCTAAGCTGATATAAAGCCATGGGAAGGCTTCCTTTTTGTTGCTTTACAGGCTGCAAATCAGAGCTGAAGATAAACAGCCTTCAGATTGCCTCTTGCTAAACACAATTACAGTAAGATAGACAAATAACAGTGTATGCATGAAAGTAGTTTAGTTTAATACATACACAATGGTATATATAATCTGTCAGAGATGGCCACCTCAACTCCATTTCCCATGACAATAAAAAATTGTAACTTTTTGTTGTTTACTAAAATACAGTACTGATGAAAAAGAACAATAACCCAAGTATGTGAACTTTGGCTGTGAGTTTTCATTAAATTTGTTAATAACTGCCATCATTCATGACTGCTGCTTTCTTAATCAGCGGGCAAATAAGAACCCTATGCTAAAAAACCAAACAGACTTGCTATTTCTTTCCACAGAGACCCCCAGGAATGGGTTGCTGGAAGGGGCCCCAGGACCCCCGGCAGCGCGGCTCCGGGGTTTGCCTGACCCTGTGCTTAAACACTAGTGAGGAGGATTTTGGTCTCACAAGCTACCCTGCTCCGGTGATATAACCCATGACTGTACCAAACCAGAGTCTATTAGACCTTTTTAATTATTATGTTTTCCCTCTGCATTACTTATATTTCCTTTGTTACTTCATAACAAATGTTTAATCTTGTCACACCACCAGAGATGAGGAATAGCTGATCGTACTCATTAAAACAATGTCCCTTTCTACCCTGGGATATTCTCCTTGTAGCCTGTTGTACTCTCCCTCCTCCATGGCAAGGCAGACCCATTATTTCTGCCAGCCTCTCCCTGCAGCCTTTCATGGTTTCTCAGCTTCCTATTTTTGCCTTGCCTTCTAGTATCTGCCTTCAGAGCCCAAAGCCGGGCTTGCTACCCCAGCTGAGAGCTCAGAAGCGTTTGAAATAATAAGTATTTTCAATGGCTGTCCTAGGATGAGTGTGTTGACCAGCCGAGGGCATGGTTTTTCCATTTCTGAGAAAAAAATCTGAAAAGTGACATTGCACTGCTTGCTTGGTTTGAGGTGCGCTGTAACTACCGCATCTTTTCAGCAATGCTACTGTTCACCCACTCTGTACACTTGAAATTTTTTTCTTTTCTGTTTCCAACAGACAACATGAGAAGACTGTCGTGGGAGGGACCCACTTTTCTATCGTATGACCCAAAGCAGGCTGGCGCTCCCCTCCTCTTACTCTCTGCGTTTTGCATCCTGATTTACAACGACACCAGTAGCGATGACCCACGGGGGATCTGGTGTTACTGGGAAATGAAGGCTGCTGCATTGGAAAGGTGGCGTGCCTGGCCCGTGGCCATGGTTTCCAGCTCTTGCTGACACTGAGTACCGCAGAAGCCATAGGATGGGAAAAGCCTTGGCTGCCCTGTATCCCCGGAGCAGAGTACCAGCCCCTCTGCTCCTCCCAGACCCGAGCCCATGTCCTGGAGCGTGAAGGCTGTGTGTGTAGCAGGCACTCGGCTGGGCTGGCCCTGTAACGCTTGGATTTCTCCTCATCATCTTGCTGTGTGCTGCTTGCCTCCCTTCAAAGCCAGTGCTAAGGCAAGGCTGGCATCACTGGCCCATTTCCACGCTGGGAGCTGCATCTCCAAGTGCAGAGAAGCTGCTTTTCTCTCCTGTACTGCACCACAGACAGGGTGCAATGTGGTAAAAGGCGGATATAACCACAATAGATTTTTTTTTTTTTTCCCCCTGTGGTCCAGAGACTAAACCACAGCTGCCAGTGGTTTTGCTGCAAGTACTGCAGTTGCCAGGCAGGACATTACGCCATGGCGCTGGGCTTGCACTCCTGCATCCTCGCTCAAGCTTTCTAGGTACATATTGCCAAGCTCCCATAAGTGTGGCTCGCTCCCCATTCTCCGGGCGTCCTTATGGCACATCTGTGATCCCTGCGGGAGTTTCGGCAGCAGCCCTGTCCCACCCAGGCAGGCACCCACCGATGGCTGGGTGTCTCAGGGCTGGGAGGAAGCACCGGCTGCAGCTTCAGCCGGCTCGGGAATCCTGGAGGCATCTCCTCCAGTGCATCGCCAGAAAGGCTAGCTGGTGCTGAGCACCCGACCTCTGCTGTATGCATGTTTTGGAGTGATGCTTCACCCTAGCCCTCATTCAATTCCATAGACTGAATGTCCGCTACTGGCTAGGCTGTGCTCCTGCAACATGTCTTCTGGCTTAGTTTTGCACAAAAGAAATCCAGTTTAGGGTCTCTGGGACCGCTCTCTGGTGCAAACTGAACTGCGGTAAGCGGGGACTGCCACAAAATTCACTTCAGAGTTGCACTACAGATCTGAACTGACACACGAATGTCAAAGCACCTTCAACTGGTACTGTTAGATAGTCACTTTGTCAAGGAGAAGCTGAAGCTCAGAGAGACGGCTGGGAAACCTGACTCATTACAGCTACCTTGCAAAGGTTATTTATTAGGAGTTAGGAGTATGCTTCAACAGCATCAGTTAGCAAACGCATTTTAAGAAACACCAGCAGCGACCAGCCACACAGCAGGTACAGCTGCAGGGGAGTACAGAGGTTTGGACAAGGTTAGTGGA
This sequence comes from Haliaeetus leucocephalus, assembly GCF_000737465.1. Taxonomy (NCBI): domain Eukaryota; kingdom Metazoa; phylum Chordata; class Aves; order Accipitriformes; family Accipitridae; genus Haliaeetus; species Haliaeetus leucocephalus. The sequence goes on along the minus strand of NW_010972598.1, from coordinate 8,333,466 downwards.
AAACCAGGTGTCCCATCTGTGGGAGAAGGGCAACGCGGATGAGCCATGGATAAAACGCCAGGCTCGCCGCCGGTTTCAGTCAGACAGTGATCATAGGTAAAATCATGGGTCTTGTGAAGTTTGTTATTTCTCAGAACTGTTAATGTTTTCCTGCAAAATGAATCCTAAATACAAATGTTTCTTGGAGTGTCAACATCAACCACCAGTTTGGGATTCACCTGTTTCCTTCAGGAGACTGGTCAGAAGCTTGTGCTCTCTGAAGGAGTTAGTTATTTCCAGAAATAATGCAAACGTTTTATATGCTTGTCTTCAGGAGTCAGGATTAATGTGGGCCCTGAAAGCCTATCAGTGATGAAAAGCCGCTAACAAACTCAGTTCCTCGGGGAATGTCAATGGCAAGTCGAAGATGTGGTGTTTACCCTCTCAACAGATTGACTTGCACCCAAACAACCAGCCAAACACTGCCTTAAAGTGGCAAAGCATTTGCAGTTATAAACAAATTATTTTAAAGGAGAGTGCATTTCACTGGCTATCAAACTAAAACAGAATAGATCTTTTTATATCATTCATTATCAAAGGTGCTGCTGCTGATTTTGCTGCAATAAACAGAGAAAACTTATTTTGCTTTCTGCACAACCATACGTAAAATTATATTTCTTCTTTCTAACACTGTTTTCCACCAGTTTCAGACACGCCGCCTTCTTCATTCCTCCATTCCTTCTTCACCCACTGAAAAACCTGCGGCAGGGACCGATGCCCCCCAGTACCATTCAGATGTCACTGGTCCCACAACTGGAGAAACCACACCACCGAAGTACGGAGCGGGGCGGTGCTGTGCCAGGGGCTGTACCCATAGAGGACAAAAAGGCCATCCCTCCCCCAAAAAACCTGAAACTCTAACAAGTAACATCTTACAGGGGTGGACAGACAAGAGCCAACGGTGGCCAAGTGCCCCCTCTGCTTCCCTCCCCCCCCCAAAAAAAAACCCAACTTGCTAGGTTTAGGGACTGGGAAAAGAATAGCTCCTTGGGGTCTCCAGCAGCCCCCTGCATGGCAACTTTTATAAAGAAATGGTTTGATGCTAAAAAGCAAACCAAGAAGCCAAAAATATGTCTCGTTTTCAGTATTTCATGATTGAAAGCTTAAACATTATGAGCCCGAGATTTGCCAAACGCAAGTCTCAGCTTGGGTAGGTTTTTTCCTGTCCTGCAAAGTAAAATATCTGGAATCTGGTAATCTTGCATTAAGAGCTAATCTTAAAAGCTATTTTTTTAAATTAGTTTCAAATTCTTTTGTTCTATTTAAACTTATAAATACAGATAGTACTGCTTTAAACAGAAAATTGAGCAAAGCATCAGCAGGAGATCCAGCCTGATTGCTGTGCATGTTTAAAAGAAAATGCTGTGCATGTTTAAAAGAAAAACACACTTAAGTGCTGTGACATTCAGTTTTTAAGAAACCCGGTTTAATTATATTTTCCCTAATTAAGGATTTCATTATAGGGGATCACATGATTTAATTATATCAATACCCCAAAGACCTGATTGTGAACATAAAATGTGGATTAAAAAGATGCCTCATCACTTAATTACCTGCTAGATTGGAACAGATCCATGTTGTAGGTCAAAAGGGACATAAAATGCAGGCTTCTGCCTCCCTCTTTGTTGTGCATGAAGGGCTCTGAGCATGGGGACAGAGGGAGGGGGGCACTGCTCTTGTGTGTGTAATGGGAGGGATAATTACCTGTGAGCGGTTTTCTGAGCATTTATTGAGGTAGATAGATAGATAGATTTTTATTTATTTATTTTAAATTTTTGCTAAGTCTGTAGTGGAGGTGAGCCGCATATTCCAGCTTGCAGGCTGGTGGATGCCTGCCTATTTCTTCTTCTCAACGTAGAAGGTCTTGTCTTTCAGAGGGAGAATGTCAAGTAGTGGGAAATCTGAGGCTGGGGGTTTAGCTCCTCCCGAAGCAAGCAGATGGGTCCCCGGGGGGGTGGCAGGGACTGGGGGTGTCTCTCTCTGTGTCCCTCCAGCACGAGGCCCCCGGGGTGGGTGCACTTCTGGAGGTTCCCTGCCTCTGAGTAGCTGGGGCCGGCATGGGGAAAGGAGGGGAGGAAATCTTTTGGGATATCAATATAAAGCTGAGTGACAAATCTTAACCCGCCCAAGCCTCGCTCACCACACACACCTCTCCTCCCCAACCCTCTAACCAGCTCCCAGACGCCTTTCCCAGGAGAGAGCTCGTGGACATCTCTTTGGCAGGGAGCACCGAGCACGTGGAGGGGGAAACTCTGCATCGTCTCCTCTTTCTTCTGTCATTGGAAATGCCTTTCCACCTCCCACGTCCCTTACAAGCTCCTACCTAGTACAGCTAGAAATCTGGCCTTTGTACCTGATGACTCCACAGCACAGGACATGTTCTCTCAGCAAGAAAAGGTCCGGTGAAGGCTAAGCGCAACTTTGCCAGCACCCTCGGCAGCATTGCACGCCATGGGCCGAGCCTCTTGGAAAACCCCTACAACATAGCTCCCCGCAACTTTCTGAGGGGGCTGAAGGGTTGCAAGCTACCCACGTAAGGTTAGGTTTTTCTCTTCCTACATGCCGTGAAAAGGAAATCTCCCCGCAGCGCTGCCCGAGCAGGTATCCTGCTTCTTCCCAGTGCCCTCAGGGCCACCAGGCTCTGGTGGGGACAAGTGAGGCAGGAGGTCCTGCTCTGATGTGGAGAACGGTTCTTGAAGGAAATACTGCACAGCCATCAGGAAGGCTGGTCTGGAAAGAGAGGGCAGGGTGCTCCTTTTCCTAGGGAGGATACCCCCAGGCACATAGGAGCCGGTGGTCCCTTAAGCAAGAGGACAGCCTTCAAAGTGTCCTTTTGCTCTCTGGGGGCTGCCTGGTGGCCAAAGCATCGTCAGACATCATCCTGCAAATCCTGCTGCAGTGGTGGTGCCCCTGCCTGGCATAAGCTAAGAAACCCAATCCTGTGCCCAGTTTGGGTAGCAAGGCTAGATAAGAACAAGATCTCTCAGCTGCAAGGCAGCTCCCTTGAAACTACTGCTAAAAGCAGTCTATGTCCCAGGTCCTTTCTATGGCTTTTCTAAAGAATCCAGGGAGGATACAGAACTGGATGGTCCAGTCATTTAGGGCCATTCCCAGCCAAGACACCCTGTCACTTTGTCCTGAGAATGAGCAAGGTCCGCATCCCACCACCACCCTGCCCCACGGGCAGACCCCGGAGGAGGCTTTGTGCACACACTGGGGCAATGTGCCTGAGCGATGTGAAGCAAGGGAGCATGCTCGACTGTTAAATTGACATCTGCAAGTGGCACAGTGCTACGGGACGAAGACCCATTTCTTTTACTTTGATTGGATCTTATTTTCCTAAGCAGGGAAATGCCCCAGTGACAGCATTGCTGCAGATGGCATCACAAAGCCCCGGCTGGCACCAGCTGAGTTGGCACAGTCAGATTATCATGTTCGAGTTCGTGTCTGTCTTTTCTTTTTTCCCTGCTTTGCTGTGCTAATAGCATTTCTATTACCATATAAGCCTCAGTCAGCTCCCTTGAAAGGACAGAGACCAACATAAAAAGTAAATTTCATTATCACTGGGAAAAATAACAGGTCACAGAAAAAGCTAAATGATGCTAGCCTATTTTTTTAATTCTTTCTTTTTTTTTCCCCTCCCTCCCTCCCTCTCATCCGGGCTTAAAGGGAGGCTAGAATTGAAGTCGCAGGGTCTCCAGGGCGGTACAGCGGAGCAGCGCTGCTTAATGGGGCAGCTGGTGGAGAGAGCCGAGCACATGTTTCCTTTGCAGTTTTCATCTTCATACTTCACAGGGCCCAGGGACTGATTGATGGAATTCTTTTTTTTTTTTTAAACATAGCTTTCTCGAGGCCTAGAGCCTGCCTCTCTCAGCCACACTGAACATATGTCCACATATTCCCTTGGGCAGTATTTAAATGTGTGCATCCATGTGGCTGTATTTGTTTAGTGTGTGCTCCCACTGATCTAATGGGACCTTTCCCATGACCCATTGCTTCCCTAAGTTTGCCACTTGCTGCTGTCAGGCGAGAGAGGCTTTAACTTGGATGGCTGTAGCTGTAAATGAATGGGATTTCCCCCCCCCCCCTTCAGTCCTTTTGACTGAACCCTCTTGCTGATGGATCATCTAATGCAGTTTGGTTGAGAACCCTTCCTCATGCTGTTAAAAAAAGCCAAACCTAAACAGACCCCATCTGTTACAATCCTATGTCGATTTATGTGAATGCAAAATTTGCCGGGCTGCTTTCTGCTTGTTAATAAGCCATCCTCTGAGAACAACATTCATTCCTGGAAAATGCCCGGTAAGATGTGCATTGCTTGCAACACTGGGTACCCGTAACGCTAAACTTTCCTGGGAACAAGAAAAGCAGTGGTTGCACATAGCACTTGCTTCCCTTCGAGGAGGGCCTGTGCAATTCTGCACGGTATATAACTTTCCCAAGGCAGGCAGCTCAATGAGACCGGAATCAGAATAAAACTATCTTTAAGATATTTCCAGCATACACAACCTGCTGAAGTAATACCAATACTGCCCAGAGGAAGAGATTAGAAGCAGATTATTTACATTTCCAACTATTGCAGCTCTGTGTGGAGGCCTGATCAAATCATACCTTTGCTCTGTCTTTCTTTTTCAGCTAAAAGCTTGAAGAATCCCAGATGACACAGGTAAAGGAGGTGTTCAAATGGGTGCAGAAACCGCAGCTGGCTTGATATAGCTGACAAAGTGAAAAACTATGTAAATCTTCCACAACCAGCATTTGCACACATTTAAGGCTGTGTCAGGAAATACCGTAATGTACACAAAAAATCTATACAGCGTAAATTAAAAAAGAGATTAATTCTATTGTCTGCTAGAGTTCTTGTTCAAGAGTGGAGCTTTCCTGTCCCCGTGCCTGCCCTGAGGAGCATAAGTGAAACACCGGAGGGCTGAGAGCTGAGACGAACTGCCTTCACATCCCTGCCAAGCTACACACAGGACACCCCTCCTCTAGCCTGGCAAATGCCCACAGCGTTACACCCCGCCAGATCCTGCTCGAGGTGAGGCTGAGAGCAAACCTTCCATCTCTGTGCCATGGGCATGGGCTGGGCTGCTTCTTCCAGCACTCTCCCCACGGGTCATGCCGGCAGCCAAGAACAGCATATGGGAATTCACTCCGGACATCCAAATGTCAGCTGTGGACTCAGACTCAGCTATCTCTTTTAACTTGACATAGGTTGGGGATAAAATCAGCTGAAGGACAGGAATGAATATACAAAATGCAGAGTGTTTGCTAAACATTTTATTTTCTATCAAGTAAAGAACAGTTTCACCAGCAATATCGGTAGGAAATGTGTCATGGACTGAGAAACAACACAAGAGAGCTCAGACATCCTAAGACTAAACTGACTTTTCGTAGGAGAATTATTTACTAAACAAGAGGACTGCAGCTCTATTCCCACACATGGGACTGACTTCCCAGTGCCGCTTTACAACCCTTCCCTCCTGCAGCCGCAGCTCATATCTCTCCATGGGACTCAGTACAACGGCAGCCTGGCCTGAAAACAATATGAAAAAATAGCTGCAGCCTGTTAAAATGGACCTAGTAACATACTCCTGACTGGATCACACTAAAAGTCAAAGTGAGTAGGACCTTTGCAGAAGGCCATTGAAATTAATGGAGCAGGTACTAACCCCCTGAAGTCTCCTCGCCTTTTGCCGTATATATTACTTGTCCTCTTTGCCTTTTTTTATTCCACTTTCCTACCACTCTCCAGCATCACCGGACAATTTGTCTCAATGCCCTCTCTGCCCTCCCCTCTCATCCTCATTCCCCCAGACTGCCCACCCCTTCCCGGCTCTCTTTGCAGTCTCTCCCGTTTTTCTCTCTCCCTTGCTAGCATTTCATCTCACATAGCATCTGCTCCCACAGCCGTTCCCACAGGGCAGGGCAATGCCTCGTGCCAGCCCGTTCCGCAGTTCCAGCGCTGCGTTCCCCCCCGGGGCTGTCCATCCCCTCGTACACCCAACGCTACCGGCTCACAATAGTAACTCGAGTGGGGTTTGGGATTCGTTGGCTGCATCTTTACCACTAAATTACACAACCCAGGGTGCAGGTCTGCTGGAACGCGACCACCTACACTGCTAAATGTTTAGCGTGTCTCCTGGCAAGGTGTTGGCCCAGTTCAGCCGGGAGCGACCGACAGATTCCGGGCACAGCCCAGGGCTTGGCAGGGGACACCGGCCATTCCCAACAGGCAGCTCAGATGCAACCAGCAGCTTTTGGCAAGAGAGAGTTTAGCCGCGTGGACTTTGCTGCACCGCATTAGCTGGCTCAGGACCAGGGAATGGGCACTGGCGCCATTTAGATTGCTAATAGAGTGCAGCGATTGTGACCCATCGTGTATCAAGCTTGTGCATTAACGTTGTGCAATGTTCAGGTCCGGCGCAATCTGTACAAAGAGAAGTGATAACACACAGGTACACATTTCGCAGAGGTTTTCCCCAAAGCGGTCACTCACGTTCTCACCAATGCAGACGTGTTGCCTCCTGCAGGAGGTTGTAAAATCCTCCGCTTGGCAAGCCACTGTTGAGCAAATGCTGAATGCAACCGCTATATCCAAAGTGCTTTTAATAGCTGGGATGATGAGTGTGATTAAAACATGATAATATCCATTTCTAACGTACCTCTATATTTTTAATGTCACGTTCTGATTTTTTTCTCTCTTTTTGAATGGCAAAAATTCAGAGGAAGCACAGTCACTGCCAAAAGCATGAGTAACAAAAGCCATCAGGTTACCTCAGGGGCTGACAAATGACAACATGTTATTATACATATGGTAAGTCCTACTGTAGAGATGCAGTCATGTGATCTTGTGCTGGGATATTAATCACTGCTGGTTTTGTCACTCTCAAAAGGAAGCATAAGGTGATGTATTAGCTTATTTACCCCTTCCAAGGAAATATTTCTTTTCAAGTTGATTTTTAGCCTTACTTTCTTTAATCCACTGAACAGTGCACTTGCTGGAAAATACTCTGGGAAAGGGTGACCAGTGCAGCATCCTGATTTTGCTAGAGTTTTACACTTTGTTTCATTTAATTCTTTCTTTCTTAGGATACTGGCCCCAGGAGTTTAGCAGGTACTGTTGTACGCACAGGGTACCTCTCACCACCCCTCCACGCTGCTGCCTTCAAGGATTCGAGGCTGGTTGGAGATGCCATTTGGTATATGCACTTTGGAGACTGTCAGTCAGAAAACTTTAGAGGCACATTCCAAATACAGTTATAATGTCCTCATGAGGTAGGAAGAAAAGTTGGAGCATCTATTTGCCAGCTGGGTCTTGCAGACTATAACCTAGCCAAAGAAACAAAGCAGGGTCTCCTGCTGGTTGTAAACATTCCCCTCAGAATATGATGAGTTGGTAACATGAAAAAGGAAACAGATTTAAACCCGTCAGTATGTGCCATAGTGATTTTTTCAGTCAATGTGACATGATACAATGAGGGAAATTAATTACTAATTTCATCAACACTTTCACCAATGTTGGTTAAATCTGAACTGTTGCCTAAAATATATATAGCTGGCTACCTAAACTTTGATGTCTAAAAGTTGACTAGTTAGGCAAAACCTGTCTCCTATCAGCCTGTGTTGATTGTGTTAATTACAGTAATGAAGTTTCAGCTCTTGCTTGCATCTTATATGAACCATTCCGCTATCTTGTACTGGGTTATCCAATTTAGATTTTTAATATTGAAGTAACATGAAGATCTTTCCCAATACTTCAGAGTGTCTCCTGTGCACCATGATCTATTTTATAAAAATCAGAATGAATTAAGTGATCCTGGGCCACTCCTTTGACAACTCTTGAGTCCATCTGGGCTTCTAACTGCAGTAGCCACTACCAAATATCTTTCTTAATCACTCTTGCAATAGAAAATAGTTCTGGTTTATAACTTCATGTGAGCATGACATCTGGCTTTTTACCAAAATAATTTCCTTTCTAATAACAGAAGATGGTAAAAAATGATGCAATGAAAGTTCTAAATTTTGATAAGGAGCATTCTCAATTGCTTAGATCATGAAGGAGAAAATATGTTTTCAGCAGCTAGAGACGCAGCTACCTTTTGCAGTTTAAATAATGTTCACTTTCTCATCTTTGCACCAAAGTACTTTGGGTGCCTTTTAGTTTGTTAAACTGTCAGAGTGAAGCAACACCCTTTGTGCTGGGGATGCAGTAGTGCTGGGGATGCTGCAAGAGCTGATTCTGAGATGAAGAAGCGACCCAGTTGTGGGCACCTGCACCCCAGACCCAGCTGCTATCTACCAGGATACTCCTGGTCTTATAGTCCTCGTGTTAGCCTTGTCTTTCACACAGAGCATGCTGACTCTAATTTTTTTCAGTATTACATGCCAATCATCTGTTTTCGCTCATCTTTACTGATCCATTAAAAATGTGGTTCTGTTCCGTTTTCCTTGCCTGTCCCTGTATGCACTTCATTCAGATCCTTAAACTCACCCAGACCCAGTAATTTTTTCCTCTGTTGATGACTGAAATCTGTTCTGTGGACCTGGACACAACTGGGATGTGGAAATACAGGGATCTGTCAGTGCTGCTGGACTCTACGTCAGTCTCTGGTGGGGATTTCTCTAATTCTACCATGTTTATTCCCTGCGGTAATTCCTGTGCAATGGTGGCCAAGATCAGAAACAACCCTTTTCAGGCATTTGTTTTGATGCTGAGTAAAATTTGTCTTTCCTCAAGTGTATTTCAGGAATAGGGTGTCCTTTGCCGGCAGCTGCTCTGACCCCACCATTCACTGGCCACCACCATCTCCCTTCTCTCTTGCCGGTCATTTCGGCAACCTTGATTTTTTTTCTCAGCTTTACTGTTGGTGCCTCCAGCTAAACTGAGGAGGGACTCAGAAATGCTACCAGGTCACTGTAGAGCAGGATAAGACCCAACTGCCAATCTGACATCCTGGTTTCATCAGAAAGTGGCTCGTTAAGTGTTGTAAAGTGCTCAGGACCCTAAAGTAAGCCATAGTAGAGGACTACAACTTAGTTCAGACGGACCTACTGTGATCTTCTTTTGGCTTTTTGTAAGGAAACGGTCATTTCTGACACAGAAAAAGCCTGCTTTCCCCTTGGTAACGGGTATTTTTGCTGTGTTCTTGCAATGTGAAATATGAAGTACATGGGATTGCTGAAAATAATAAGGCAAGCAAAATAACTCTTCTGTGCTTGAAGGTCTCAGCTGGAGTGTTGTGTCCAGGCTGAGGCACCACAATTCAAGAGGGACGTGGACCATCTGGAAACAGTCCAGGGAAAAGTGATGAAAGAGTTCAAAAACATAACCTGTGAGGGAAGGCAGAAAGAACTGAGGTTGTTTAGAATAAAGACAGGGCTAAGAGGAGATGCAATTACATAAATGCAGCTATGTAAGTGGTTGCTGCAGACAGGAAGGAAAGAAATTCTTCTCTATATCGACTGTGGACAAGAAAAGCGGGCTGTAGCGGTGGTCTGCAGAGGGATGCAGCCTTGGCTTTCTGGCGGAGTGGTGGGCTGAATTTGTGGGAGACGATCTAAGCAGCAAGGAAAGGGGGAAATCCACAGCTCGGCTTCTTCCTCACCAGTGCAGTCCACACCTGTAAAAGTAACGTGTTCGACCCAGAGCAGAGAAGAAGCCTGAGGCTGGAAGGAATGATGACAATCAGGCCGGCTGCAGGGAGAAACAAAATGTTTGTTTGGACAATTTGCATCTGTTGCTTTTCCTAACCGGATAAGAGACTACACTATGTAATATACACACACCAGCCTCACTTACCGACAGAGACTTAAAATATTTATATCACGGACAAACAATGCCAAGGAACTCCCCTACAAATGCAGTGATTTAATAAACACAGTACTGCAATGTAGCATTTATCTTTATTATATATAATCAGCTGTTGCTTTTACTTGGGTAGAAATAATGTCAAACTGAGCCAAGGTAAGACGGGAAGGTTGGAAGGTTCCCATTTCCCCAGTCCCAGACATACACACCTTTTTGGCTTTCGCGAGTACATATGGGATTTCAGACTGTGGGAGGTACGGCTAAGCTCCAGCCCCACAAAGGACTGTGCGTCTCACCGACCTAATGTGGTCTCCCCCAGCAGATAGCTCCTCTCCTCTGCCTCCAGCAATCAGTAAGGATAAACATCTTCCATAACGCCACTGAATGAAACATGTCTGTGTGTATCTAGGCAAAAGATGCATGTTGTTTCCCAAGCAAAGGTCAGCAGTTTCATCTGGCTGAAAATGCAGGTTACCTCTACATGACGATCTTTATTCTGCACAACAGGAACCAGGACTCGGACAAGCCCAACCCAGTGCTCACAATTCACTGCCATGCACTATACAACATTAAAAAAAAGAAAGTGATGGTGTTACACTTTAAAGACAGTTCCTAATCACATGCTAATATTATAGAAATCATTTAGGGAATGATTAGCAGAATGAACTATCTGTCTCAGGTGCTTTTTCTCCCTGAACAAAACACTGTTAGTACATGCATACACATGTACACAAAAAAACGCAACAAACATGAGAGTTGAAGTGATGGGTATTTGTCAAAGGTATTCATATTCTCTATAAATGTAGGCATTTTTTTTCATATGCTTATAAATGTGATCCAGTCTGAAGCTTTATCTTTTTTCTGTAGCAATGGTTCTGTGGTCTTCTACCTTCATGTAAAATAGGGAATTGCCCTGAAGAACATTTCATCATGAAACCACAGTTTTTAAATGAAGTTTTGCTTCTGAAGAAAGAACTTCACAAATTGCTCCAACATCAGAGTAGAAGTTGGCCCATTCTGTGCAGGCTTGTGAAAACACGATGCCAGCAAGCTCCGAGTGTGGTACGAACAGTTTTTGTGCAGTCTGAAGATGCAAATGGGTATAAATACACAAAATTACACTTAAGGATAACTTACTCCCTGGGCAGCATGATGCCAGAACTGTGGTTGTAAGCAGATTTTGTTCCACGTGACTTTATCCCAGCTCACAGTAACCCCAGTAGCCCCTCTCCACCAGGTCTCTGTCACCTCCATAGCCATCCCAGCTGAGCCCCATATGGATATACCCAAATTACACTGACCTGCACGTTCCTTAGTGCTTTTCAAGACAGGGTTGGGTTTTTTCCTTTTCTTTCTGATTGAATGTTCACCTAGACAGCAACTTGTTTCATGTAAAAGCAGGGATAAAGTTGCCCAAATGGACATCACTAGGAAAGGCATCTGCTAAATAATGCTGAGTGCTTCACAGGTATAGGCGCCAGTGTAATCACATCACAAATTAACTTAATTGAAAGCAGAATAGCCTCCCCCTGAAGAGTCATTTGCTTGCTTTTACCTGATCTGTTGGGAAAGTACCTGGCTATGGTGTCTCCCAGTGCTGGGACAATATGATCCGTGGAGGAAAGGAAGGGATATTTTGAACAGTACGTGGATAACCTGAAGCTACGCAACACCTGGGAGTAGGTGAGCTTCTGGAGGACACCACTAACAGGTGCTGTCATTGGTTCCCAACTGATGTCCTCTGTCACAGGTGTCTTGTCAGGTGGTGATGGGAAGACGCACAAAGGCGGTAAGTGGTCTTTCCACCAACCTCTGGGTGATTTTCTATGACAGCGCCTATATGTCTCCAGAGTCTGGAAGTCGTACGACCACAGGGTATGAAATGTCCCCTAAGTAATACCTTTGGGTAAGCGTCAGGATGGCTTAACCAGGCTTTTCTGACACCGTGAGGCTGCTGTGCTTTTTGGCATGCAGCATGGAAGCTGTGCCTCAGTCACCAGGCAGGAGGAATCGTATGCCTGGGTTTCCTTCCAGAGCAGAGGAGGACGCGCAGGGGCAGGGACAAGAGCGTGCTGCATGGGGCAGCCTGGGCGAGGGGAATGCGGAGCAACCTGCGCCATCTCTGCAGACACGGGTCTCCTGCAGTTCGGGGTGCGCTCCTGATGCTTCTCAAGGAGGCCGTTTGCAGCAGTGTGAAAGCATTATCAGGAAGACTGAGGAAAATAGTCAGCAGTGTGTCACAACTACAGCACCAAGCCTTCTGCAAAACCCAGGTGCTGTTCAGCAATGGAGGAGGTACGGGATGGCCCGTTTAAGGAATTCTGCTTCTTCCCCAATGTCCTGGGTACCTGCAAAATCCCTCCTGAGGGATGCTTGGAGGGGCCTTGGGACATCCCACGTGGCAACAGGGAAGACAAAAAGGGGTCCCTTTCTCTACAGGGTTTAAGACCAGAGCGGGACACCTTACGCAAGGTCACCCCACAGCAAAGAAAGGAACGCTGAAACAGAGGAGATTCGTCCTGACTCACCAGAGGGACAGCTGAGGAGAAGCTCCATAACCACCACCCTCGGTCACAGGCAGGACAGAGGGAGTTAGTGGGGCAGCCCTGGGGCACCTTGTGGCTGAAACAGCCTTCAACTCCCACTAGCAACCGTCCATAAGTACCCAGTTCCTCCATTGCCCTAGCAGGTGGGCAAAAATACTTGCCCGACAGGAACCACAGTACTCATGCCATGGGTGGTGAGAAGAGGCATAGCCACTGCTTAACAGAGCATTCACCCCATAGAAGGGTGACACTCTGCAGGTGCTCCCCAGTGCTGGGTAATTCCTGAAAACTAATGAATGTCATCTTCTCTTCTGCTTTGTGCCTGCAGGCGTTAAAAGTAATAGCTCCGCTGCAGCTCCTTAAACCCATGTTTTGATCATAGGCGTCAAAGACACCTCGGACAAGGCAGGGAGAAGGGAGCACTGTCAAGGGACCGCAGGATGGAGGAAAAGGACGTGGGGGCAGCCGGGGGTGCAACACAAGCAGAGACAGCTGGCCAAAAGCTCAGTGCCCCCGAGGCACATTCACACAGCGGCAGAGCACAGGCTGGCAATTACACCCCAAAAACCCTTCATCTGCTGCTTGGTGTTTTTACTAGAAGGCCATTGTCATGTCTCAGCAAAACGTGGGCTGCGCTTCATCAAGGCAGAAATGTGTTTCTTCCTCCTTTCCTATTTTGATGTATTTCACTTCCATATAATCTCCAGAGGGATCATTTAGCCTGTTCAAATGCCTTATTGAGGAAGGACCGCATTGTTCTTCCAGCCTTCGTGCCGCATCGGAATGTGCCTCTTCCTGAGCACCCCCACACATGGCCAGCCCATGATAAAGCAGAGGCGGCTTTTCTCTCATTGTTTCGCCTTGCCTTCGCCTTTCTCTTCCCAGCTTCATTTGTCCGAATACTAATTTGTGTTTATAACAAGAAGCGGTTCCCGCACCTCCCCTTTGTCGCTTAATTGAAGGGAAACTGAGCAACAGGTGGATCTCAGGAAATATCATTAGTCTCTTTCGATTGTTTTTGGCACTTCTTTGAAAGAAAAGTTCAGCTCAAAGCAACTGGCTAGTCGCTGTTTCCAGGCTAATTACTGCAGGACCCAAACGAGGAGCGTATTGGAACACGGCTAATTTAAAGAAGGTGAGCTGTTTGTCCGACTTGGGATTATTTACAGGCTTAGAGTTACAGAAGTAGTTAAGGACTTCGATGAAGCTGAGCCATATAACCAAACCCATAAAGGAAAATTAATCCCTTGAGTATTGCATAGCGCAGAAATACCATTCGTGCACAGAAAGACAGCCAGCCATGAACCAGCGTGTTAATGTTTATGTAAGGGTTTCCTTTTAACCTACTCTTTTGTTCATAGAGAATAGAAACAGTATATAAGGACAAAAGTATTGTCGTATGTTTGATTTTGAGAGATGCTTGTTAATGGAGCCTGCAACTGGAAAAGAAAAGCTAACCAGGGAGACTTCTACCTCAGCTCCTCGGCTCGCAAATCTGAAAAGTAACAGAGAAGGGGGAAGGATGCTAAAGAAAACAAGCAGCATGATCCTTCAGCATGTGGTTTTATCCCAGTAATTCCCAGTAGGACAAAAGAGGCAAAAAGCTCACAGTGTGCTCCTTCTATCACTTTGTAGACAAAGCTCCGATTTCTGCTATTTTTAAAACCAGAACCCCGGGGGAATATTTCACCATTGAAAATCAGCCAAATGCATTAACGAAGTGCTCCACCTGTTACAAGAATGCAGGCAAAGGGCTGGATGATGGCAGCTCCCACTTGATGGCCAGCAATCAGGATATTCCTTACATGTGATATACAGCAATTATTGACCAGCTGAAAATCTGATCTTGCCATGTGCTTTGTAGTTCGAGGCTTGAACAACTAGGCAAGTCAGAGGAAAAGAAGTGAGGTGATAGCATCTTCTTTAATTTCAAGGGTAGGATGGTAGGTACACAAAACCTAAGAATGCAGAAAGACCTTTAGGTTTTACTGGCTTAGTGATACTGAGCTCTCACCATCGTCGTCTGAAATGTAGCTGCTTCTTGTTACTCTGTGCTGAGAAACTGGGGATCTCACCACAGAAATCTTCTGACATGCAACGTGTCATGGGCTGTTTGGAGTAGGAGTAATCAGAGGGTGTTGACAACGGCACGGTAAGAGGTGGTACAGCAAAAACACACACACACACACACTCAACTACAAAAGGTAGGAAAGCCGAGACAGTGAAATCATGATTAAACAAGCATTTCTTCCCTTGACATGGGAACAGGGATGCAAGTAGAAAAGCCCTGGTTTTTCAGAGATGCCTTGATGGGTTTATAACTGTAAATACCCCCCTTTTCTAAAGGATGTATTTAGGAAGCAAAACTGTTCCCTTTTCATGAATGATCTATTTTACAGGGCTTAAAAATATGTCAAGGTTTGCTGCAGTAAATCCTCCTCATGCTGTAACTGAGTAATGTAAGCAACTTGGGTTGCCGTTTAAACAATTCCCAGTGTGTGGCATGGCCAGTGCAGTTTGAAATGCCTCTGTCTATCTAAACAGAAACAGATGTTTGAACAGCAGAGCTGTGCAGAAGTCATTCTTCAAACAGTAGATTAAAACATCTGTCAGGACCATTGGATGGGACCAGACAAGCAGCAGCAGTATCAGCTGGGCCTGCCAGTCACGTCCACCTCACCCTGGAGGTGGAAGGGAAGGATGGGGGGATTTCGGCTGGTCTTTGCATGTGACATCCTCTTATTTCGCTGTGTTTCTCCAGCCATTCGAAAGATTACAGACCCGGCTGTGCAGAACAACCCACAACCTCTCTCAGCGTTGCCTCCTATAACTGAGGTCTTCTAGGCTTTCGCTTTTCCCGTTAATGCCTTTTTCTGCTACTGCTGGCAGTCGGTGTGAAAGCTGTGAAGTGTTGGTGACATGCCAGGTTATGGCATTTTACAGTTATTTCCCTCTGTCCTTCAAGTTTCAGCATTTGACCAGTTTAGTGGCATTGCAAGCAAATTCTTCAGGCCTCATTGGGTCAAATACATGACAGCTGACTAGTATCTCCTGCAACTTGCCCCCAGGAGCTGTGCCACAGGCAGGGTATTCATTTCCAGCTGAGCAAGAGGCCAAACCAAACCCTTGGATTAACACCTCTTTTTCACTCATCCCCACCCCAAAATCAGAGCCAAGAAACTGATACAGAGTCAAGAAACCGGTCCAATTTTTTTTGGTGAATCAGGTCAAAGCTCTGGATCCAAACAGCCCCTGACGGATACCATTTTTACAGTCTGGATCTGAAATCTGAGTCTTGAATCCACCCTCTGTTTCCAGCCCAGATTTATTCTTACTTCTTATTTTAGCTTGCAGCAGAAGAAGAAGGGACAGCCCTACCCTCCAGGCTGCTCATTTTGGGGTGGAGCCGCCACGGGCTGTGTTCCCAGCCCTCTTTCTTCCTCTTTCGAGCAAGTTTCTGCCCTGCATGCCCAAATTGAGGTCGGGGCCAGGTCTGCCGCCCCAGATCCTCGGGCAGTCCCTGGGAAGACCCTCTTCGCCGCGGCGGGGGACACGGGTGCCGGGGCAGGCGGCACGGTGTTCCCCGCAAAGCCAGCGGAGCTCTGCCTTCCCCGCAGGCGAGTCGCTCTCTCGTCTCGTTTGTCCCCCAGCAGCCATTAATTGTGGGCTGTAGCGGCAGCAGATTACCTCACGACAGCCTGGCAGATGTGCTCTCGCTGAATAAATAAACTCATTTATACGGCTGTAATGACTGTTGCTTCTGTGCTCTCATCATGAAAACTCCAGCCTATCTACAGCAGTTTATAAACAAAGCTGCTTTGCCTTTATGGAAAAGCAATTTGTGGCTGAGGAGCCTCGGCAGCGACTCGTGCCAAATAGAGCCGAGGCCATTTCTCGGGGAACAGGTGTCCACATCATTAAAGCCACCACCCCCCTTGGCATTAATTGCCGTCCCTGTTGGCACACTGAGAAAAGAGACCGGGGTTTGTCTGGGCCGTGGAGATCGCCTGCCCCGCTCCCTCCTCAAGGTAGCCCCTCTGCCTCCGGCATGGCCGAGGCAGGGATGGAGCCCCCACACCATCGCTCGAGCGGTACGTGGTGGTGGACCTGGTTCCGCGGCAGCCTGGGCAGGGAGCACCGGGAAAAAGTCACCGTCGCGGGCTGGTGAAACAGGAGTGTTCACAGGCGGGGAGAGAAGGAAACTGTTTATTAGACAGCGCAAGTTCATTAACTTCCCCCTTCCCCTCTGTATTTATTTTAACTGTCCCCTTCCTTCCCTCTCTTCTCCTCTGTTTCTTCTCTTCCTTCCTTCCTATTACATTATTATTGCAAAAAGGAAAAAAAAGCTTTACCCTGCGTTTTCTTAGCCTACTTGCAGCTTTAGAACAATAAACCGCAACTAAAAAAACACGTCGTGCCCCAAAAGGCAGCAAAGCACAGGCCTGCAACCTGCAGAAATCGAGGGCTGCTGAGCAAAACTCTCGGTTAGGTGGGTTTCTCTCTCATCCATCTGAACCGCTGGAGGCGAACCCGTCCCTCCCGCCTGTCCCCCCGCCTGGGGACTTTCCTCCACCTCTGCGGCCCGAGTAGCCGTGTGAGCCAGCTGCGCATCACCACGAGCACAGAGATAAGTGAGAAGCTTGAAAGTAACGGCACATCTTCCCCGCAGACGGTGGTGGTGGTTAGCACCACACACGCGGTGCGTGCCCCGGGGAGAGGAGTCACGCCGCAGAGCTGCCATGTGGTTGCAGTGACTTCACCCTGCTAATTACGGCAAGGCAGGAACACACTGGTAGCATTTAGGGGGTTTAGGTTATATCCACACTACAAAGTAAACAGGCTGCGAGTGATGTTTTAGTTTATAACCAAAGACGGGATGACTGGCTTGGTAAAACGCACTGGTAGCCTTGAGTTAGGGGATTTTCGGTGCAGATGGGAGCTGGGTTAAAAAAGCCAGGGTTTGTCCTGAAACACAGATCTCCTCCAAGAGGAGACGTTGCTCCCCGAGCAGGGTTATTCTCAAATCCACATTAAGCCAGAGAAACTAACATTTTCGCAAGCAAGCAGGACGCCGCTGCTCCGACAACCTCAGCCACGAGCGCGAGGCCTGCCGAACGTGACCACGAAGACACGGGAGCACCAAGGAGCTTTTCCAGGGCTGGAGCAAGGACAGCCATCCACGGCAGCTGCCGGCCATCCATCCGCAGTACACTACCCACGTCCACACAGCCCCTGCCGGGTCATTAACGGGGCTTTGACATCTGTCAGCCCACCTCTGCGCGGCGGCTGATCGGAGCAAGGATGCTCGGCCGGCTCTGCCCCTATGGCGAGTATTTGTGCAGCTGCCTAAAGCGTCAGGGATAATTGCCTCCCTCTCTCCGTGGTCCCTTTTCGGCTCTGGGTAACACTGCCGTGGGCTTGCAGCACCGGCACGCACCCACCCAGGGCAAGCTCGCCCCGGACCCCCCTTGCCAGCTTTTTGGAATTGCTAAGGGGTGCAGAGGAAAAGAGTTAGGGACCGAAACAGTTTTTAGGGACAAACCCAGCAAGCGGTATTTTGCCTTCCATTAGCTCTGCTGGGTTTACTCTCTGCAGAGTTAATTACAAATCAGTTTAATTGTTCTCTCGCTTGATAACTTTCTAATCTCTCAGAGGCTTGCAGCACAGCAGGCTGTAAGGTTATATTTTATCACTTCTCTTTCCATTAACCCCACCGTGTTAGTCTGTGGTCTGCTTCCTCCCTCTCTCCCCCGAACGTTAACAATTAAATTGATTAAAACCGACTTTGGCAATGGCTCCGTTGAGAACCTTCCCTCTGCTTCCCACCAGCCACAAAGGCTGCCACACTGTCGGGTCATGAGCGGCGACTCGTCTGCCCCCCGCACCTTCCCTCCCCGACACACCGCCGAGCAAGGCAGAAAAATTGTGCAGTGACGCATGAGTGTGCAGGGAAGTGAGGGAGAGGAATAAAAAGCACTCCGAGGAATGCATGTGCTGCCTAAAAAAAAAAAAAGAAGAAAAAACCAAACCCCCTGGCAACCTGCAAGAAAATTATAAAAACACCCCAAGTTCTGCCAGGAATTCAGTCTTGGATGCCTTCCTACAGCCCCTGCTGACTGGTATTCCCCCCATCACCTCTCCATTCCTGATAGGCCCTTTTGGTTAGTGTTAACGGTAGCTGCTTCTTTTGCTGCTGTTACAGCCCTGCTGGATGTAACGCAGAGGTGGGAGGGAAAGTGCTGTGATTATTCTCTTCTCCTTCCTGGGCTGCGCTTGGGTTAAACAGCACGCAGGTCACGCTTGGAGGATACAGAGGATCTGGATGTCCAGCAAACACTCCCAGGTAGAGTTCACTCTACTTCCAAAAACAAATGCTATTGGCTGGATGTAAGAAAAACTAATGTTCCTTTACCAAAAAAAAAAAAAAAAAAAAGCAAAGTTCTCCCACAACATCCTCAAACACAGTACTTTTTCTTTAAAAGCTAGTAGGTTATTTTAATCCACACTTTTCAGTCAAGTAATTTAAATGGGCATATGGCCTTAGGACATGCCAGATCAAAACTGTCACACACTTTTGGGAAATCTGGAACCAGATCCCGACCTCATAAGTCATCAAGATAATTGTAAAGGATGAAAAACAGACCACTGACTTAATCACTCCTGAAATTTGTAACTATGTTCAGATCTGAACTCTGACTGAGATTTTCAAGAGAGTTAGATGGCTCATTTTTCAGAGAGGCATTTCTCAGCATTTCTGAAAATCAGGCCTGAAATCAGACACCAATTTGACACACAGACACAACTCACCCCCAACCACCCATACTTTTTGAAAATCTTAATTTCTACTTCATTATCAAAGCATCAGGGAAGAAGCATTTGTCAACCTCCTTAGAAAGAGAACACTTCGTAATAGCAACAACTGTTTTCTTTAACGTCAGTTGTATTTTTTAGAGTGATATTTTGCTTTTTCTAGGACTTCAAGCTTTTGGAGAAAATGCCTATGTGGTTAGTAAGACATGAAGGCCTTCAAAGTCTGTGGAAGGCACTGAATTAATTTGAAAACCTTTTCTTCATCAGAAAATAAAGCACTGGGATTGGTTACCTATCAGCTTGTACCTAACTTTTATATCACATCGAGGAGAGGTATCCATTATACCCTAGCCAACATCTGTGTTTTCACACCTGGGAGACAGTTCCCCAATCTGGGTGCAGCACCAAGCCCACCTAATGACTCTTTTCTGGTTGAGATTTGGGCACCAGCTGCCCTCCGCTGTCGGGTTTCTTTCCCCCCCTTCACAGCTGGAGGTGGCCAAGACACCGGGGCGCATTGTGCTGCATGTTGAACAGTGGGTCTAAATGGGACAACATGGATTAATTCAACGCTCATTGTAAACTACTCATGTCTAGTCAATCTGATGGAATCACATTTCATGGATTTGTTCAAAAAGCATTTTCTGGAATTTTTGAAATATTACATTCCTGGTCGATCTCTGGTGACAGCTTCAGTGACTATGAAGATGAAAACATCAATTTACACTTGTTACTGTTCCAGACCAAGCCATGCCATGTACCAATGTCGGCACCGTTACTGGAAGGTTTACTACTGGGAGCAGTGTGTGCCATTTTTGACCACACTGAATTCAGCATCACTTCATCATGTAAACCAGAACCTCTTTAAAAAAATCCACCATGAAATGTCCAAAGTGACCTTTAGCTTACCACCTACGATTCATGCAAGATGAAAATGTAGTAACACATTAATCTGCTAAAAGCTGGATCTCTTTATTTCATGTTTAAAACTGTAATTTCCATCCTAGCTCAGGGACCAGTTTTCATCCCTCTGCTCCCACTGCAGAGGATTGCATTATTGTTTAGAATAATCTTGCTGCTATTAAAAGAATGGCAGTGGGTGAAAAATCAAAACCCGGGGGAACTTCTGGCATGAAGGACATGGAACTGAGGTGAAGAATGCTTGGAAAGGGAAGGTGAGGAAGAAGACAGTTGCAGATACCTGGGAAGCTGACCATCAGCCAGGCTTTTCTCATTCAGTTGGGACTAAGTGATAATTATGGTTGTTCTGCATTCCAGAGGAGTGTATTAATCGGCTGCATGCGGCAGCACACAGCTGAAACTACTGTCTGACATCCTGAACTTCCAGCTGTTAAAATTTTCTGCACAGCCTTTATGCCATCCCGTGATTAAATGACAGAGATTTCAGCATGGCGTTAGCAGCCATGGGAGCCACCTTGAGCTCTGGCAAGAATACTTAAGGGAAAGAGTCTAAAAAAAATGTCTCCAAAAATATACCTTCATGGAATTGTTTTCTGGGAAAATGGCCTATTTTGGGCTGACTGGCCAATGTAAATGTCAAGGAGTAAATATTCCACATGGTGAATATCTAGCTAAGAGTATTTTTATACTTTCAACTTTTTTTCATGGATCGCATTTATTTTTTCTGGCCACCTCTCTTAAAAGGTAATGGTATAAGTCCAAAATAACTCCATGAGTATCTACTGAGCTACACAGATGTAAAACTTAAGTAGCAAAATTAGCATGGTGCTGACAGGGCTGAACAGCACAGCCCTAACACGGTGAGACTGCATGGCCCCTTTCAGCCTCCGCAACCAAAAACCTCATTTACTCCAACAGCGATTCTTCATTTCCAGTCTACAGGGCGCAAAGTCAGTCCTGGCTCCCAACTTCACTACCTATCTCATGGCAAGGCCTGCGAAAAACAGCTGTGTTAACGCAAAGCTATTCTTCACATCCCTGCTTGGCTGGTTGCAGGGTGTTTAACTCCACTCTCACCAGCCTTCTGGGATTCCCACCTGGAGCTTTGCTCTGCCGTGCCGTGGTGTGTTTCTCCAGCAGCATCTCTATTTTCGTGGCTGCCGAAATGATCCCTGTCTACATTTCCTAGCCTATACACAATTTTGAGGGTTTTTAGTTTTACATTAGCAAGGGAGGAGGACAAGCTCGCTTGGTACCTCTTTATTTTCCTCAGTTGTGACTGTGGAGGGAGAGGAGGAGGCAGAAAAGGGTTGCCTTCCCTTGTCGTTTGGCATAGTAAGTTTTACTTGTCTTCGAGGATTATGAACTGAGGCTTGCCTCCTCTCTTTGTGCTTCTCATGTGGCTGCTTTTACACAGGTCCGGTTGTGAGTTGATTCCTTTGTAAGTACTCTGTGACGCACAAAAGCCAAAAGGGGAAAGAAAAAATCCCCACCCACTTTGAGACAGGCTATTGAACTTTGTTTTCCAATTACCTAACAAATTGCTGACTAAGGACAGGATAGGGCGGTGGAAATATAAGACCTAAAGGCACTGTACATTCCTCATCTGTAATGACCAGAAAAAGTGGGTGTTTGTTGGTGGTTTTAGCCAATTTGCAATTTATCTTGGTTTTAGCCCAAGCAGGCTTGAAACCAAGACAAACATTCTTTGATGTAATCTAATTGTGACTAAGACCGTTTGCATAAAGGTTTCGCAGCTAGGATAGGAAGAGGAAAAAGACCTTGAAAGCATTCCAGTGGAAAAGTCATGTGCACCAGGCTTTCGGCTGCACCAATGGCGCCCAACAGCCCATTGTTTTAGTTGCGGCTTAAATTAATACCTGACAGCAAAGGAATTAAAGCCCTGCTGAAGTCATGTATTCGCTTATTCTTGTCTTTTTTCCAATCATGTTTGTACAATGACAGCCTCAGGTGAAGAACTAATAGGAAAAATGCTCTTCCCCTCTTTCTATTCCCACTCCCTTCCAAAAATATATTTAATAATCTAACTTGAAAACTGTTCCCAAGTACATTGGCCAGACCAGGCTAGCCTCACAAATTAATGAAACTTTACATTGTTGGCAATGCTGGAGAGAGAGTCTGGAGAGGACCGCAAGAGGTCCTGAAGTTGCGCGATGCAGGTACAAGCAGTGCCTAATTTTTCTCGTTACACAGAGCTGTGGGTCTCACTCTTCTGAGGCTATCCCAAAAACAGAATCAACGACCCTGACTGGACTTAGCAGCAAGATGTGCATTTTAAAGATAGTGGAGGTCCCTCTTCACCAGCTGCCCTTGGACCAATATGTGGAGAGACCAGGCTCTAAGGCCCATGATGAAAAGCAAACCTAAGAGACATTCCAGTCTGGACAACACTGAAGATACAGCAAAGGTGTACATGCATTGATGTGATTCATAACCTACTTCTATAGGTGTCCATGTATGCGGCAGGAATGTCAGGTTTGGATGCTGATTCTCCTTTTCCACCCAACCCATCATCTCTAAATTACACCAGCATAACTCTAATAAAAGTCAGACCAAAGGAATTTTGTGTGTGTGTGTCACAGCATCAAGAACGTGGTAGAGGATTGCCATTCTGCTTGTCACTGTAACACATTTGCTGCTAGTAATCCATTATGGTTTATTTCCCAGTCTTTCAAACACAGAGTCCTCCAAATTCCCACTAGGGACTGTGGCTAGTATGGTTCAATAAGCAATTTCTGTACTAGGTACTGTAATTCAGCATTCAAATTGGCCTGAAAATTTACCAGCTCAGGCATAAAATCTGCTCATTTGACCTTTATATTTAATGATAATGAAACATCCAGTGATATTTTATTCTCCTGCCAAAATACCCTCTCCTCCAGGCCTGTATTTGAGTCATAATTTGCAAGACAGCAACTGTAATTTCCCTAGGAAGGCATCCATATGTACCTATTACTGCATTATGCTTGCAGAATTAAATTAAAGACTTGAAAAATCAAAATATTAACAGTTTTAAACTCATTCACACTATTTAGAGGTGTGCGACTCTGTAACGAACAGGTGGTATTCTGTCTACGGGACAGAAATGCTTCTTAACTAGGCTGCTAAATTTTACATTTCCATCTACAGCAAGAGATTTGAGTCTTAGATGGTGCCGCCTTTTTACTGATTTTTTCCATATCCTAAGTAATGATCTGATTTTGAATTTCATTCAGAAATTCATTCTCTTTGCCTTCTTCATGGAGACCTACAGATAGACGAATTACTTTCCCGGGTAGCAGCTTGTTAACCAGATGGCAGCGCAAGGAGGGTGTGTAACTGGATATCAAGATCTCCACATTCTCAGTTCTTAGGTCTTTGTGAAATAAGCCCATAACGGGCTCAGTGATTAGTTCAGGAGAATTTCTCTGGAGATCAGTAGATGGCTAACATATACACCGTGTCCTCTAGGTCAACCAAAGTGACAACTGAGAGGGAGTATCTTAACAGCAGCGAACATTACAACCCAAAAGAAATGCAACACTAATTAAATCCAAGGGATTTTCTAGGTGTTACTGTTCTTGTAACATTCTCAGCAAATTCTGAAAAGCTGCTAGTTTTCGGAATAATGCCTTTATAGATTAATGCTGCTGATTAATAAGAGCTGTTATTTATGGTGAAAATCACACAACTGCTGGGTCTAAAGGCTTCTTTGGGGCTGAAAGCTTTCTGTACAGAAAGTTGTTGTTGGGAAACAAGGGACTGGTGTGTTACTGTAAAGGATAGGTTGTTAAAGGGATGCTTAAAAGGGGCCCAATATGGTTTGGATCGCAGCCAAGGTCTTGCATAACAGGATGCCTCATAAAAGAAAGGCTTAGAGGGGTATGGTTAAAAGACAGACGCTTCTTTTGAGCAGAGATGTGCCAACGGGAGGATCACTGACAAATCTTTCTTCACTATTATGTGTGCATATAATTAAAAAATGTTGGTGTTTGCAGCCGTTCCCAGATGATGTTGACTGGTTTAGAGAACCATAGTTTTAAAAAAATAAAAAATACGTAAGACATATCAAATGCAGTTCAGCCAGGGGCATTTTTCAGTGGGTAAACTCATCAGCTTTTAATGTCCTTCAAGGAGCAGAAGTAGGAATGCCCCCGAACCTTGTGATCAGGAGCACAGCATTCAAGGCTAGACTTGATTGCAAACCTGGGGCAACTGTCTCGCAAAGGCACGTGGGAGTCTGATATCCAACCCCGGGTAGTCAAACAGGAGTTCAAGCGCGGCCATTTCCATCTAATAGGTGAGCCAGGAAACTGCTAGGTTGGTAGCAGAGACTTCATTGAAAGCTAGAAAAAATTCTCTTTGTAATGACAACAGAGGGGAACTTTTAACTCCAGCCTAATTGCCTGGCAAGTATTTGCATTTTCCTGCTTTGCATTTAGAATCCACTAGTAGTATTTTAGAGCAAGCTGTGTAAAAACACCATTTCTGGCTCCTTTCCATTTCTAGAGGCAATACTTGGTGTTGTTCTCCAGAAACCACCCAACGCAAGCGTGACAGGCTGGCTACTAGCTCTCGCATCAGGGCTTAGGAACTGAAGGAAGACTGGCTCAATGGAAATGTTAACACAATCTCTATGATTCCTTCCCACCACCCTTATAATACTTTGTCTTGAATCTACTGCTGGCTTTAGTGCAATATATTAAGGCTTCCCCCAGCACCTTAGGGAAAATGTCCTCTGCCTAAGCCCTGTCCAGCTCCTTTCAGTAGCTCCAGAACCAGGATCAAACCATTAATCCTATATAAAAGCCACGAAGTAGGGCTGTTGCTCCTCAGCAGCTATGGTACAAGCTGCTTCCCAAGCACTCCAAACCTTTTAGTCAATACATGACTTGCTGCATCCAGTTGGAAAACACCCACACCTGGCAAAGCTGGTTCTCTAGGATGGGTTTGGTCACCAGCCTTGCCTCTCGTCCCTGCTGCTGGAGGAGAGCAGCTACAGCTCATCACAGGAGTTCGTACACACGGGAGGGGTAGACCTGTTGCTAGTTTTTGCTAATAGTAAAATACTGATTATGAAAATGCAATCGGCCGCTGCCCTCTGTAATGATTCCTGTTCCCTGAGTTTTAGAAACAGACCCAAAGGGTGGGGCTGCTGGGATTTCACTCGGATCACAAATAAAACCTCTGCAGCTGCTGCTATTAAAAAGATGATGGCTTAAAAGAAGAAATAAAATATGCTATGATGTGACACATCCAGTACACTTTTTCCAGAAGAAAACAGTTGTTGCATAAAAAAAGCCAGGAGATAATAGAGCAAGTGCCTGACCCCTCTCAGTACCCAGGGCACTAGCCACAAGCTCCGTGGTTAAACTCTTCACTGATCGGGAATAAATACAGACATGAGTATATACAGCCTAGACATGGCTTCCTCACTCTATCAAACAAACAACGGGTTTAACTCTGCCTCAGGCAAAGCAGTTAAGGAGACATAAATGTTTCACATCCTACCTTTGCCCTCAGCCTGGGACATCTAAGACTTGCATTCTTTCAAGCCAGAGGAGCCTGGTGAGCAAAAATAGGTGATAGCATTGCCATTTTCCATCACATTTCCTGCTCAGTACGGATGGTGGGACAAATGACTGTGTAATGTAGCTGCAGGCTGACTATTTCCTCACTCACCGGCCAGGTCCGAGCTCAGGGGAAGCCCCACTGAAGGACCTGAGAAAGGACAGATGTTCTTGAGAAGAGCAACACCAGCAACCTGTGGTCAGCTCCTGGGCTGTGGCTCCCACTGCTGTGGGAACCCTCTGCTGCCCCCAAACCTTCGAGCATGGTTTGATGTCTCTGAGGAGCAAGTTAAAAACTCATCAGCATTGTGTTTACTTTAGCTCTCTGAGGAGAAATCAGCTGTGAGCCTAAGAAGAAATCATCATACGTATTCAAGGTTCATACTCAGTGTGGTTCTTCTGCATGTGAGTGTAACATGGAGACAGCACAAGATCTTCCCTCAGACAATTCCTTTCTCAGTTGTAGTGTTGTAAATATAAACCCAAAGTAGATGTCCTTTCAGCATCCTGCTCCACATTTACACTGTCAAAAAATGAGACAATTATGGCCAAAGATATGTCTCAGTTCCCAGCGTGTTGTCAAGAAATAAAAACATAATTGCAATTTTGCAATAGCTCATTTTTTGCGTACATGTGCTACTGGGGTCCATCAAAGGAGATGAAAAGATAGGGCCACAGCTTTAGACTGAGGAGAGAAGTTTGCTGAGGTGTTGCAAAGCAGCAGGAAGAAATCAGGCAGGTTATTGCCCTCTGGTGCTCATTTGACATTGTGGTTCTGGTTCTGGAATTCCTTTGAGCTCCAGGAAGCAGTGGCAGCCCTTTGGTAGAGTAAATCAATACTTAACAAGCAATGAAAGATCCTCTCCATACGCTGGGCATCCAAGAATAACATGAAACCAGTATTTTAAGTGCTCTCCTATTTAATATCAGCTTTTTCTTTAACTATGGAAATGCTTATGTCTAAGCAATAATACCACAGAATGCAAAACATACTTTCTCTACACAAGACTCTTCCAAAATGGTGTGCTGCCATGTTACAGGTTGTGGGGATGGTTTTTGACTGAACAGCCAACTCTGTGATAAACTGCTTGATGAAATAACAACATGTGATGGACAGAAAAGGTTTATTGGGCCACTGCAGTGGGAAGAAGAAAGCACACTAGCTGAGTAGTCAGATCTGATAGAAAGACTGGGAGCCAGGTAGCCTCCAAGAAATATTTTCAGACCCAGCTATGAGTCCTTTTCAGTTAGACATCAGAACACAGATCTAAACCAGGCCTGGATCCACACACTGTAATTAATTACCCACCTTGTGTAAAGTAATTGCACACTGCAATTACCCCGCCTTTAATACACTGGGCCCTGAAGCTAATCTTACTGATTTCTCATTTCATTGAATGCAATAGGTTCAAATCACAGATTAAAAAACAAACAACAAAACAAAAAGTAAAAGTGGAACTTGTAGTGAGTAACAAGAGGAGAAGGAGATCCACATTGGAGTTGATGTCAGTGGAATCAGAGATTAAAACGTTATCACTCAATATATCTGCCAATGTTTTGATGTAGGCATGCTATTGTATACCACTGTTTTCAGTCCACCAGAGACATTAAAAATAAAATAAAATCAAAACTTGCCCCAACACAATATGTAACTAAAATTCTGGCATCAGCATACGCTTCTTTTTTGCTTTTTATGTATATATTTGTGTATAGTTTGGAAAGTAACCATAGCATATCCTATCAGGAGTCAGACAGGTCAATCTCTGTGAATTCAAGATAAAGCTGCATGCCTTGAAAAAAAAGCCAGTTCTGGAGACCAGGCTTGAGATAAACAGCCATCCGAAAGATAATAGATTTGCCTGACATTGTTGTGTCCAGTAAATCATAACAAAACTTCAGAATACTGGAGAAAGGCCAGGAATTGGTGACTTACATTATTGTTTTATTATCACATTTTGGAAAGGTAGAACTAATAGCGCTGTTTACTTTAACTAATATTAACTAATTCTTAACTCATGGCTGCCCAAAATTATCCCGCTTCAGACCACAATGTCGCTGCTTTCCAGCTATGGTAAGAAAACGGCCTGCCAGCTGTGTCGAAGGACAAGGGAGCTGGGGAAGAAGGGAGACAGCATTTGGGAGGGCAACGTGCACCTGCTCAGGCTGATTCCTGCAGAAGCTTTTTGCCTTGTTGAAGATGAATATAAATAACACTGCAAGGCAAACAAAAAAGGCAACTATTTTCATAGCCACATTTCAGAACCTTTTCTATTATAGAGCTGTATTTCCCAAAGACTTTTTCCCAAGGTGCACGTGGTGAACACATGCAAAATCTGCGGTGGTTAACGTGAAGTGGCGAGCGCATGTGCAGGAGTGAAGTACAAGCTGTGATATACGGTACTGGTTTCTGGGATGGAGGCAGACAGAGCCTGCCTGTGGCTTCTGGTTTGCTTGCTTGGTTTCTTTGCAGATATTGAGCAGCCTGGAGAGTGGGCAGCTGCGAACATTTGGTGCATGCCCTTGTGACATGGAAAGCAGAGCCTCGGACAGAGCTGGTGTCAATGTGAAAGGCCTCCGACTGGTTTCTTCTGCTGTCAAACCACTCTCAATTCAACCACCTTAAAGAAGTAACCCCATAAAAAGGGAACCAAGGCATCTTGATGGGGTTTGTGGATGTCCTGCCTCACCCAGACGCTTACTTTGAGGCATTCAGGCTGTTCACGCAACACTGCCTAGGATGCTAGTGATGTGAGACCTCCTTGGTGGGACCTCTGCATCTCTGACCAAGTTACCCCCCATGGTTAAATATACCTTCCCTACAGCAAACATCAGAGAAGAAAATTCTTCTCTTGAAGCCGTTGCATAACGGGAAAAGGAAGAGTGACTAATTCTCAAGTGCTGATATTGGTGTGTATCTAAACTCCTAATGAGCAGACTGTAAATAGGTCTAGTAGGTTTGTATCTAAACTCCTAATGAGCAGACTGTAAATATTTGCTTAGAGTTTCTTGCTTTGCAGGCGGAGACAAAACTCTCTGTAAACCACTTAGTTTTTGCCATACTTTTTTTCAGATATCTTGTTTTAAAACATTTTCATCAAAAAGATACTAGAAGGGTTTGAAGGATGCTGCTGTGTTAGTTCACAGGGTCAAATTCAGCAGTGAGCTGTGAGTTAACTCTCTGAAGCTCAGGTCTCGACAGAGCTGTTACCAGCTGCTGTCTCCATGCAGACAGAGGCTGCCTCTACAGGACCTCTGCAAACAGGCAGGACTGAACCCTGTATGTCATCCTCGCTGATGGGATATGGACCAGCACCGACACAGACCCAGCTACAACAGGGTTCTGTGAGAACAACCTAGTTCTGCCCATTTCATCACCAAACTGAGCCTTTTAGAAATTTCCCAGTTGACTCCCATTTTGCTGGAATTCTCTCTCTCATTTTCAGCCCCCTGTGCTTCTGCTTTTGACTTGAAGAAAGAGCACCAAAATGCCAGCAAAAAAGGTTACTCTCACAGAATGTCAAACTTAAGAGCAATATTTTGGAAATCTTACTAGGAAACATTCTTGTGAGATTCCTGGCTTGCACAATTAGAGAAGATTGTAATTTATGTTAATTCAATGAAATAAATGTGTTTGTCAGCTTAATCCTTCAGAGGGAAAAAAAGAAGGTGGTGTGTGTTGGACTCAATGACCTTAAGGGTCTTTTCCAACCTAAATGATTCTGTGATTCTATGTGTTTCTCCTGATGAAAGGTATCAGTGTTTATTATACACCGAAAGGTTCATTGCAGTAATGACATGGCAAAAGGAGATTACACTGGGAGGCAGTGACACAGCATTGGCCCAAAAGGGTCTTCCAAACATTTCACTGAAAATGTAACTGTTCAGCAAACACCACACAAACAAAAATGGACACTACTGAGGCTCCCTATTGTCTTCTTCAACTTTTAATTGTCTTCTGTGTGTTTGGCTGACCACAAGATAAACTCTTCCACCTTCATTCTCCAAATCTGTACTTCTTGCAGATGATTTAAAATGAAAGTGATCCTGTGAAGTGCTAAGAGTGATTCAGACTAATCTCCTTTACTGTACGGAAAATGAGGAAATAAAGACAGACAGTTATTTCATTTAGAAAATCAGCTACTTCAATCTGCTGATGCAGTATCCTTTTGTTGGCAAAAAATAACGGGCACAGAGGTATAGCAAGGAGAGAACTCTGTAGCTTCAGCTTTTCCATGTTGAATATGTTTAGTGATGTAGGAGAAGTGGTTGGGATTTACATCGGTGAGAGACAGGTTAAAGCATGGTTAGGTGGTCTCTGTCATGATCATTCAGAAATGAGACGCGGGTATAGCCTAAAGTCTCCCAGAGGTCAAGCACTCCTCCCTGGACCACATTTTGGATCACACCCTATGGCAAGATCTCTGATTGCCCCAGGAGAAGACCCCTGCACACTGGAAAAGTGACACTTTGGAGTCAAGATCTCCTTTGCAGAACTAGGAGAAGAGTTTTCGTTCAAGGGATTTGACCTTAAACAAGGGACTTGCTGAAAGAAACAGATTAGTCTCTGTGAGGTTAAAAGATGCACCTGCTTAACAACAGGGCAGAACTTGTCCACCTTAACAAAAAATGAAAAGGCAGTAGAAGACAATTTGACCTGATCGACTACTTCCATGCAAATAGTATCATTAAATGCACTAGAAGACAAACATAAAGCAACAACAGGAGAGAAAATAGCCCTTTTAAGATGAAGCTTAGAAAAAGAAGTCAGCATGGTCATGCAAAGGATACGAGGCATGCCCCAGTGCTAGGTTTCACTACCAGCTGGCTGGTTGTATGAAGAGACATGATGGAGCAGGCTGAGCAGGAAGGCAAGGATGTCTGCACAACCTCCCGTATCAGCTCATAAGAACAACCATACCAGATGAGGCCAGAGGTCTATTTTCTCAGCCTCTACTAATCTACACCTCAGAGATTTCCAGGCGCAGAGCCACTATTTTTGTGTTCAAGCTCCCAGATATCAATATATTCCTACAAGAGGGGGACTTTCAAAAATGTCTGAGAAAGTTGGGAGGAATTTGGCCAGTCCTGTGCTCCTGAACTGACTGATCATGGTGAAACCCTACCTGCCTCTGCAGGTCTAAGTGGAAGCTAGAAGGTCTGCACCAGTTCTGTACCTTTTCTTTTCCAGGGAGTGTGAGGGTCCATTGAGTAGGGTAAGTTAACAATTCACTCAGCTGCAAACACACTGGTTATTTTTGTTGATGTAAGTCATTGTGATGCAGTTTTTGGTGTGAAAATGATTACTGGAGGCAGAGTGCTCCCATGCCAGGCATTCCTATTGGTGCCTGTGCAATGCTGGACTTGAGAATCAATTAGTCACTGAATCTGTCTTATATTCAGTGACTAATTGTGTGTGCTTTGGTCATCCTTCCTCTCCATTAATGTGTTCCTGCTAATTAAGGACCCTGAGAAGATCTCTTTCAGTCTATTATATGGATGCAGGTGGGAAGGAAGGTTCTTGTGCAGAAGCGAAGGGAGAGGGAGTTAAGGGAGTTTGTAGCACAGCTAATTTTTACCATTTGTTTAATCTGTTACTAAGGGTCATTTGTCAAACTGTGGCTGCTGTTCCTGCCCCTCCTCCTCTTGTTCACAGTAATGAACAGCCTGGGAAAAAAATTATCCCCTTTCCAAAGGATCAGCAAAGAGGAAGATTTGATGATAATGGTCCTGAGAAGTGAGGGAGTTGTGCATGGATCACTTCCCAGGACACAAAGGCTGTCTGCACACTTTGCACCCAGGAAATGAAGTTAATCAACACCTGCTCATAAGGACAGGGAAGAGATCCTCCTCGTTTCCTGAGGCAAGTGGCTGGGCACCAATAGCCAAGCAATGTGGTTGATGACTGTCTCCACAAGACTTTGTCTGAAGTTGGTGGGAGAGTTGCTCCTCCAAGGAATGAGGACTTGGGTACAAAACTGGCTTGCCAGTCAGCCAAGGGACAGAAACAAGGCAAACCAAGTGACAACATCACATAAAAGTTGCAGAGAATATTCTCATGGTAGAAACCTCAAGTGGTGGGGAAAGTGGTTTGTTGGAGCTCTTGGTGAGAAAATGAATGAAACTTTCCAGCTAGAAGGTTGATGGTAAAGTAAATGGTGGTGTATGAGGTATTTGAGGCTTAGTAGTCTCTCTGGCAGTTTTGGAAAAAGCTAGGAAATAGCTTTGTAAATTCAGTTTGATCATCACACTTTAGATCTAATTATTTTATCAGTACAAGCAGGCAGGTCCATCATTTTGGAAAGAATGGAGTGACGTTGCCTGCAGCTGAATGAGGGATGTGTCACATAAAATATCAATAGTCAAACTTTACTTTTAAGAAGATCTTTCGTTTTTATCTGGTGTGTTTTCACTTCACACAGTAGAAGTTGTTGGTGTGTTCTTTATATATAACGACCCGGTATAGGTGATTAAGGATCTTTTACAGTTACAGGGTAAAAATCAAGTCAGGAAATAGAACAAACACTTCAGCAATGATGTGGCATCTGTAAAAGGAAGTACTCTTCAAAGAGAAAAAGTCATATAAATGTGCCCGTCAAAGAATCAGAGCTCTCCTGTGGTCCTACAGACCCTTGCAAGGATTGCAGTCAGGTGTTCAGTTTAGTAATCAACAGTAGTTTAATTAACTAAAGATTAGTTATTTAGCTGTTGGAATGATTGTCTCTTTCTCTGTCTTTGTGATAACAAAGTGTGCTTGGGAGGTCTTGCCTTTTTAAGTATATGAAATGTGGGCTATTTTTCTTTAAATATCTTCTAAATATAGAAAATAGGGGACTATTAACTGTTAGAAACATGAAAGGCGACTTTCTAAGCACGTTACTCCAGTCCTCCGGTATCACAAGGGGGACCTAGGTGAGGGTTCACACCGTAGCATTGACTAAATTCTTGGTTCCCTGAATTTCCAGGAAAGAGACCTGACAGAGGCATGCTATGCCATCATCCTTCTTGCTTTGCCTTCTAGTACTGGCCTCACACTCTTTGTTGACGTAAAGCAGGATGCAAGGAGGCAGGTGAAAGAGGTTATTCACCCGAATATCAACCTGACATGGAATTGATCCCAGGCCTCTCTGCCTAGCCACAGCAACAGGCTGAATCCTCTTATTCTCTTTCAGGAACTAGTTAAACTCCTTCTTAAAAGTACTTTGGTATTGTGCTTGCATTTCTTCTATAGGAAAGGTCCTCCTTCCCTCATTGTTTGGATCATTGGCAACCTGCTTCTACTTCCCCTAACTTTATTCATGGCAGTTAGCATTCCTTTGTTCATGTGCCAAGGTTACTTTTTAGCTTAAATACCTCTTTTCACCTCCCTCAGGTTTACCGCTCCTTGATGTATTTGCACTCAGCAGTCACATCTCCTCTCAGCCATTGTTTTGCCAAGCAAAAATAGCTGATTTCTTCAGCTCTCTTGTAAAATTAATTTTTTGTAAGGACACCAAGTTACAGACTAACAGTCATAGATAATTGCTTGCCCTTGCAGTCAGAGCTAACCATAGAATCTTCCTGTGCTAAAAAAGGAGGTATAACTCACTTTGGCTCATAACCAAGGCCAACATTTTGAAGCACAGAGACTTAAGTCCTTATCTCTGGTGAGGCATGTAAGTAAATGGTCTTTTATACTAATGTGATAAGCACTTCGATTGCCCATTGACTTCAATGTCTAAATAAATTTCTTATTAACTAACATCTTGAAACGCTAAGCATTAGCACCGAAATTGGACAATGTTGCCCTAATTGTTGGTATTTTCTGTTGTATTTCATTGTATCTACACTCTCTGTTCAGAAGCACCCACATCTCACCAGAGTTCTTACGGGTCCTGACACCTATCTGGAGTAAATAAATGTTATTTCTCTCTCCATATATACTAACCAGAATCAAAGAGGACATATCAATTCCCCAAGGTCAGAGAAAGCTGGAGGTAGGCATAGGCAATGACCAGTCAAGGATTCAGACCCCCAGACTCCTCCAGTGATCTTGCTCTATCCCATTTGAAATTAGAAAAGGAAGAAGACCAGAAAAGTAGTCAAAATGTTTTGGTAGATGGTTACCGATTAAGAGGTGTGGTGATGAGATTATGTTTAAGATTGCTTTTCCCCTTTTGTTTCTGTGCCTGTTTTATCCAGATAAAACCATCGAACACTCTGGATATGCTTTGGAGGGTACAGTTTAGCCTTTCTTTGATTTTGTAAGGCTGTACACCAAAGGAACAGGAAATGTCCATCTTTCTTGTCCCATTAATCATTTTGGTTTTCATCATTTTCAGTAGTTGGCATTGGACTGGCAGTTCTTTGGGAAAGCAATGACCTTTGTTTAGTTTTGTCTGTAAATGGCCTACTGCAGCCCTTCTTTGTGATTCGTAAATCTTCCCCTCTATAAATAATATGGGGGTGCGATGTCCTCGCTCTTTACTCTTGGCTTCTTAACTTCCTTCCTGTCAGTGTCTTTCCATAATTCTTTCTTCCTTTTTACTAATTTTTAATGAGTAAGATCAGAATGGACCTGCCCTTTGCTTGTTGAAATACTTTGGCTTCAGCTACTTCAATCTGCTTTTATATTTTGGATTAAGCTATCACGTCAATGGGAATGACCCATATTTATTTACCGATTTAGATTTACTGTGAATGCCCTGCATTGAGTTCTATGAGCACTGGCCTTAGTCTATCAATCCGGGCTTCTCTAGTTACACAGGCAAAAATGTAAAAAAATTTCTTAATTTATTGCAGAGTTTTTAGGTTGTCTTTCAAGTGGCTTCTTCTCGAATTTCAGAGAATGCAATGAAAATCAGATGCATTTCAATAGAAGACTTCAAGTGATGGCAAGTCCTTGAAACTGGATTAAGAATTAAGTTACAGACCTTATTAGACATAACTGTACAATTTTGCAAAGGTTTGACTTTTTATTTACTTTGGCTGCTGCATTTTGAGATCTAAAACACCTCTTCATGGCATAGATTTCCATCTATCCAAGATTTTTTTCCACAGAAAATCTATCTCTCTCCAGCGGCCCCCATTTCCCTCCCCAAAGTCCGGCCTCCTAAGGACATATATGTCTTCTTCATACCTGACCATTGTTTCCAGCCTTTTGTTGCCTTGAGTTGAATGTTGACTTGTAAGAGAAGTTAATCATAAAGACAACATAGAGGCACTTTTGCTGAACTCACTGGTTATCGTTTATTAAGGACAGAAGGCCAAACTTTCCACTGAGGTTCTCCATTCCTGCTGACTTCCAAGAGACTCCGAAATCTAAGCTGAGCTGGGCTGTGTTACTCTTGTGCAGGAGACTATCTCACCCACCACAAACATTGTGGCAGGTGGTGGGAGTGAGATGACGAAATACTGCTTGGAGTTAGATGGCTATGAATTGATCCTCAACACCCTAGAGAGTGGATGGAGGTAAGCGCCCTGGCTCCACGTGGCCTTCTTTACACCCCTGACATGGCAGGATGATGATGATGATGCCTAAGCACCTTCTTACCTTCTGGATGTGTTGCTCTGCCCTGGACCCACCCACACTTCCATCTCTCCCCATCCTCATGCCCAGAGCCTCACCAGAAGGCCAGCAGGCCCTGAGACCACCGACACACCAACTGCCAGCTATGTCCATGCTTGAGCTGACAAAGCCAAGATGTGGACTCTGCCACTTTAGCTTCTTCCACTCCTTATTTAGAGCACACCCTTCCAATATCACATATTTTCACAGAAGTGTGACAGCTGGTCAAAGAAAGGTTTGGAAGAACTGGCAATTGAAGCTAGAACCTTGGAAGAAATTTGAGAAAGCAGTGGAACAATCTTGAGAACTCAATTGCTTTGAAGAAATGTCATAGCAAGGTGTTGTGAGTTCACAGTGCAAATATACTCTTCTTTCGCAGGACTACCGGTAAAATTAGTTCCCTATGGGTCATCAGTCAGACATCTTTTGGGTGATATATTGTAATTTGTGTTCATTAGTTGGTCTTCTTGAAGCTAATGAGTACCTCTGTAAACTGCACCAGTTTGTAGATGGCACACATCTACTCAAATCTTAGCCAAAGCCTAAGAAATTCTGTCTTCTTGATCTGGGAGATACAACTTTTCCCTCCAGTGCTTTGGCAAAAGTAGGAGACATCAGACAAATGGGGTGAGATCCTCCAAGTCTTGTGAGGAAAAAAGAAGCTGAACCTGTATATTCCTCTGGTTCGACTATGTCCATGGAGCACAGCAGCAGGAAGCACTACTATAAGGAAACAAAATAGGACATGTCCTATTCCAAAACCATAGGCTGGATCTTCCTGGGATCGGTGCTCCCACTGCTTCTTGGACACCTCAGACCACTTGGGGTCTGACCAGTCTACCTCTCCCTCTGTCTGCTTGGGGTTCCTCTTAAGCATATATTTATCTGTGTGTTCCCTAGACTCTTACGGCACAAATAACCCCTGCTGAGAAAAGTCCCAAAGGGGAAAAAGATCTCTTTATCCAAGCCTGGATTCTGCTTCCGGGTTAATGTAAAAATGCCACTGAGGCATGTCAGGGCCCTTTTAAGGCCTGTGTCCTGGAGGGAAAAACCAAGATGGTGTTATTTCCCGGCCTTTTTTGTAGTGGGGAAATTGGTTCCACTTTGTGTGTACATGCATGCACTGGAGTCGTAAAGCGGAGGTCAGTGGGCTTCCCTGGAGCCTCAGAGCATCCTGCAGTACAAGGGGGAAGGACAGAGGGCATTAAGGACAGCAAATAAAAATAGCAAATGAGTAATAATATTTTACAGAGTCAGGTGCAAATCTGCTCATTACAGTTATGCTCTCAGGCAATATGCCAGCGGCCAAGATACAACCCTGGGAGGTAATCCTCCTAAAAATACAGCCATTAGTACATGACACAGTCACTGCTTCTCCCACAGGCCAACTTAAATAATACATATTTAATGTGATGACAGGTTCAGGGGGATGGGGACCCAAGGAGAAAAGAGAGGCCCAGAGCATCACACGAGCTGAGGAGACACTCAGATTTTATTTCAGACATTAGCAACACTTGGAGTGACTGGCATGTGATGAAAGAGAAAATTTAACCCTGCCTTGCACGGTGGATTATTGCAGCACCGATGGGAAAAATATCCCATTTTCACAGCTTTAGACATTAGTGCCAAAAGACCTTCTGCTTGCTGCTTGACATGCCTGAATGATCTCTCACCTTAAAAGCCTGCGTGGAGCTGAATAATTTTTATAGTTCTACTCTAACTTCTGCCTAAACAGCATGAACATGTGTGTAAACAGCTCTGCCCTCGCCTCCCTTCACAGCTACAAACACTTACAGCCCTGCCAGTCACCCAGCATCACATCCTCATCTATACCCTGACTCCAGTCACTTATGCTCAACTACAGAGAGCAAAGAGCTGGGGCAGATCTGTCCCCCACTAACCACTTCTTAATGTGACAGTTAAATGGTAAAGACTCTTCTGTGTCTGGTTGGATCAGGTAACCAAAAGACCTTGTGAGGGCTGTTCTATCTCCAGTACCAGAACAGTGTTTTCAGAGAGAAAAAGATGAAAAATTTCTCTGTAGGCTTCTCTGGATGAAACACAAGCTGTCACTAGGTTCAAGCTAAACGAAAATAGGAAAAATTTCTAATTCTTTCATATATATCTATCTCTATCTCAATCTCTAATCTACATATCTATATCTGTATTATCTCTGTCTTTACTTGAACATTTAAAATGCCAACACAGTAGACAGATAGGGGATGCTGAAGCGTTCACAGAGATCCTCCATGGTTGGATTTCATATACTAGCATGCTTAGTTGAATGTAGATCCAGCAATGGACTAAACCATGTGTAACTTTAAACCTATTTGTGACCTCCGTGGTGCTATTTGTATGCTCTTTAAGTACCAGAGAAGCAGAAATACTTTGGTGCTTCAGAGATGAATGGCCCAGCAGGTTTTGAATCACAAGTATGGGGGTCAGTTTTTATGTAATACCATCAACTTTGCTGTCTACTGCTGCCTTGTCAGCTTAAAAATTAAACCTTGGACTACCTTTCACAGTGAAGACAGATTTAATTTTGCCAGTATCAGGTAACAATATAAACTCTAAATCTGGGACATGTTCATTACATGTTTCAGAAGTTTATGAACCCAGTTTGATCTGGGGTGAAAGGCTACACCAAGCAAAACCCCATCCTTGTGGCAAAATTTTGCCCAATTTGATGTGAGAAGTTCAAATTTAATTTTAGGAGGAGCAAGAAACTTCAAGAAAGAGTTTTTAGAAGCCTTTATGAAAGGCTTTTAAATACTCATGTATTTACAAACTTTTATAAAGTTTGCTCTGCTATAATTTTATTAATGTATCTTTCAACTTAGAGGTAATTACATGTGGAGGAATTTAGACCTCACTTATTGACAGAAAGTGAGTGGAAAGACCGTACGCCCAATACGAAAGTTAAAGCCACAATAAGGGGCCTTGGTGTGTGAAAGGAGGATGTCCACAACCAGTCTGAAAGCCACATAGTAGGTTTGGGAGTGCTCTGTCAGAGAAATGTGTGTTTTCAGGCCAGAAATTTCACCAGCTTCACTTGTGCTGGTGTTTTGTATGTATTCTAGACTAGGGAACCTAAACCCAAATGCTCACCCAGAAATTTTAATCTAATTCTTTCAGGCAATATCTTTGCCATTCACGGGGCAATGGAAAGAATGAAAGGGGAGTTAATACTCAAAAAATTCATAATAAGAAAGAAAACAGGTATCCTAAAATGTCCATGGCCCCCCAGCCTGGCAGGGATTCTCGGGCAATTTGTTTAGAAATATGTCTACTGCTAATTTAACAGCCTGAACTCTTTCCCAAATGCCCAACTTTTTGGAGACTCAGGAGCATTCACTTATGTGGAAGAAGAGACACATTCACAGCTGCACACAGTTTTCAATCAGATTTTAATGTTTCATGTGTCACTCTGAAGTCTACTTTTAAAAGGATTTTGTCCCCATTTGTTTGCCCTCTGACCCATGAGAGGTCTGATTCACGAACCCTTGCTCCCTACAGCGCGTTTCCCGGCAGAAGAAATGGAGCAGCAAGTCTTACAGGCCCGGCATTGCTCTGTTCAAATAAAACAAAAATCCAGCCGTGAGATACATAGGAAGCAGGTCAAGCTTTTAATCTTACCAGAGAGCAGGGGGCTGAGCAGAGCATCTATAAGTCATTAAATCTCCAATTTTCTGCCTCTCCTTGAGGCTTCCCCTCATTCCCCTCGGGACCGTCAGGGAAATCAAACTCACTTCAAATGCTTCATACATTTGGAGTGGAAAAAACTGCTGCAGAAAAGGGAACAAAACCCTGGAATAAACCCTTCTCTCTGATAGCCAGGCAAAACTTGCCGAGAGCCCTAAGTCTTGCTGCAAGCTGGCTTCTCAGTGCCAGGGAAAAGAGCAAGGCAAAGCCACCACCAGTGCCGGTGTCACAACTGTGGTGCAACACCTCCTGCAACATGCCCATCACCTGCATGGTGTCAGTAGCTCGCAAAGACACTTCCCACCAAACCTGAAGCCCCTTGAGCACTGCAGTACAGCCACACCAGGAGGCAGCTCCACCCCGCTTAATTCCCCGCACATTTACACTTGCTTTGCAGCCTATGCTGAGGTTTCTCCCACCCACTGCATTAGCTGGTCTGGGCATAACAAACAAGAAGGCAGTCACGGATGGAGAGTAACCCACCTGCAATATGGTCTTTGAGACTGTGGCTCTGCCCTGACTTGCCGGACCGAGCCTCTTTTCACCCTCGGCCAGGCTCTGGTGCTGCTCGTCAGCGGTCCCATGGGGGTCAGGTTCAGGCAGGAGGAGAAGGAGCTGAGACACCAGAGGAGGAAGAAGTGGGAAGAGTGAAAAAAGCCCAAACGATAAAGTAGGCTGGAAACCCGCTTGCTGGCAGTGCAGGGCTGGTAAAGGTGACCC
Source organism: Haliaeetus leucocephalus (assembly GCF_000737465.1). NCBI lineage: Eukaryota > Metazoa > Chordata > Aves > Accipitriformes > Accipitridae > Haliaeetus > Haliaeetus leucocephalus. The sequence goes on along the minus strand of NW_010972598.1, from coordinate 8,293,803 downwards.
TGTTGAAGCAAAGCATTGCCTCCTTCTCCTGCATCTGCCCTAATTAGGAATGTGCTGTACCTGGTAGCTCTTAATCAGAGAGGGTCCAGGCTAAATCTCCTGTCAAGACACTGTATGATACTTGGTCAGACACATGCAAGTGACTCACCATGGGTAGACAGGTTTAAAAGCTATAAGCTAACAAGCTGTATAAAGCTCTGCTATTCCTTAACAGTGCCACACAATCTGAAGTGTTACTGTGCTTCTTCAGTGTCTGCTTGGGCCACCGTTGCTTTTTTCCTGCGTTGTTTTTCTACCTGCCATGCTGTGTTTTGATGTCTGAGACTCCTTGCAGATGACTGGCCTGCTGACAGGGTCAGACATCCTCTTATCTCCCTTTTCACACCCCACATGAGAAGGGCTACAGTTTCCTCCCTCTGCGAACTTGTGCTATGCCAAGCAGTTCTTCTTCTCACCCGAGTCCTAGGCCAGGATACTTCCATCAAATTTGGTTTTTCTGCCTGCAGTTAATGTTGGAGCAGCACCCCAATGGTCTGCCATTAAAACCAAACCCCTTGGTTTTGGAGCATGCATGTAGTGAGGGGAGACTGCTCTGCTACTATGCAGCAGATTTGGCTGGGAGAAACCCCCTTTTTGGCCATTCTTCTCCATATGTCACTTCAGGACACAATGGTTTCACCTCCTGAGCTCTTTGCATTCTCTGGGATCTCCTCTTTCTCTTGCTACTTCTTGGCAGGCACCATCTTTGCTTCTGCTTTTTGAGTTCATTGTCATGCTCCTCTTTTTATTTCTCAGCCTTCTATAAGGTGGCTTCAGTTACACTTTGGACTGCAGAAGCAGCTCTGTGTTGATCAACTTACCTCTCTGTCTTGGTTTCTCCATTTATATTGTACTCAACATTTCTGCTTGTTCCTTTGCCCTCCCATCTGACTACGCAGACCTAGAACAACAGGCACTGAATGCTCCCCTTTGCAATGCTCCACTTGCCTCTCTCACAGACGTTAACTTTCCTGTCACCTCCTTTTGCATCTCCACTGTCAGATTTTATTCCTCTCTCTCCTCCCTTTTCATCACTCTGGCTCATTACTGGAAACTGTTGAGTATTTTCTTCCTCTCCAACACTTTATTTGTTTTTCTTCCTGTACTTACCGTAATGTCCCTTGCCCAGGCATTGATTAACTCTTGCTTTGCTCTTTGCCACTTTCTCCTGTCTGCTCTGGAAGAACTTCACACAGACTGTCTCTACCAGCACCATCTTTCCCTTCTCCTCAGACACATCATTCCCCATGTGAATCTTCCAGACTCTCACTGGCACCCTGGGGTAAGGTCAAGTCTCTTTTGCCTTTCTCTTTGAAGCTCCATGCAGCTCCCCTCCAGCCAACTTCCTTGCTTTGTCTTTGACTCATTCCTTGTCCTGTTTGAATACCTCAGGGCTGGTTTCTCATGGCTGTCCTCATGCACAGTACGGTCTTCTACACCTAATATAATTAAAGTTCCTTCAAGATTCATGTATTCAAATTTCTTTTTGGTCTTAAGGCTTGGAAGCTTACCTTCAAAAAGAAGTCTGGTATCCTTACTTGTTACTGTTGCTTCAGGAGAGGGATCTTTAGGGAAGATGAACCTTTAGGAAAAACACAGAATATGGTACGACTTACACTGTAAATGCCAAACATTCAAAACCACAGCTTTGCCACATTGAAGGTCCACACCATTTTGTATTGCCTCAGATGCTGGGTAAGCATGTGGTTAAACCTCCGCTGCATACCCGCTTTGTGCTCCTAATAATTCATAAGAGAAAGATTGCTGTGCTTCCCATCCCTTCACTCCAGATGCCAGCACAGCCATCTCCACTGCCCTCCCAGGGAAAGGGGCCCCACTCTGCTACAGCTAACAATTGCTGTTTCTTAATGGCAAATACCATTCCGCTAAACCAGAAGCCTGAGGAAAAGCAATTTTAGGTTCACTTCCTAGATAAGAAAGAAAATTCCTTCCTGTTACTGATTCCATAAAGGAGAATGAGCTAACCTGCAGAGTCTGATAAAGTCAGCCCTCTATTTCAGCTCTGGCTGTGGGCTATGTTAGCACAGAAGACAGGCAGCTCATAAGGGTTTAATGCAAGAGACACAGAAGAAAGAAAATGATTTGGTTCTCCCACTCCCCTGAGGGGAACCGTCTTTGTTTTCCAGTACTGAGACTGCCGTGATACCCTTGATGATCCCCTTGCAGTGATTGTAATTCATAACTTGCTGGCTAAGTCACTTGGGAGCAAAAGTATCTAAGATTCCAGATTCTCCCGGCCAGTCCTAAGGTCTTTTTTGTCACTCACCAGCGTTCCCGCAGCCATAGGTGTTTGCTCAGGGAAGGAGGTGGAGACCCTGGTTCATCCCTCCGCTGGCATGGCACGGTGCTCCCCCTTGGAGTGCCAGCCAGGGTGGCTCCCAGTGCTTTTTCTGCCCAGCTATGCCGGTATGCACAGGTTGAAGGTTTGGGTGTATGTGCCGTTTGACAAATGAAATACAATATTAACTCATATCTATACGTGCAAGGACGTGGACATAAACGTCTGAGCAGCCTCCTGGGTCCCCATGGGTCTCACATCATAAATGGCTTTGGAAAGCATGTACTCTGCTCCTTTGCCATTGCTGATGCTTGTGTCAGTGTTTGTTTTACTTTGCTTTGAGCTTAATAATTGGCAAATCCTGGAGTGGCAGCTGGACCAACTCGCTGTGCGCCCAGGCATGAGGGGGATGCTGCTGAACAGTAGTACATTGCTGTCAGGGTGACGGCTTGCTTGAAAGGCGGTGACAAGTGGTACTAGAGTGGGAAATGTGTTTTCCAGATACCCAGATTTAACCACTTTCTCTCCTTTTTCAGGTTTTCTTTCCATCTGGCTCATAGGTAGAGCCGCGTACATCAATACACACATACACAAATACAGCAAGCGTCTTTGTTTGCCAGCCTTTGCATAGACAAACCCACGGGGCATTTTTTTTTATGATTTTTTTTTTCCCCCCAAAGATGAAGGGAAAATGTTCCCACGTATGGATTTTGCAGGAAATGGGAAGTGGGTGACAGCGACCCGGTCTGTAACCTGGCAGACCTCGCCGTCTAATGTAACGCGATCTCGCGGCGCTTGGGAGAAAAAAGGGAAGAGAAGTCTGGCCCTGGGACTGCAAATCACAGGCTGTGATGACAAGAGGGGGCCTAATAAAACTCAGCACCCTTCACTTTTAAATGAAATGAGTGGGGAGGGGGAGTGGGGAAAGGATAATTTATTGCCTAGAGATATCCCGGGGTATCGCTTTCCTAGAAATGCCTTTCACTGGCCTGTAGAACTTCAGTGATGGAAAATGTGAATACAGCTTTGAGCAGTTAAGGTCTTTATTTGAATTAATTATAACAGCTATAACAACAAGATTTGAGGAGTGGAGGATAGGGACAAGAAGGCCTTGCACTGCCCCTGATCCTGTCTTGTCACTTCATGCCCCAAATGCCACCTTCCTGAAGGCCAGCAGTGCTGCCTGAAAGCAAAGGCTGGGATGTCCAGGTGGCTCGGATGACATGGATGGCATAGGTACATGATGCTGAGATAACATGCCATAGCTCTACCTCTTCTCTGACCACTGATTTCTGACTTTGTGTTGAGGAAGCCACAGGAGCAAGCGAATTTTACTGAACAATGCTGCTGTTTGTTGGCAGGTTGGTCTGGTTTTGCAGTGACTGTGATCAAAATAAATTGGCTTTAAGATATGGTCCTGCAGGGATGGGGACTCTCTAAATGAACTTATTTGATGAGAACGGCTGCAGAGTCCAACAGCAGCTTGGCATGCTGGGACGTGCCAGGGCTCGGGGGGGCTCCCGGCTCCCTCTTGGAGGAGTCATTTGGTCAATTCTGTTTTCATTTTGCTGAGTTTTGGGGAGGTTGTACTATAATTTTTAAACAAGAACAGTAACCCACAGTAATAGACAAACTTTGGGAGCTTCAGAAATTCTGCTGATACAGGCACTTGCAGTACTGAGATACTGACATCTCTTTGTAACTGCAAAAACAGGCTGCAAGCCACAAAAACATGAGTGCCCACACAAGACTCTGTGCAAACTTCTTTCTGGTTGAGCTGGAAATGGATGACTTTCCCAAAGGATTTTGCTAGCTCTACTTCTGGACCCAGAATATTTTTAATTAAATTAAATAGAAGGGAAGATGGAAAGGAAAATTAATTACGAGGTTTTTTTTGTTTGTTTGATCTTACTAGACAGTTAAGCTCAATTTTTATTGAATCTTTAGGCAGAGGCTTTGGTTTGTTTAATCTATCTGTCTGATTATTATTATATTTCTGGTAGGGTGAACACCAAAGAATAAATGAAAGATAATGAAATAAACAGAGCCAAGTGTGGCTGTGCCCTAGAGCTGTCCCATCTCAATATACGAGCGTGTGTTTCATCTCTCCAAAGCAGAGATTTCAGGACTCAGCTGGCACCAATAAAGAGGTATCACACTGGGAGACAGAGCTGTTGCGCTGCTGGGCTGCCGTCTGCCCCCAGCCCCCTGCGCAGGGCTGAGGGAGGAGATCTGCATCTCCGCAGAGCGTTCACCTCCTGGATGTATTCGGTATAAACCCGCTCAGCGCATCCCGTTGAGCTGAAGCTGCAGAGCTTTTTGCATGCCTCAGGAATAAAAGCTGGCTCATTTCAGGGCTGTGTTTGGTACAGCGAGCAGGGCAGCTGTTAAAAGCACAACTGGTTTCTAAAGCACCTGTTAAAATCTGCCCTCAGCAAGCTCCGCCACTGCCACTGCTGCTTCCTCTCCCACATGGTTGCACCTCTCCTCCTCCTCCTCTTCCTCCTCCTTCCTCACCTTCACAGTGCCCCACGAGCCCCATCCCACCCCGGACCTGCATCCCAGTCAGCGCATGAGCCAGGTAGTCCACATGGTAGGAAATATCCATCTATATATACATCTCACAGTCCCATGGAAGTGAGGATACTGAGGAAGTGGAGATAACTCTTCTGTCCTGTTTACTGCCATGGGGTATTCAGGGTTAGGGGAATCATATAGATATTTAAATAGATAGAGAGAAGGAAGCAATAAGGCTAAAGAATAGATTTTCAGCACACCAAAAAATAAAAGGCAGTAGGGAACTGACCTGGCAAATGCTTACTCATGGAGTGAATGTGATCAGGGTGGGATCCAGCCTGGAGGAGTTCCCATGAAAGACCAGAGTTTTCTCCAGTGGATATAGCCCTTGTCGCAATAGATATGTTAAGTGTACCAGTGTAGCAAGCAGTGAGTGAATAAAGAGAGATTCATATTCTCAGAGGATGAGCGCCCAAGTGTGGTGTGCCTGATGGGACTTTATTGAATTATTCAAACATCTCCTCAACCTGTGAGATTGCACCAGAAACCACATGAGTCCAAGATCTCTTTCAAAAGCATCGGCACACCCTGCTTCGGGTCAAGACTTAAAAAATACCTGGAGAACAGCCTCTCACACAAGCTTTCTGCTTTCCATTCCTGGCTGTAATCCAAAAGGGTAGCAGCCACTTTATGTCTGAATGCTAAAAGTGAACTGAACCAAAGCAGAAGTCCTTGTCAGGTTGGTTTGGTGTTGATGGGCTGGGTTGGTGCTGTGGGTGAACAGGGCAGTATTTCTGGAACAGAAGTTTCTATTGCATATTATATCAATATGAAACTCCCTTGAAAACTAGTAGGATTCTTCCTATCAGGTATACTACTAGAATTAATATTTACTGTTGAAAGTGCTCTTTGGAAGCAGTGTTATTACTGTATTTTTTTAAGCACTTAATGCTGTACATTGTGTAGGGGAACATATCCCCTTCCCCTCCTGGATATTCGTGCTCTATAGTGGAAATGCCAGAGCTGTTCAGAAATGCAATGCACCTGCAGATCAGTTCAAGGGGTGATACCCAAGGGCTGCCAGGGTGGAGTTAACATCAGGTTAAATGTTAACACGAGGCTCGGTTCCATCATTTTACAATGTGTAACCTGCTGCAAGTAAATGATAAACTGCTCTGGGTGCAGCCCTGGTTGCCAAGTACTTGTATTTCTTGTTGTTACTGTTCAGAGGAAAAGCAAATAACTGTCATTTGAAAACAGGTAAGCAGAAAAGATGCTGCATATTGATTTCTTGCTCTCCTAAAAGAGGTGAGAAGATAACTGTTGCACTGGAAACTATGTTGCCCAGTTCAGTATTTTCTATATATTTTTAAGACAATAGCACAAGGTGCCAAACCAGGAACAGGAGAAAGCTACGTGTAAGACAGAGCCTATAAGACACTGCCTCTCATTCCTTAAATCATACCGATCTTTCTCCTTCTCTTCCTCCTCCCTGCTTGCCCCTCAGCCCCCAGTACAAAGCGTTAAAAACTTGAGCACAGAGCCTAGAGCTGCCCGCAGCTCGAGTTGGCCAACACGAAGCGCCAGGCTCCCAACCCAGCCCCCCCATCTCTCCTGCCCATGCAGCCAGGCTCACACCGCGCCGGGGGGGGCAATCCACATGTGTTTGGGCTCGGTGCGGTGGTCCATCAAATGTGCTATGTTACGATGCACTATGGTAACTATGAACATCCTACATCCCTGCTGAGTGCCTGACTTGGTGGAGGCAGGGGGCAAAGACAGCCTGGCTTCTGTTTGTCTTCTTGAGACAAAAAGTATGATGACATTCAGGAAAAGTTTAAGTATTCATACAGAGAAAAGGCATTTTGCAGTTACGCTGACTGGGACAGATACCGCAATAGCCATTAATCTCCACGTTCCAGGCTGGAAGCTCATCATGGGCTGAAGTCACCATCTGGCCTCGCTGAGCGCTGTGGAGGATCGTGCGGTCATCGGCCACGTTCTTCAGCCGAGGTGAGAGGGGACAGCGTCACCTTCCTCTTGAGCATCCGGCACCGACTCCAGTCAGCAGCAGGATGCCGGCCGCGGTGGACGTGGCCATGGTCCAGCGTGGCGAGAGTTGCACACCCTCCAGGGAGTTAAAACAGCAGATGCAGCCAGACGTCACCTCTAGCCAGGCTTACCCCTTTCACCTGCACACGTGCCGTGCTTACCAACACCTTTCACCTTCCCCAGCCCCTGAGGAGAAGCCCAATCTTTAGGTAACTTCTTCCCAAGCTGGGGACCCTGCCCTGCTTCCTGCAGACATCAGTGTGAATTTGTTGCCATCGGGTCCCATGAGTTGGTGATCCTCAGCATTCAGAGACTTTAAGATGCAAGGTCAGGTGAGAGGATGCAGAGGCTGCAAAGCTGCAGAAAAAAATACACAATTCAGCACTGCTGACAGGTGCTTGTTTTCTGACCTAAATTTGAAATGACTTCATCACCCTTTAATATGAAGAGGTCTTACGCACTTCATTATTAGGGTTCTTCCTTTTTTGCCTTTTTGTGTGTGTGTGTGTGTGCACATTTCAGTTGTCCTCTCCCACCCCTGTTCCTCCCTCCACCTCACGTCAGTGTACGCTGCAGACTTCCTCGGTCACTTTTATAAGCTGCCAGAAGGGAAATGACCTGGTTACACGTCCAGCTCCGCAAGCTGCCTCAGCAATGCTTTTCCTCCCTCTCTGCAGCAGCCCTGGGTGAGCACGACGTCCTCAGCCCATCAGTGCATTCGAAGCAGGAACGTTATGGTCTGCACCACAGCTCAACATCATAGTTCACAGAGCTGACGTCTGCACTCACCGACTTGCGACAACTCTGCTACAAAGCCTGCAACTTTGGGCAGAAGCCATGGAGTAAGATGATATTATTATTGTTGTTGTTGTTGTTGTTATTATTATTGTAATCAGTGTGAGCTGCTGCCAGTAGATACCTCCTCGCTGGAAATAACTCATTAATCATGAGAGCTGCCCACTGGAGGAGCCGCCCAGAGCCCTGATCCGGCAGCACTTACGCAGCAGGATGCCCCTGTTATCAGTGAGGAAATCCACGTGCTTGACTCTACGTACGCAAGTGTCCTCACTAGTTCCTGAAGGCAGCAAAAAGAGAAAGTCCTACCCATCCTCATTCAGCGCTTTTAGTAATGTTTGCTACAGCAAGATCTTCCTCTTTGTGTCCGCCCTTCTAAATAGTAAGGGAGTCAGTTTGCCCTCACTGAGACTCAAACTGACCCTTCAGCACTCCCTCACAAAACTTTATTTTCTTTATTTTGTCTCTTTTTTTCAAATGTCTTGGGTATATAAATACTTCTAATAAGCTATACTCCTGGATCCTTATGGTTACATCTGAAACCAACGACTTTAATGTAACAGTTAGGATTTTAGGAGATTTCTTGCTGCCACCCTAATATCAGGATGTTAGAAAAATAAAAGCTTATCATCCAGTCTGTCCCTTTGACTGACGTGCAGTTATATTTTCCTGACCAGTCTAGGTCTAACCACCTGGAGGTTAATAGAAGTACCTCTTGGGAAGACTGCCTGATACGGTAAAAATACAATGATTGTTCTTTCTGGATTTGTACCTAAGATTTCCACCGTTCAATTTTATTTCCACACCTTCCAATATTTTCATCAGTTTTTTGCAGATTTATAGCTTGGAGATAGGCAAGGAGATCTCAGGGAAGCCCAACTTAAGAACTCAGAGATAAAATAGAGAAAGCTTTATGATGATCCTATTTTTATAAAGTTCCTTGTTCCTTGTTAGAAGAAAGGTGGTTCCAAATATTGCTTGCTGGTTTGTGAGATGCTTGCAGAAGCTGACTCACTTTCAGCCACTACAAATGGTAAAATACCTCCAAAGCACCACCAAGTCCAGAAGGCTTCTGGGACTGCATCCTACCTGGGAGCTGTCAGCACTGTGACACCAGTGAAAGCAAAGACATTTCATATGGCCTCAGGATTCTGCTCTTCATTGCAGAAGCAGATGAAGCTCAATACAGATGTCAAAGCATGAAGCAACCTCATTTCCTTAGGCAAAGGGAAATGCCGATGAAAATTATCTGCCTGTGATGAGGAACAAGATAAGGAAGAGGGCTGTTTTCTAGAAGTGCATTAAATACTTCACTCCCAAGTAAAGTGCAGGAATATGAACAGACAGATGTTTATGAAATCAAGTATGGAAGTTTCTACTCAAAACCTATAGATATAACCCAAACCTGAATGTAGTCAGGTGGGGTCTTTCTGGGTTAAGAGGCTCTGGAGACAGTTGCTGGGGAGGGGATGCCAGAGCACCGCTCTCTCCCTGATCACTGCCGTGACTGCGTGGGCTCGCTGCTGTCTGTCCATGCACGCACAGAGGTGCCCCCACATCTGGGCGGAATGTTTCATGCTGGTCCCTGGCTCTGCTGAGAGAAAATCTCACCTCCCCACTCACAAGTGTGAGGTCTGAACTGAAAATTAAAATAAAAATAACCCTGACTGGTGAAAGCATCTGCTGAACGATTTCATTTGCAGCTTATTTTCACCCCAGAACACACGATCTCTATATTCTGTACTTCAGAGTTGCTAAACATTTGAATTATGTGTTTTACATTTATTTACCTTATGTTTGTCTCCCATCTATAATACAATTTTGTTCATTTCTGCCCATAGTTTTCAGCTTTCTGATTCCTTACAATTTCGCTGTTCTCATCAGCTTTTTGTACCTCTTCCAGTTAGACACCATCTGTACATTTGTTAACATGTCATTAATTAATTCCACGGGTCATTAATAGATGATTTGAATAAAGAACCAAAGTTCACTCAAGCCAAGGTAAAGTCTCTCATTGATTTTTGTGTATTCCAGATCAAACCTCCAAACTTGCCCTCAAACAAATCTCTTCAATTGCAGTCTTTTGACAGATACCTCCCTACAGCTGGATATACTGGGACTGTACCACTCATGCATGCTTTCCTTAATCCCACTTGGCAATAGGTAGTCCTTCAGGTCTGTGCCTGTGCAAAGCCTACCTGAACTACTTTTTAAGTGCTGTGCTGCTTCTTGAGACAGTGGTGTATCAAAGGACTTCGTAAATTCAAGCCCACGGCATACCCTGTATCACCAGCCCAGCCCTAACACCTCAGCACACCAGCCCCATCCCTGCATGGCCAACGTGCAGCCCAAGGCAAAGATTCCTTGCCATACAGATAATCCCTTGGAATTAACTTCCCTCCCTCCCTTTTCCCTGCCCTCTTGGCTAGCCTGCCTTTTCAAAAGAGTTGATCTCCCTCAACATCCCGTTTGGGAGCAAAGCCTTCAGCTGCTTCACAGGCTGGGGTGCACTGGACATACTGGTGCTGGGGGGCACGTGCCCGTCTCTGGGTGATGCTGGGACAGCGTAGGGGGAGAGAGAAGGAGTTAGCAAGGAGGAAAGGTCTTTCCCAGCGGTGATGGGGTATTGGGAAGCAGATAAACACTATAACTGGGGGTGTGTTGGGGTGGTTATTAATTCCTTTTTAAAGAAGGAGGCTGTGTGCGCACATTTTCCTGCGGTGACTGGCTCTTTTGACCACGGGTTTACACAGTGATTTTCAAATTGAAACCAGGAGAAGAAGCAAGAAGACCATCAGGCCGGGCACCGGGGGTAGAAGTGTCCATCTTGAGCCGCAGGGCTGGACATGAAGGACAGCAGCCTGTCCCCTGTCCCCTGCCCCCCGTCCCTCACGCCCACCCAAGCCCCTTCCCCTGTTCCCTGAAACCGCTCTACCTCCCACTTATTTATAGTCCTTGAGGACAGAGGCTTTGTCCCATGGTCTGTAATAAAGCAGGGTTTATTGTTCTTTCTCAGTTCTGCATTACAATTTTCTCTGACCCCTTGGCAGCCGTACTCAATTCCCTAGAGGTCTTCACACATTATATTGGAAGTTTACAAGCCAGCATAATTTTTTTTTCTTTTAGCCACTGTAGATGCTATCTACTAGCTACAGACGTTGCTATAGTCCTCTGTAAATACCATCAAGTCATTACTTCCAACAGTAATGCACATCTAGTTAATGCACATTGATACTGATTTTTCAGTGTGAAAGCTATTTTGCGTAGTAAATGTTACAAATGGTGTTGTTACGTCTACGTCTGATGATTAAATCCACATACCCTTCAAGACAGGTTTTCCTTTCAGGGGTCCGACTTTCGATGGCTAGTTCTTCCTTTTCTTGGCGTTTACATGCTGTCACTGATTGAGCTCAGTAGGAATGGGAGGTGCTGGCTGACCCACAGAACAAAGTCCTCACTTAGTCTGCAGGTTGTTTCTCATTGTTGAAATAACTATCTTTTCTGAGTTTCTCAGTCTTCTATGCCCTATGGTTTCCCTGACTTGAACATACAGAGTATATGATCCCACATTCTAGATGATACTAAAAAAAAGTGGACAAGATGTATTATTTATACCTGTTAGACCCTTTAATTAATATAGAATATTTCTGGATAAGTAATAATGAGACTGACAAGCAAGTAGAATTTTTGCGATTATAAAGAGCATTATTTAGGGGGTTGAATTTCTCCCAGCAGGATTCTTCCAGCTTGGATTTAGGAACAGTGCCATGGCACTACGGAGAAATTACCTTTGCTGGGGCACACTCTGGTTTCATTCAGAAGACAAGAAGGGCAGGCACTGCAGAATGTGACTTACTTTTACTCTCCTACAGGCTGGGACCAACGTCAGGAACAGAAGAGGATGTGGGCCTGTCTGGCAGCAGGGTTTTGGGGGGTTATAAAGTATCAGGTCAGCATTGAAGCAATAGTGACTCTGACCTGTGGGTGTGTTGGCCATCTGTGTGACGGTATGCAAGTTACTTTGTATGCTTGTGCCAGGTGGGATGATATGGCTTCTTACTGATCCATCTCTCTTTTTTGAGTTTTCTTATCATTAGCTGAGAAAGAAAAAAAAAAAAGGTCTACAAGTGTTTTTCTTGACAAGTCCATGTAGACTTTTTTGAATCTTTTTATCTCTTTTGTTTAATTATTTGTTCCAATACTCCTTCAGAAGTTGAAGATAAGGTAACTGGCCTATAGTTCCCAAATCCTCTTTTTTCTCCTGCTTTGACTATCAGGAAAACCTTTCTCCAGCTATTTGACATCTCACCTGTCTTGTTCAGGTGCTTGCAGAAAACCAGAGTGGGCCTCAGTTTACTGCAGCCAATACTTCGAAGACTTTAGGCTTAAGTGCAGCAGCCTCGGCCAACTAGAAAGCATTACTTTACCCAAGTGTTCTCTCATGCATTTCTTCACCAGTTCAAGCTTACTGTTGTGTCACTACCTGAAAGTTGATTTTTCTTTATTAGTTCATATATAAGAGACAATGCACCAGCTTTCTTGCCACTATTTGCCGGTAGATTTTCCTCCTATGGAATCTTTTACCTGGTCTCCCTTTTACAGTTAATGTGCTGCTTATTAATCTTCATTAATCAAATCGGGAATAGGTCCCTATTCTGTTTATCTCCACTTTCTCAATAAGAAATGGCCACTGATGACTTCCAAAAGCTTGTAGGCTGCTCCACATCCTTTCCCAAGAAACTTCTAATTAATTAAAACTCCCCACTACAACTAGTTCTGGTGCTCTGGATGATTTTACCAGTTGCCAACAAGTTCATCTATGTGATTTTCCTCACTTGGCAGCAATATTAGCCTTCCACTGTGGCCGTGCCCGGTACTTTTCACCATCAGCCACTTGTTAGATACTTTCCTCACTGAGCTGAGTATGTGGCTCCATGGACACAGTTCCTAATGAAGCCTGGTTTCATAGGACCACAGAGTGATTTAGATGGGAGTAGAGACCTTTGGAGGTCTCTACTCCAACTCCTTGAGCCAAGCAGGACTTACCTGAAACTAGACCGAGCCCTCAGGGCTTCATCTAGCTGAGTTTTGAAACCCTCTGTGGATGGAGAGCATGCAGCATCCATGCTTGCCCGCTCCCTCCGTGAAAACTTTTTCCTACAGATCTGTTTCTCGTGGTTGTTTAAAACTGGTGACTAGGAATATATCAGCTGCAAACAAAGCTTTCCCAGTGCTTGGGGCCAGGGTAAGGCCTTCCTCCCATTCCCACTCACTCTCATGGCTTCTCTGAGGTCTGCTGAGAGCTGAGCTCACGTTACGGTTTTTCTCTCCACCAAATCACATAAGGGAGTCACCTACTGGGTGTCCCTGGGGCTGTACACTGTTCTCCTGAAAAGTAGGTGAAATTTATTGTCACAGTCACCTTTGTTATCTTCATCTCTCTGTTAAATTTTGTTCCAGTAGAGCAGCGGCTTCACAGACTACCAAGTGGCATGCACACACATCTGTGCGCACACATGTCTATATGCACACACAAACACTTTCACAAATGCATGCATCCATAGAAATATCTGCGCAAAATAATCGTGATTTTTTTTTATTTTCATTGGATTTCAGGTTAAAAATTATTTGCAATATTATACAATTTTTAAGCACACCCTTAAGTGCTTATTTATTAGCTATTTGTGTTCATTCTATTCACTTTAGTATGCCTCATTATTTTTCTCTCAGAGACAGGACGATCCCTGCCAGGCAGAAGATTGCCGGCAAGACATCTCGGCAGACCCCCTTGCAGCGGCATAGTCCTGTCACCAGGCGAGCTCATGTCTCTCAGGGCAGTGCAGAGATGGTTGGATGCCTGAAGGCACAGGCAAGAGCCAGCGACAGGCACAACCCCAGGAGGAGCGGGGCAACGGGCATCCCTTGGAGCACAGCCTGATCCTCACCGAGGCCAGCAGCACTGGAAGGCTGTTTTACTGCTTGACCCTAGAAGAGAAGGGAGCAGAAAAACAGCTTTGCCCTCGCCTTGCTCACCTGTACAGGGAAAACACCTGGATGGAGGTGGTCTGCTCTCCTCACCAAACTCCAAATAGCGTGTAGGCTGAGCGCTGCTGAGGAAAGGAGACTTATTTTTCTGCTCAGCAGAGCAAAACCAGGGCACAAACTAGCCCTCTGCAAGCAGAGACAGGCACTGAATTCATTGGATAATCTGCTGCAAATTATTTGCCTGGCTCTATTAATTAATGTTTGTGAACCACTTGGAGGTTTAAATGCCCTTGAGCCGTCGTTCACCTAAGCTTTGCCCCCGAAATGACATCAATGAAAAATCCTTAATGGTGGTGGTAGCAGCAGCAGCAGCAGCACTGAATTTTCAAACCCTCCTGAGGCAAGAAAACATGATTTTCCCCTTCATTTTATGGTCTGTTGAATCTTCTGTTTTTCTTGTTGTATAGCAGGAATAACGTTCATGGCCTTGGAGTATTCTTGTGGTTTTCCAAATGCCTCAGATTTAATTTGGCATCTTCCACACAAAAAAAATTTATTGCCTCGTATACTCCTTCGCTGTGAACGTTGTCCCTTCCCCAATTCTGTGGAGGGGTCCTGGAACCTAACAATGGTCCGGCAAAGTTGTTTCTCAGCTGGTGAGGAGCCCTGCCTCGCACCTCGGCAGGCAGGGATCGCACAAGAAGACAGCCCCTGATGGGGAGGAGAGTTCAGCCCAGACCTTTAGCATTGGCCTGAGCTCCAAACACCCATCGCAGAAAATAAATAAGAAAACATAATAAGATGCACACAGAGGCTCTTTGTTACCAAGTCCAAACCCAACATGTAAGAATAAGCTTTGTGAACAGGGCGGTCTCCACAGTGAAAGGTGCCCCGGGGCAGGCGGCTGGGATGGGAATTGTTCTGGCTGATGGTGCCCGCTTTCTGGCTGGGGCTCAGCAGGATGGCCTGGGGTCAGGTCTTCGTGTCTGAACCTCTCTGAGGGCTGGCATTTGGGCTACCAGCTCTCCAGAAAGAATGTCCTTGTATCGTACAAAGGAAAGAAATGTATCCGGGCTGCTCCAGATGTGGGGGCTCCTGCCTGTTACCCTGATGGACTGAGATTCAGATCCCTGAATTCAGTTTCCCTCTGTAGAAATTACATTCTCCAGTTTCAGGGCCGGTCTAGCCCTCCTCTAAATGGAGAAGGCTTATGGCTGTGTCTCGTCCACCCAAGCACGTGCCAGTTTAGATGGAGAAAGGGGATAGTAAAGGCGTCCCCCATTAAATCTGCACTTGACACTCAGGCTTCTCTCCTACTACTCCTTGCAGATGCCATGTGGGTTGTCACAGTACCTATGGTCAGGGGAGCACATGAATTGCGACTTCAGGGTTCTCTGAAGCCAAAGGGAAAGACAGGGCAGAGCCACGGCAGCCCTTTTCTCCTTGCACAGCGGCTGCAAAAGGGCTGCAGAGCATCCTACTGCCATTACTATTTCTTGCACAGAAGTATGTGGAAGCAGTGGCTGTTTGGCTGCCATACATCATGCCAGTGGTTCCAACTTGCAGTCAAAATGCTTGAAACATACAACGGGTGAAAAGATCACCTGTGGGACCAAATGAGGAATAAACTGTGCAATGAGCTGTCATGGGGTAGTAGCACAGCTACAACCCTGATGTCCCAGGCCCTGTTTACAGGAACACCTTGGAGCTCCATAGTCCTGTGACATTCTTCCATGCATGAAGCCCATGCTTCAAAGCCCTTTTGGATGCTCCAAAATCCATAGGGTTATCCATAGCATCATACAACTCTTATGTAAGGCCATTGCCCCAGACTGCATTGACACACTGCAGAGCAGAAAAGATCTGGTCTGCAACACCTTCCTGGTAGAGTGAAATTATGGCACTGAGCTAAACGGTAGATTGTGTCAAAGTCCAAGTCTGTAGGAAGACAGTGAACAGCTGCCAGCGGCTTTGTGCCATATAGGTCAGTGTGTGATATAGGTCACTGATATATCTATATCAGTTCAGATACGTACCTGAAGATACTGCATTTTTTTGATATTTTAGCTCATTTTCTTATTAAGCATCTGAAATTAAGGGAGCCACGCAACCCTGCAAGTGTTTCGCATTAGGCAATCCCATTTGGACAGATTGCAGAGGAACAAATGAGAAGGTTCTATTTCCAGATTAGGACCAGGTCAGATAACTATCACCTCCCTTCCTTTGCCTGACCTGTAATTCCCAACCCCACCGTCAGCTCTTGCAGTGGCAAGCAGTGTCCTTCACATGTTGCTGAGTCATGTGAAATGGCAGGAGGAAGGTTTCCTGCGACAGACTCGACTTCTATTTCCAGGTGCAGTACCCAGCCGTGAGGATGTCGGAGGGCACGCTGTGCCTCGCCTTTCCTAAGCTCCCCGCCCAAGGTCACTGCTGCCAAACTCCGTGTTCTCATCGGATACGTGAAGGGAAAACTGGCCTCTCCCTGACCTCCGGCCACGTGGACACAAACTGCATCCCAGGGCTGTACCTGGAGGTGCAAGTGTGCATCCAACGGGTGGGGAGCAAAGCCCAGCATCTGTGTTGTCCACTGCTGGCTCCAGGCTCGGAGCAAAAGGGGGCTGTCAGGTTTCCCAGGATGGAACAGAGCAGCACCGAATTGTGTGTCTATGGCTGCAATTGCCCCAGGCTCCACCGGGAAACTGAGGGTAGCCAGAGGGAGCGGGAGGGATGAGGGATGCCTGGAGAGACCATCCATCTCAGTGGGTCAGGCCATCTACTGCTCCTCCTGTTCAACTGGGTGAAGAGTAAAGGGTGCACCTGGGAGGCAGTCCTGTTAATCCAGACGTGTCCTGTCTTGGAGGCGAATAACTGGTGTGGAGGTGAGAAAGGACAATAGTGGATCTGGATAGTGCTAATGGCCAGTCATCTCTCCAGAAGTCCCTAAATGGGGTGTCAGTGGTTAACATCATTGCAATGAGGGAGAGAGGAGAAAGGGGGGAGAGAGGGAATGAAGGGAGGAAGGAAGGAAGGAGACAAAGAAAAATATATGCAAGTTTTTTGTCACAAAAAAGCAGCTTTCATTGTTGCAAGGCGCTTACAGCAGTAGCACATGCAGCACCTCCTAGGCCAACAAATCCTCAGTATGCTATACCTGACAACAAGGTCGGGAAAACAGGAATATTCTTCTCTCTGGAGAAACCTGGATTAAGCCCCTGTGCTGGTGGAAAACTGCAGTGGGATTTTCTGTCTCTGTACAGAGCATGTACTTTACAGAAGACTCAGCTGGGCCCTTTCCTGCCTCAAGGGCATCGAGCTCAGCCCGGCACCGGGGGCTGCTCCGAGCCTGGACCCCGGTCTGAGCCAGGAGGTACAGTGATATGTGCGGTGGGTGCATCCACGCACCACGGTTGCTTTGTGTTGTGACTCAGGATGCTTATCAGAAGCAGCTGTTGCCAGATGGCTTGTGTTACCACCGTGGATCACTGCAGAGGGTTATTTGTCTCTGGTCTGTTCTCCATGCAAGTGTCCAAAGCTAACACCCACGCTGGGTATGGACCTCTCCGGCATCCACAGGCTGCCAGTGTGTCCTCACAGCCCTCTGACGGGGGTGTCAGATGAGGACACACCAGAAATAGCATCTCAGCAGCTGATGTACCCACTCTGCTTCACAGACCTTCACTTGATTGAACAAAAAACACCCCTTCCACTAACCACCTCCTTTGAAAGTCCATCTTCCAGTACCCTCTTTATGCTGTAGCCTTATGCAGCCACAAAAGTGCTTTCCCAACACTTCTGCCTTTTTGCTTTGCTCTACCGAGCCAGAATGGCCAGCATCGACTGCGACGCAGAGGCAAAGGGTAGCAGAGTCACGGCTGGGCTGCAAGGGCACAGCCTGAGAACCGTCAGGCTCAGCAGCGGCGGTGGCAGAGCCGCAGCCCCCCTCTAACCTGGCAATAATCTCAGTCGGGCACCAGGAGCCCCAACAGCCCAGCCAGCAGCTCCAGCCCTCCTCTTCCCTCAGCAATATATGGCTAGGAGAGAGCAAGCAGTCTGAATCTCCTTACACTCCTCTCATTTGCGCACAAGGCTGGTGAGCATGTGTGTTAGTCTGGGGAGGGAATCGATTAATTACGTGATGATGGGAGCCAGAACACTCTCAGGGCTCCGGGTCTGCCCCCTACCAGATTTTACTGGCATTTTCTGAACATTTCTATTAGCTCAGTGGGCACAGCTTGTATGCAAACAAATACAATAATGCTCAGTTATTGTTTGGTATGATGGGAGCCTGGGATTCTTTTTTTTTTTTTTTTACAAGTATTGTTTCTATTTGTCATTAAGGCTCACTTTCTAATCTATCTTTGTAGGAGGTTTGTCTCTTTTGACATTGCCAGTTGCATGTAGCCAGAACTCTCTTCTCTGGCCTGAAGAGGCATTTAAGGCCAACTGGTTCTTTGTGTTTTCTTTTTTGTATTTCTTTTCAGAGAAGACAACCAGAAAAGACAGGAAAAAAAGTGCTTGGAAAGAAAGACAAACATATAATTAGTAAAAATAAATACATCATTATTTGATGGTTTTCATGCGTGTTACTATTTCGACTGCTCATGAATTGTTTCATCCAGATTGTAAAATATTCATATTTATATGTTACTCAGAAAGAGATGTGATGCCCTGGAGAGGCTAATTCTTGGTTTGCAGATTGTTTACAAGCTGTCAATTGCAATTTGAATATATTTGCAATTCATAGGGTTGGTAAATAACGTAAGTCACATGGCAGACTTTCTGCTCCTGAGCTGTAGTACATCCCTATGTAAGTAACACCAAGGTAGGCAAGCATTTGTCTCCCCATCTGCCTCTCAAATCACACATTTAATGGAGCAAGCAAACATAATACCCAAGAGTACCTCTGGGATCTCATAATAGTATTCTGCCCCGCCTGACTCCCTGGAAAGCTCTGATCTCATGGCATTGTGTGTGGCCACCTTTCGCTGAGTCCCATCTCAATTACAATTCACACGTGAGCAGGATGAGTATTCTGTATGTTTTCACTATATGGCACCTAGCGCACCATGGGACGGACAGCCAGAAAGGGACAAAAGGAAAACGATGCCACAGTGACGGCATGCTTTGTGTGGGAGCGGGTGAGTGAGAACTCGGGGGGTTCTGGTTCGTTATTCCAGACACATGGGGGTCACTCTGTTCTTTGAGGGATGATTAATACAATTATTAACACAGTATAATTTGCAAATTGCATTTTACAACAAAAATGCCAAATACATTTACTTCTGGCTCCTCCGTATTTGAAGTGAACTTTTGTAAGTGCTTTCATAAATGAAGAGAGAATCTTTGAATATTCCTGGGTGGTGAAGTTATTCTTTCAAGCAGTATGGCTGATTTTCATTTTGTTTCTTGTTGGTACCAATTTTATTTGATGGAATTGGCCCCATTACTCACAAGGAATTATGCTAGAAAGTTCTTTCACTTCATCTCCTGGTGGAAACAAGATCTTGTCTCTCCTTCTTCTCCTAAAACCATGGATACTAAATTGCATCGTGTGTGGCTTGTGTGTACATAAATATGCGTAGCCACTGTGTCACAAATCAATATTTTCAAATGGACACATTTCTCCACCTTTACAATAGCTCGAGGTGATTCGCTGTCCTTACAGTTTGAAAATTTTTCCTAATTTTGAACGCAAATCTCTTTTCTGCAATTTACCTTCATTACTTCTTATCCTCTGCACTATAAAACACAAATTATTCCCTCCATGGCAGCCTCTTATATACCTGTGACTTCTCAACTGTTACCGAGCCTCCCCTCATTTTGACTGATCTTTCCTGCTAGATGACATTTTTCTCCAAGATTCTCCTTGTTTTTTTCTAGACTGTTTTTAGAGGGTTCACATCTTTCTTGAAGTCCAGTCCACAAGACTTGACTGTAACAGTCAGGACCTGGATAGGTTGGAAGTGTGTCTTAATGTATCTCAGATGTGATTCTCAACTTTATCTCTTTCTGTTTAAGAAAGTTGCTTTTTACACATGTATGACATCATGGAATCATTATGCTGTATACAGTGTACTGTCTTTTGCTATAGAGATGTTTTATCTCAGCTTGTGTTTGTGCAGATGGTCCCTTCCAAATAGCAATTACTTGCCTTTGTGTTTACTGAACAGCATCTTTTTTTTTTTCAGATTATTTAGCCAATTTTTTATGGGCAGTTTTAGGAGGAACTGACAGAGGAGACCGATTGATTGCTCTCCCAGGGCACCTGTATGGATCATACAGTTTTTTGTTGCTCTCAGAAATCTTCCCTGGTTGGACTCCCTGGCCTGTATGTGGTCTTGGGCATCACTCAGGTTAAGACAGGCTGGGGGGGATTGTGATCTGGGGGTACCCTGGGGACACCTTCCCTGTGTCAAAAGGGTGGGATGACATACAGCCAAGACAGCTGGAGCCAAGGGTCTCTGGGCACTGAGAGCGAGGGTGGGAGGGTAACAGAAAAGGGACTACCCAAGCCCTGAAGCTGAGAAACTCTAAAACTGGAGATACTCCTGTCATAGGGAGAATTACTTACTGCAATTTGTGATGCCAAATCACTTGCTTTAAAAAGTGTTCTGTGTGGACGCAGAACATTTTTAAGAAAAGTAACTAGTTCGATACAATATCTCCATGCAGACCATCCCCAAGTCTTTCCCACTCTCATTATGTGAAGCTCTTTGAACTGTGTCAACCCACTATTAGCATTTGCCATGTGTAGAGAGTCAATTGTTACCCTGAGGAATGGGATGGATGATGACATGCTTAGATAGTAATGCTTTAAATTAAGATTCCTGAATATGCCTCTGATGTACGGAGGTTAATTAAGAAGCTATTGTGAGCTGAATTAATACCATTTGCTTATTGAAAACATAAGTCATGAGAATTAACAACAAAGTCATAAATATATTTCCCTAAGGGCCAGATCCTTCAGCTCTTACTCATGTGAGCAATCCTTACTCATATGAGTAGTCCCATTGAATTAATTGAGACTACATGTATGAATTCATTTATCTATACAACTAAGAAGTTGCATGGTTGGGTCCCACACATGCATTAATCTAAAATATGTTTTTAATGATAAATTGGTATTTAGATGGACTATAATGATTGTTTACATCCAAGCCTTGTTTTAATAAGACTGGTTTAGCCTGCCAAGTAAATAAATCCAGCTTTTTATTAATAATCAAGTGACAGAGAACCAACAATTACCAGTTAAAAGCAGAATTCTCACATAGACAAAAAGCAAGTGTGAAGTTTCATTAGGTCCATTAACAATATATACATTTTTGCTGATAGCTGAAGGAAAGCTTCACCACCAAATTGACTGTTACAATCCCCGAGCTAGTTCTGAGTGAGTTTGCTCCAGAACCAAAAGCAGGAAAGCCACATGGGTGAGAGGGAGGGATGCTTAGCTGGGAGGGCAACAACCCAGGCCATCCTGCTGCTGCAACCCACGATGCTCAGGCTACGTGGTATTACACTCTGTTGTGTAAAAATACTATCTTCCACCCTGCTAGATCAGGGATTTCCTCCTGCTCCACTGCAACACCTTTATGTTGTAGGCATGCTAAGAGTCAGTGAACTCCCCCAAAGCACGTGCTGGCAGCAACGAAGAGTTGTACTCTTTCTCTGGCATTGCAAACAGGAAAAGATTGCTCCACGGCGGCCGTTTTATCCTGAGTCTGCTGGCCAGCATTGAACAATCCAGGGTTGAGTGTGCGGGAGGGAACAGAGGTCTCCCTCTTCTGAAAGATCGCCTTGGACCAACCTGCCTCCCTCTGCTCCCCTGACAAAAAGCCTACTTGAGGACACTTCAGTGTCCACAGAGAGCAAATGGTGCAAAAAGAGACACTGTTCCCTCCCCTGTGGACTCAGTCAAGCATGAGATGCAAGCACTGCTCACGGTCAGAGACCAGGGCTCGGTGACTCCTAAGCAGAAGAGTACTTGTGGCTTCACCTGATCCTTAAAAGTCCCATGAAACCTCTCTGGCTGGGACCAGACACAGCACAGCTTCCTTTGTACCTCTGCTTGCACCTGAGCATGACTTCAGTGGAGACTCTTCTGCTGAGAAAACATAGTGGGAATTTCCTTTTCCAGACTTTAATCTAGTCGATTTGGGGGAGAGGGATTAAAAAAAAAAAAAAAAGAAAAACCTACTGGCTGTTGACAGAAACAGTCCAAGTGGCTGTCAACAGCCAGAAGGTTTTTCTTTTTATTTTCTTTTCCTTCTCCCTGACTATCTGTGTCTCCCCAAACTTCACCTTGCACTCCTTTGATGCTGTACTCCTTACTCCCCTTTTCAGTGCTAAGAACTGCCCAAGGATGCAGAGGGAAAGGTTGTCCTTGCACAGCCTCCTCCATACTAGAAGGAAGCACCACAAAAAGTGTTTCCAGAAGCTCTCTGTCCTTCAAGACTTCCAGCCCAGGGTGAGGTTTTTTAGATCAAGGAGCTGTACAAAGTCAAAATAATGCCTCATTTAAAGACCAAAAGAAACCAAAGCAAACTGACTTCAAGCCTTTAGCAATTTAACAAATGAAAACTGATATTAATGCACAATTTGACATTTATTTTCTGCATTAGGAAAATAAACATAATTTATCACTGCACATTTTGATTCTCTGATGTCCTTTAAATCCCTCAAATCCATGTCACCCACCTAAGGGTTACAATCTCAATAATAAGTAAAAGCTAAGCAATTCCTGCCCTGATTTATAAGCATCTGTGATAAAAGGGAAGGTTGTGATTTGGGAGAGACTGCTTACAGTCGGGCCTTTGTGACATTTATTTACTCATCATCACTAGTTACATTGCAAACACTTTCTTTCCCTATCCCACATCAGAGGTATGTAATAAAAGTAACAATTTAATACAGAAAATTAAATAACGGTAATAAAAGCTTCCTAACTGGCCTGGGAAGCTCTATTATGTTCTAGGATTTGGTATTTATCTTAAAGAGCATAATTTTTACTCCTTTTTTGTTGTTTTTTTTACTGAAGTCAGCTGTCACCCATGAAAATCTGGACCTACAGAGAGAGCATCCTGCCTGGTCTAGCCTCTCCCGGGGTCCCCACAGCGATGGAGCAAGGATGCGGTGCCTCTCGGCACGCGTGTGGTCCAGGGCTGAGCCTGACAATGGAGCCCACGCAGCCGGCAGCGGCGGGGGGATCGGGGGGGACTCACGCATTTCTTGGCAAAGGTCTCTTCTGCTTTTAATGGAGAAGAAGCAAAGAAAGGAAGGGGAAGAAAGAATACGCGGGGGGGGGTGATGATATCAAAAGGAGGAGGGAAAAAAGCACGGGAGGAGAATAATGAGACGGAGAGGCTCTGTAGCCTACTTTTATGAGGAAAATAGTCACGCAAGAAGACAAGACGGGCCATAAATGTTGGCATTTGCATTCATCTGTGAGTTAAGCGAGTAGCTGGCCTGTCAGGAAAAACTGCGGGAGCCGGAGCGTTCCTCTGCGCAGCTCCGGGACCCTTTTAATGCCCCCCCAGGGTTCACACCTCCTTCTGGGAGCTGACAAGGTAGAAGTTAATGACAGCAGTTAACACGTTCGATCACCAGGTCACGCTGCCTTTGCTCCCCCTTCAAGCCCCTTCACAGCAAGTAAACAGACAGGGCCGTGGACTGGAAATGTGTTCTCTGGTACTTCCACAACACAAACAGTGCGGTAATGGAAAAACAGTCTGTTTATCCTCAGAGTGTTAGCAGATGGCAGCTCCTTCCCAATCCCTCCCTCTGCTGCAAGCCAAGCTCCCCGGTGCGTCCCTGAGGCCATTGCTGGAGACAGACGTTCTCCACAGCCCCTCAGCGGGGTGTGCGCAGGGCACGAACGAAGGTGAATCCCAAACACGCTTCTCTTCTCCAGGGCTTGGGCAGGAGCATCGACTACAAGGGAGAGGGTGCACAGAGATCCTCTGTAGATACACCTACTCCAGCTAGAGTACTGCGCGGATGCAACGTGCTGCTGCCAAAAGGAGCACTCCAGACCTCCTCTACAGTAAGCCTGCAGCAGGTATGTCCTTGTCCTGTTACAAGTGCCTCACAAGGCAGAGGGCAAAGGGAGGACTTCATACCTCCTCCGTGGGCCCCCGCATCCCAGTTGGCACCAAACGCCCTCATGCCCACCCAGAGACCACAGATAGCACAGCCGTTCTCCTCTACTAGTCAACAGGCAGCTCCGTTTCAGCTGTTTCTGAGAAGAGAGAGGCGAGAGGAGAAGAGGTGGTCGTGGCCTTCCCTCCACACCTCTTTGGTGCACCTCTAGAGCCCACAAGTACACGGTCTCTTCCCAATCCACCTGAGCCAGATGCAAACCCATCCCTGCACACTTGCTGCCCCCCTCTTGTCAAGAGCTACCACCCACCTCGGACCTCTCAGCTAGGCTGTTTGTGGGAACGCTTCTCCACCCAGGGCATTCAAAACGCTGGTTTCCAAGTCTTCAGTCGTAACCGGAATGGTGTGGGTTCACACCAGCCACGGCTGAGAGGTCTGAGGGGCCACGGCTCACACGGCGACAAAGATGCACCTTGGCAGGGGTTGGGAGCGCTCCGCTGTGGCTCCCCGTAAGGCCACGTCCTCTCAAAACTAGATAACCGACAGAGCCGTTGGGAGGGGTCAAAAAGCATCTGGGACAGGCTGGGGAGGGTACGCTGAGGTAATTAGAGAACACATACTGGAAGGGTGCCTGAGCTAACCTAATCCAGGACTGCAGTAAGATCTGTTTCTGCCTTCTGCAAATTATATGCAGGTTTTGGTAGCTTATGATTTTGTTACATTTAAACTTTTCCACCATACATGTGTAAGGCTTAGGTCCACAGCCAATCTAGGAGCAGTTCTGATTTTATTTGTGGATTCACAGCATCTTGTATTGTGAAGGTGGGGATCGAGGAGTATGTGAGTTAGGGCCCCCTAGTAAGGTAAAGAGTAAAGTACCACAACAAGAAAGACGATTACTGCCCTGCTGACAGCCTTGACACCCAAATATCCACAGGGGTCACTGCCTGTCTGCTCCTTGTTCTCTGATGGAGCACCTCCTTGACAGGAGTTCAGGGAGCGCACGGCTGGACGAGAGCTGCAGTCTGCGCTTGCAAAGCGCCGTGTTGTGCTCTGACCTCGCAAGTGGGGTTCATGTCACCTCACTCCAGACATCCCATCTTCCTCCAGGAGTAGTCACTCCTTTTACAGTCAAAGGAGGGAAACATGCATTTCTGCAGTGTGACTCATCTAACATACTTTAGACACCTTCTTTAGGAAGAGCTGATTTGCACTGCAGTTCTCGCAGTGTCCAGGCTAGAAAGTAGGTGCCTGGTTGTGCTGCAGACAATACAGCTCTGCACACTTCACCAGCTGAATCCTAGATGTCGTGAACTGGGCATCAAAAACCAGTGGATACTTCAGAAAGTTTGTTTTTATGTTTTATCCAGCTGTTCTGTTTTGCAGAGAAGGTCACCAGTATTTGCAAAGTGCTTTGGTAGTGTAGTTTGCAAACAGCTGTGCCCAGGAGGGTATTAATTTCTCTATATTCAGACCAGAGTTTGGATGTCATCAGCCATATAAGACCCATGGGTGTCTGCTGAGCAATGGCCATAAGAAAGAATACTGGCCAGCCTCCGTTTGTTGGCATATCTTCAGGGCTGGACACAGAGGCAATATGGATGGGATGGGATGGGATGGGATGAAGTGTGGAAGTGGGGCTGCAGTCACTAGTATGTGGTAGGAAATGAGCATGTGTTCTATGCAGGGGTAGTGATGGTGGGTGCATTCTCCTTACCTTCTCTAGTGAATACACATTTGGTATCATCAGCTGGCACCAGAGCTGTTTGGGATACATAACAGCCTCTGCACCTTTAGAGCGGTACAATCTGATGTCCATGTGTCCCCAGGCAGGGGTTCCTTCTCTCTCTGCAAGTCCCCTGCTGCTGAAGCTACCAAAACCTCTCAGAGGCAGCTGTACCTCAGTCAGTATGGATGGCACTGGTTTAGCCAAAGCTAATTTAGACTTCTGCTTTGAGACATGCCCAAAGATATACACACATCTGAAAAGCACCTGAAAACTTAAAATCTTCAGCTAGCTGCTAGCTGCTGCAAGGAACCAGCAGCCTCTTCCCAGATTATCTTGCTGCTTCTCATCACCACCAGTCTCTTTTAGCCTTCTAGTCACTGAACAGGCCTCCTTCCTCAAAGGGCACTGATGGTAGGAATAGCCTCTGAGAAGTAGCAGTGAAGACAAGAAGAAAGGCTATGCTACTAGTCCCTCAGAGACAAGAGAAAAGGACACCAGTAGAGACGTGGCCCCAGCTACTCCTCTCACTTTTGTTTCAGCCATGACAATTTGTCTCTGCACCCTCTGCTCCCCTCTCTGCCCGCAGCTGGGATGGGAACAGCCCTCATCCCTGCGGCTGCCTTCCCACTACACGGCCTTAGTGCTACCCCTTAGAGAGATCGTGGAAAGAAGAGTGACTGAAATGAAACCGGTGCCAAGCCCACCTATGTGGTTTACCTCATCCTGACAAGTCACAACAGAATTTGGGGGCTGCATCTTACTCAAAAGGAAGTGATGGTTCCTGCAAACCATGTAACTTTCTTCAGGAGGTTTATTTGCTTTTCACCGTCAAAGCCACGGTTACTCATCCAGACTACAGCAGCGATGTATCATCCCTCGGTAATGCAGGTATGCAACTTCTTTGCCCCTTGGAGGGGCATCCTGCCCGGCTCTTGGCTCCCTACAGCACATCTGACTGTGCTGCAACGAGTCTGCGGCTGTTCTCTGTCTCACCACTCTGTCAAAGGAAAGCAGCGTAAGATGCCTCACAGGCATATTTTAGATGTGTAATACTGATATGCTTCACAAAACATATCAGCACATTTCAAAAGTTATTTCCAAAATTTAATCCCATGAGTCAAACAATACCAGGGAGTGGAAAGTGCCCCACGTGCCAAACAAGAAACAGCGCACAGCTGAAAGCTGGTGAAGAAAATGGGCAGCAGCCAGTGACACAACAGGAGCTGGTTTTCCCCTGTCCTCTCTTGGATTCCAATGCTTATGAAACCCTGAGCTCCAGCAGAAAACACAGAGGGGAGAATGCATGTCACAGTATACAATAGAAGGGGTGTGTGTGTGTGCATGATTTTCATGGCATTCAGGTTCACTCCGAACTTTCCATGAAACTCTGGCACCAGCCTGGCTCAAACAATTTATGGCAGAGCTGAAACTCCCTTCTAGGTCTCTAAGATCGTAAGGTAACTCCTTGAGTGGTTTTGAGAACATCCAAAAAGGAAAACCTACCTTCCCTCCACCAGGTATACACACACTTTGATGGCCATCAACTTTCTAGCTGGGGCCTGCTGTCCTTGTTACTTCACAGTTACGGTCTCTAACCTCACTTCCTAAGCAGAGTGTGAGGGGAAGGTCACAAAGGATTTATTAAGTTTCTTGGCCCCAGAAGGAATGTGTGAGGACAAGGCAGGTCTCAGCTTGCTATGCACAAGCTCACAGCTGCAGATTTGTGGCATTTAACCTGCTTTACCGTAGCAAGGCTCCCACTAAGGAGCTGCTGTACCCAGATGTCAGTGTCCTCCTTAACTGCAGACCTCTCACAAATGCCAGCTGCATTGCCTCCAAGCCCGGAGTTTCAACGCCAGCCTTCATCAGTTCTTCAGCTTGTCTGTCACAGGACGGTGCAGCTGAAGCATCAACCTCATCACTGGCACTAACTGGGTCATTTATTCCACTACATCAGTTTGTTCAGCTGAGTATAGGACACAGTATATTGAAGGTAGGGGATCCTGTGTTTCCTTGCTAACCTTCCAAAGTCATGTCAAACATTAGAGGAGACAGAGAGCACCAGCAGCAGCACGGTCCACAGGGGGTCTCTTGGGGTGGTAGAGACGTAAAGTGACATAAGGAACACAATTCAAATCAATCAAAATGTTTGCGCAGATTGGATTGGGTTTTTTGCAAATCTGTGAATGACAAGAGCAAACTAGAAGCAGGTCAGCAGAAGAATTCCTTTGCACTTTGCCCTAAAAATACAAAGAAATCTCTTTCCTTTAAGGCCATCAAGGATGAATGACTTACTGGAGCCAAGGCTTTGCAGGTGATCAAAGCTCTGTGGACATCCACATTTAGCACAGGGAAGACTGTGATACCAAGACAAATATAAAAGATACAAAGGTGGTTGCTAAGTAAAGAGAATTCCCTTGTCACTTTGCAAGAGCTCCTGTGGATGAACTCTACAGATCCATTTCACAGAATCACACAGAATAGCTGAAAGGGGGAAAGGGGCTCCTGGAGACCACCTAATCCAACCTCCTGTTCAAAAAGGGACAGCTAGAGCAGGTTGCCCAGGACTGTATCCAGTCAGGTGTTCAATATCTCCAAGGATGGAGACTGCACAACCTCTCCGGGCAACCTGTGCCAGGGTTTGACCACACTAACTGTAAAAAAGTTTTTTCTTACATTTCAAAGGAATTTCCTGATTGTCCATTTGTGTCCACTGCATCTTGTGCCGTCACTGGGCACCACTGGGAAGTCTGGCTCCTTCTTTGTTACTCCCCCCAACAGGTGTCTATACACATTGATGGGATCTCCTCTGAGCCTTTTCTTCTCCAGGCTGAACAGCCCCAGTGGTCCCAGGACCACTTTCTGGATTTACACCATTCATGACTAGCCTCCAGCAGTACTTCATACCACTGATCACAACCTTCTGAGCCCAACAATTCAGCCAGTTCTCAATCCACCTCACTGTCCATTTATCTAGTCCATATTTCATCAGTTTTTCTATGAGGATTTTATAGCAGACAGTGTTTTAAGCCCTACTAAAGTCAAGATAAACAACTTCTACCACTCTCATCTCATCCACCAAGCCAGACATTTCAGCGTAGAAGGCTGTTAGGCTGGTCAAACATGACTTCCCTGTTGCAAATCCATGTTAACCACCCCCAATCACCTTCTTATCCTTAATACTTGACAATGGCTTCCAGGAATATTCACTTCATCACCTTCTCAGGGGTCAAGGTAAGGCTGACCATCACTAATTTTTAGGTTCTTCTCCTTGCCCTTCTTTAAGTGAAATTTGCTTTCTTCCCACCCTTAGGAACTCCCCCAATCACCAAGACAGTGCAAAGACAGTCAAGACTGGCCTCAGAATGACATCGGCCTTTTCCTTTTGTGGCGAATGTATCTGCAGAAGCCTGCTGAAGACTGCGTCATGTCCCTCACCAGATTCAACTCCAGAGGGACTTTGGCTTTTCTAACCCCATCCCTACACACCCAGTGTCTCTGGGTTCCTGTTGGGTCACCTGATCCTGCTTCTATGACTTGTGCAGTTCCTTTTTGTGTCTGAGTTTTGTCAGGAGCTTCTTGGTCATCCATGCAGGCCTCCTGCCACATTTGCTTGATTTCTTGCACATCGGCGTGGACAGTTCTTGAGTCTGGAGGAGATGATGCTTGAAAATCAACCAGATCTCCTGGACCTCTCTTCTCTCCAGGGCTGTCTCCCATGGGATTCTTCCAAGCAGATCCCTGAAGAGGCCAAAGTCTGTTCTGCTAAAGCCCAGGGTGATGATCCTGCTTTTTGTCCTGCTCCCTCCCCTCAGAATCCTGAACTCCACCATCCCATAGTCACTGCAGTCACGGCTGTCCCAAAACTTCACATCCCTATCTGGTTCCTCCTTGTTGTAGGTACAAGGTCCATCTGCCCTTGTCAGCTCCTCAGTCACCTGTGTCAGAAAGTTGTCATCAATGCAGTCCAGAAACCTCCTGGATTCTTGTGTACCGCTGTGTTGTCACCCCAGCAGCTTTGAGGTAGACTATTATCTATGCAACTGTGGAGAAAAAACAGTTGTAAGAACATCACGAAAAATTATAGATACACAGATTGGTAAGCTAAGATGAAATGTTTCCAAAGTTTAAGGAAACCTGATGAACTTCCACTGAACCTTGGGTAAATATGTACACAGAGTCAAAGAGGTCTTGAACTACAAATAGAAGCTGAAATGTGAATTAGGATTGCTTTTAAGGAAAAAGTAAAGTAGTGAGGCTGGTGATGATGTTCAAAGTTTATTTTAATTCTCACTAATCCACTGTGGATTTTGTGATGAGAATGGTGAAAGGACCAGGATCTGAAACCTCCAATACTATTAAAGACTGGAATTTAAGCATGAGTGCATTCACTAGATTAAGGGCCTTGACTCCAACAGAAGCTGGGGAAGTAAAATAACAGTATTGCATATTTCTTGAGTGTTAATCAATCCTTAGTAACTTTGAGAAACAAGTAAACACAGTAATCCTCATTTTACAGTTTAATTCCTCTTTCTTCACATTTAGAGAAAGAGAGGTAGGGAAGTTGAGTGACTTGCAAGAACAGGTATTAGCATGTAGGAGTTACTGGCACTTCATTGAAGGCTCATCTCAGATCACACTCCTCTCTGAGTAGGTTTCCAGAAATCCAATTGTACCTGGCAGAGGTACAGATAGTTTTTAAAATCTAATTACAATGGAAGGAATGTGGTACATACAGTGGATGCATTTTCTTAAGCTGTTTGACACCTTGCCTCATAAAATTAGCCTGAAAAAGTGAAATTCAAATTAATTCCAGCCTAGATAAAAACACCAAAATCTAGGAATTGGCTGGATGATGCAAACAGCAGGTAACCAGAAACGGCGATGTCCTGAGCGGGGGGTGGGTCCAGCGGGGTGCCACCGGGACTGGATGCGATAAAGAGTACATTACGTCTGCAGGTTATATTCAATTTGTAGTGATGCAAACACCGGTGAAGGCAGAAGAAAAAAACCCAAAGGTAAACTGGAAGAGTTTGAAAAGTGTTCACAGAGGAATTGTGTGAAAACGAAATCCCAATTGTGTTAAATGCACACTGAACATTTAGAGGAGCAGGTATTGAAAAGAAGAGACACAAACCCAGAAACATCAGCAGGACCTAGTAAGCACTGAATAGCAATATCAGATAGTAAAACCAGTATGTTTTGGCAGCACAAGAGAATGACAAACAAAACTTCAATTATATGTTTTGTATGCAGAAAAACCATGTTAGGCAGAGGGGAAGATGAGAATCCCTTCCTGTGCAGCATGCTGCTGGCATCCTTCTTCAAGCTGTAAATTCAAAAGAGAGAGGAATAATCCGTACTGACACAGGAAGGATTAAAGAATGATGTTACGAAACTGAGTGAAATAAAGTATTTGTGATGAAAATTAGGTGAAATGTCCTAACATTGGATCCTGTGACACTGCTAAAAAGTTTGTCATGGGCTTGCTGGAAACATTCAGAGGGTCAGAAAAAGCATTCTTATACTCGTACAGCAAGAACACTCAGGGTGGTTTCGTTATCTGGTTAAATATGCATTATGCATTTCTCTGCCATGGGCTGGAATGGGAGAGAAACTCTCTCCTCGCAATTGAGTAGAAGGTGGATGCTCCAAAAAGCATAGAATGTTATGACCATCTAGACAGTGGCCAGCAGGATAAGTTATTGCTGGAAAATGAAGGGCATCTTTCACGAACTTTCAAGAGGAACGGGCCGCCGTGACAGCTGTGAATTGTGGTCACCTCTGTGGAAGCCATCATCCCCTGCGGAGGGAAGCGAGGGAGCAGCCCCGGGGGTCAGAGGTAGGACCTCCTTTCCCAGGGACCCCCGGCTTGAGCTCACGGGGATGGCAGAGCTCATCCTCCGTGTGTTGTCTGGCAGCTGGAGAAGGCACGCCAAGGAAGGGGGGGAAGCAGGTTCACATCAAAGCTTCACTTCCATCACTGGGAGTATAGCAGCCGCTGGAGCCAAAAGGTAGATCAGCAGAAGGAACAGGGTCAAATCATTCATGGATCAAGCCTGAGAGGTGGCCAGCAAACTAATATTGAATGTACACATGAAAAGCAGCCATAAAACAACATTACAACAGCTGTGAAGCTGCAGCCTATCTCATTTTTCCCACCCACCTTCCCAAGCAGCTTTCTTCTTCCCATTGCCTTTCTGAAATGAACAGTGCTCAGAGTGTTAGCTTTGTTGCTGGTATTTATCTGGGAGAATGAAATCACGGTGTGGTTTTCTTTTCCCAAACCTTCCTCCACAACAAAAGACAGCAAAAGCAGTAGTTGATACATCTGAGATAGGCACATTTGCAGCCTGGTGCCTTTCACCAGACAAATGACCAAACACAGAAGCTCATTAACCCAGGGTGACTACAAGAAATATGTTAATCTTAGAAGTTTCTAATTAACAGAAAGACCAATGAGTAAATTCCACATACTTCACACTAGCAGAAATGTGGCTTTATCACTTCACTTCCCTGCTGCAGTGTGACGTGTTGTAATCGGCAAAAGAATGAAAAAAGAAACTGCTTGCAACAGCAATCCAAACCCCTGAACAGAGGTGAAGGCATTTTAAGAACAGATGGGTGAACTTGCAGAGTTGCAGAGGTGGGTGGTTTATCCAGCAATAATGTGCCTGCAAAGGAAAGAGAAGTTTTATTCCAAGACACTGCTGGAGGCTCCGCAGGATCTACCCTGCCATGAACTTCTGTTAGTTACATATAAACGTCTTGTGGTCCTCACTGACCCACTCCAGACATCCAGTCTTAAAGGGTTAGTATTAGACCAGGTCCTGAGCATGACTGCAACAGGAGGAAATACGCCCAAGAGAGACCAGAAAAGTGGCAGAAGGCAGGATCCGGGATTTCAGCGGCATGCTAGATTTCACACTGGCATTTTGTACATCCCTACCAGATGATGGATCTCGCTTGATCCATACAAGTCTCTGTGCTCCAGAGGGCTCATACTGGAGTCATTAACCAGCTCTCAAACTTGCTCCAGCTCTCATTTGTTGATTCTTCAACTAAATACAGTGTTGGGCTTCCCTCCCACCAACTTATGTTCAGAATACTCAGCTCCTCCTTCCTTTTGTATGCAACCTGGCTGGGATTCTTTCAAACTCTCTCCACCCTCCCTCTCAGCCTTGCTTGAACTTTCCTAAAGTAAAAACATATTTAAATGAGGGCTTTATTTGGCAACAAAGGACTTTGCTGTTAAATTTACATTGGGAACTTGTCCCAGACAACACTGTGAAAAATGTGCTTGGACATTAATTTTGAAGAGGTTTGATTCTTGTGGGTATTTTGTTTTGCTTTGAATTGTTGAAATAAGGCTGTTTCAGTGATGGGTTGTGCCCATTTCAGCCAGAAGATAAGTCACCTCCAGCAATCGTTCCACAGTGAGTAACAGAGGAGAAGTCAAGGTGTTTACCTTCCTCGCTTGCTCTGTGCTGGAGCTGGGTAAGAGAAGCTGAGCTCCAGGCTTGTGGGAGGCAGAAGAGGGCTGGCGTGTAGCATCCCACCTGCCTGCAATTAGAAGGGACCAGCCTTTGTTTCTTGGATTTGTTGTACCAGTTACAAGAAGGGTGAATCAATCAATCCAGCCTTAGGAGGGTGACATTAAACAATATAACCATTGATTAAACCTCATTTTTCAGTGTAGCTTTTAGCCTAAAGTCACAGTCTTGTAATAAAAAACTTCCCACAAAGAAGGGAGCAAAAATGGTTTTTCTTTTGTGATGTCCTAAGACTGTGCTAAATTACACATCTGAAATGAAAATCATGAATGTAGGTTTGTATGTGAGACTTTGCCTGTTAGAACATGGTTTTAACCTGGTCCTCTGCTTTTGTACTTCTGCATCTGATAAGAAAAGGGGATGTAAGAAAGGAAACTTCTGGAAAGAGTTGTTGATGGATATGTAACAACCATTGTAGGAGTAGCAATATGTTTTCTTGCAAAAGCTCAATGAGTGGTGACTTCAGACCAGGATCCTGAAGCAAACAGCCCTCGTCTAGGGCTGTTCATTTTCCAAACACAGGCTACCTTGAAGGTGCTGGGGGAGCACAGAGGACATGTCCGGTTCATAGGCAACTTTGCCAAACTGCATTCCTATATTGGAGGTGCTGAGAAGTCTGGAGGATTTCAAGAGAAGGCCAGTTTCACATCTGTGGGACGGAGTTTGGAAGAGATTTGGGCTCCCTGACAGTAGGGGCAGGCCTGCTCTAACATGTCCTTATCCAACAAAGATAACGAAGATGGGGAGGTCCCTCAAAATAGGTGGAAACCCCACTGGATTTGCAGTGAAACTTCTTCTGGTGCACTGAACAGCCTGGGCTAAGGAAGGAAACAAACTAGGAAATAAAGTGTAGTTTTGTGAGTGCTTACATGCACTGAAGCTGAGCTAGTTTTTCTAAAGACTCTTTTTTTTCCTCAAACCCCCTGTTTTTCTGAGATGGAGTCTTATGCATCTCATCCCAAACAGCCACATTAAGTTGCTTCTTTAAAAGTGAAGAATCACAAACTTTTGCAAGACTTTATGCAGAAATTATTTCAGCTGTAGCTGTAATCTGAAAAGAGTTGAATGTGTTAAAGAGCTGTGGCTAGGATTATTCTTAAACTGAACACTTTGGTGTGTATAGGTGCTTTTATTTCTTAGGTTCACCACAAGCTAAATGCTGGCAGTATTTTAAATGGTGTCTATGGACACCATAGGTGGGGGCAGGACAGATGATGATCATGATCAAAGCCTGAGTTTACATACAATTTCTATATTTTCAGTGGGTAGAGATTTATCTCTGTAAGGACTACAGTTTTAACATTGAATTGGGAAAAGAAGATCCAGCCTCTAAGACGAAGGTATCCACTCTAGGATGAGCACACATTTATTTTGCATGGAGCAGGAAAATCAGCAATATTTGCAGTAAAATTTGCTGAAGCTTATGTAGAATTTGCCATTTACATGAGGTGAACTATTAAGCATAAGGCCTGAATAATAATTTCAATATGATTTATAGGAAGAAAACCCTTTAAATGTTTTTAGGTCCTAAGAAAGATGGAAATAAATAAAAACCTGGGCAGAAGCTGCAAAAGCAGCGCTTCTAGTTTACACATCTTTCATACAGATCCTTGACCATGAAAGGAAATTAAATATTGTTGCTTTCCAAGATTTACCCACAGTTAAATGACACACCTTGGAAGACATAGATCTTTGTGTCTCACCAACAATACATCAGTTCCTCTGACTGAGAAAACAATTATGGACTGGATTAAAAGAGTGTATTTTTTTCCTCTGTTGTTACTCTTGTCTCATATTAAGGTTATCTGATGTTTGTTATACACAACTGAAAGCTAAATAATTCACTGACTCCCTGATTATTTTCTAAGCAGAATAAGCTGCCTTAGAAATATTTGAAAGCATGAAACAAACAGGTTGTACTTTTGGCAGTGCATCATTTTTGCATCAGTATCCTCAGCTGAGAAGCTGATGCCAACTTCAAGGTATATACCAAGTTACTAGAAAAAAGTTGGTGGAAGTTTGTTTCCAAACAGAAGCGTGAGTATTTCCTTACAGCTAATCACTCAGCTTGTAGCTGAAAGAATACAACAAAATATGCAAAAGATAGGTTATCACTTGATCTTTATGGCCATTAGCTGATATTTTGGTTTTCTTCCTCCACCAGAAAAAAAACAGAACATGGGAGGTTTCATTTTGTCAGTCTTGAATTTACATAAATGCTGAGTCCCTCAAGTCTCAGGTGCTTATCCATGTAATGAAAGAATCTTAAAATATTGTTGAACTATTAAAAGTTTTTTTCTATGGCAGACTCTCCAGTTGGAAATTTTAAGCTCTGTAAGGATAATGTACAATGAAGATCAAAAAGAATGACTGAATTATCTGTAGGGGTCTTCTACATTATGGTGAGTTATTTTTTAAATAAATTCTTAAATTAGAACAAAGAGCTGTTTATAACATAACGCTTTTATCCAAAGATATGTTACAAGCAAGCATTGTTGGCAACACCTGTGGTCATTAAAGTAACAACTCCCACCTAAAGACATGTAATGCCAGAACAGAAGAACAGGAAAGGGATTTTGCTCCATAGCAACTCGTCTTATTTGACCTTTCAATTTCAACAGACAAAATTGTCTTACCTTGATTCAGTCTTTTTTTTTTTGAAAGAATGCCAACTTTTTGGACTATTTTAAATATTATTAGAGAGCTGAGAATTGCAGAATGTAGTGGGGCTTATTTGGATTGGATGAAATATCAGATACCAAGGTATTTAGCAGACTCTTTGTGCACACTTCAGAGGACAATATTAGAAAATGACCTAATATTTTATCTTCAAATTCTCGTTATTTCAGCTTCTTTAAGCCTGTGGTATTTACTGTGTTTATTCTTACCTAAAATGCCCTAATGCAAGAATATTTCCCTTGTGTAAATGAGGTTTAAATACATTAAGATAAACTGCAAAATATTGAGGTTGCTGAGGTTTAGTTTCATATTGAAATTAACTTCAACTGGGGACAGTAGGTGTTTTATGAACTGACTTAAAACCCTAAAATATCTTTTAACATATTCAAATTTATGATAATCAACATTTTAAAGAATAAATTTGTGCTTACATAAATAATATTTTAAATTCAACATCTGTAGAAACATACTATTGAAAGACAAATGCGTGCCATGCTGAGAGGAATAGCATTTCTTAAAACGTCCCTGAAAACTTTGCCTTTGTTTTTCATAAGGGTGTCTTATTTTTGTGTATGAAAGGTGGTACTCATAATTGTTTCAGCTTCTTAAGAAAGGCAACCCTTGCTTCTTCCATTGGTCCATGTAGTATGGGAATAGGCACTGTGTCCTATTAACAGTAGGTAACACAGCCAACAACTTCTGACTTAGCATGATGTAACGCTGCTTTCTGACCCAACATCACAGGGTAGCAGAAAGTCACAGTGAAGCATTTGATATTCAATTTTTCTTGAACACCTCCAGATGTTCTATAATTTATCAGCAGGAATCCTCAGTTTAATTTTACAGTGTCTCAGATACCCACGTGTGACTATTTGGTTAGGTTTTTCTGCAAGGAGATGAGGGCTGCGCAGTATGCTTCCCTCTCTTGCCATTTTACAGGCAGTAACCACTTGAAAATAAAGGGGATTCCTAAAATCACAGAGTCTCAAGCCAGGAGGACATAACCATAGTGGTGACAGCCTGAAGAGTTTTGCCACATGTGTTGGGCCAGCGCTGAGTTGTGAGTACAAGAAAAGCCATTCAGGTAAAAGGATGGCACCAAAACGTGCCATTTCTCCTGGAATAACCTGCTGTGGTCTAGCTGGGGTGTGAGGGAGTCAGTCCTGAGTTGTGCCTCCCCTCTGCCTCACAAACCCTTCCTTCTAAAAGTGATGAAACTACTTCTTTTCTTTGAGCAGCCACAGTTGCAAGCCCTGGCTCCACCAAAGGATGTAACAGTGAAGAGAAAACGATGGTGAATGTTTTGTTCTTCTTGTGGTCTCAGTCAGAGGAGGGACCCCATCCATTGCAGCAGTCTGGGGCTCCTTTGTGTTCCAAAGCGGTTTACCCCAGGCCAACCAACACATGGTCCATAATTACTTAGAGCACCTCGTTTCAACAACATGTTGCTCAAGATCTCTATGTAGAAAAGCCCGTTCTCCTAACTATTCTCCAGCCAGATGTCTTTTGACTGGACTTCCCTCACAGTACAGCTGGCCCCCAATAGCCAGCAGATGTTGCTACTGAGCAGCAGAAAGGCCACACAACCCTTCCTCCAAAGCTGAAAGGAACTCACAGCTCCGTCTGTGTTTCAGGGAGGGAAAAAAGCCCAACCCCAAATGTTAAGCTTGAGTCATCTGTGGTTAGAGTTGTATGAAGGGAGCAGGGAATCCTGAACCCACTGGGGCATGGAGAAGCTGAATGAACAGCAGAGTAGATCTTGGAGCAGGAAATTCTCTCCAGTTTTAGGAATTTTCTGATAGTTAGTGGCTTTAAAATTCATAACATCGCATTAGTGCTAGACCACTGACTTCAGCTAACGTACCTCAGCTTTACACCAGTGTCCAATCAGTACATTTAAGGCTGTCAGACACTCAAAGACAAATGCTCTTTTAGGCATTTTGGGCACCATTTTAGGCACCGTTTCAAGTAATGCCCTAGCGCAGTCCATGGAGGGCCCATCTGTAAATTGTGCCACTCAGACAGGGAACTTCACCAAGAAATTACAGTTGCTCTGGAGATCATCTTTTCTCATAGAGAATGTTGTAAGGGACGCTCAAGGAAGTAAATTCAGAGGGACTTTCTGAACTTTTACTCTTCCGGACTCTTTATATTGTTCTCGTTAGCAATGAGAGTGATGATTTGTGTAACAAAGTCATCTTGTCTCCAGTCGGAAGGGTTGCAGGGCAGGGGTTGTGCAGGTAGCTGCACCGGGGGAATTTCCAGCCCTTGTGGAAGGGGTCAATACCATAAGATGACATCTTCATAAAGGGAAGTGATTGTGCAGACTCAATGGCTTCAATGTGAACATTGCCCTATTTTGCAAATACAGTGTCAGCGATGGGGACGGGAGGAGAGGTGAAGTTTCCTAGGGAATTTTTCTGTTTGTTTTCTATTGCTTATTTCTGCTAAAAAGCCATTGATCTGGCATCTTTTGAGGAGGAACAGGAAACTGACACTGCAATGCAAAAAATATGCCAGGAAAAATTGAAACTTCAAAATGCAGCTCTGCCTTTTTTTCACATTAATTCATTCAAAAATTCCCCTGAGACTGCCTCAAGGGAGTGAAAACACCTGAAAAAAAAATCTCATTATCTAACTCCACTGCTGCTTAACCACTTGTCAGCTCTCAGGATGATGTTCATGGTTCCTTATTAGTCCTGTCACTGACATATGAATTCAGAGGAGAAAGTACTTCATTTAACAAGGAACTTTGGGTAACTTTGGACTAGGAAGCTCATCTACCTTCACGGTAATGTATAGACAGGAATCTCTTCCGTAGTACTTGCTCTGTCTCCCAGCTAAAGGCGTACCTTTAGAAAACTGTGCTCCAGACATGCAATTAAAAAAAAACAACAAACCAAACTGACTCCCTTCTGGTGCTCGTGGGGAAATTTTTGGCAGATTTGGTTTTGAGTTGTCTTTTTCCATCAGGAAATGGCAAAGTCTAAAGATTTCCTGCAGTAATAACCCTTTCCTTATCCTCCTGCCAGTCTGCAGGATACAAGAAATACGGATGGGACAATAGGGTGCGTCTCATCTGGTATGTGCAGCAAGTCTTACTGGAGTGTCATTTCCAGCCATAGGTAGAACAGAGATACTGTTCTGTCCATTTTTTAAATAAATGGCCTTGATTATTATATTGCTAAATGTTGTAGCATGTTTTATGGAGAGGCCAAACAAGAAAAATATATAAATAGGAGACTTGATTTCTAAAAGGTTCATCTATCTTCTTCACTGTTTACACATAGATAGATTACTATCTCTCTAACAAGCTTATTTGCTAAATAAGTGTATTGATATCCCGCTTGAATTGTAGGGTAAACTAAAACCCAACAGCTACATGTATTCAGAGAAAAACTAAGACACGGCATCATGAAATATTACAACACTTACAACACCATTATCAACAATGTTAAGAGTATAACATTTACATTCAATATCTCATTATTTTTTCTAATTCAGTCAAGGCCTGAGACAAGGGCCTAGTGAAATCCTACAGAAAAAGAACAAGGATTGCTGATGCCATGTCTCCATGGCAGCACAGCTAATTTGGCAGGACAACCAAGCGCACAGAAAGAAAAAGAGGTTATTTACAAAGATATCTTTGATAAAAGGGGCTTTGGGGACAGGAAAATGGTCCAGGAAAAAAAGAAAAAAAACAGGCACAGAAATGTTCCAAACCTTTAAAATAAATTCTTTAAATGAGTGAAAGTAAATAAATTGAAGAAAAAATTTCTTGAGTCAGTAAGCACAGTGAGTTTCATCTTTGTTTGTTGTTGTACAATGCTATAAACCACCCTGAATGGCCCAGAATAACATTAGTGGTTCTGTGTATTGTAACCACTTCAATCAAGGCCTTTTGTTTTGAATCACCTGCCCTGCCTGCATTGGAGCCCCTTTTATAGCCTGGTCGCAGCACAGAGATCTAATTTAGTTCCACATACAAAAAGGAGCGAGGAAGAAAAATAGACTCATCTCTTACTGCTCCTTGCTTGAATCCGCAAGAGAACAACTGGGACAACAAATGGAGTGAAATGCTTAAGAGAATATTTTAAAATTCCTCAGCTTACGACCCCCAAGCAATTTGTAAAAGATATTATTATAGCATTCCCAAAGGATGCAGATGCCCGGCCGGACCCAGGTGAGTTGGTGGCCCAGGGCAGCAGGTGTGTCTCCGGTGCTCCCATGAAGAGAAGAGGGGAAAGGGGGAACCATCAGGAGAGTCACCCTGAAGGACACACCAGACAGGGCACTGGGCTGTTATTAACTTCTGAGGAGAGCTGAAGGGCAGAAGCACCTCAGTGTATTCAGTGTGGTTAACCTTCTCCAGACGAGGGCTTGCTTGAGGTTGCAGGTGATGGACTAAGACCCTACCCAGGGCCATGCTACAAACCTTTTCCAGTCCCCTTCCACGTTTTGCCTGTTGAAACAGCTCTGTGAAAAGGCCCATAATGGTTAGTAAAGCAGCAGAGCAGCCTTTCTGTTAAATATAAACCCTGGCAGACACCAAAGTGTTGGCTTCATATTGTGAGACCTTCTCAGACCAAGGAATGCACCACGCCTACCACCGTCTCCATGATTACCTTGCTTTTAGATTGCCAGGAAAAAGGTGGTTTTTTCCCTGGCATGGAGTCAGTCTCAGCCAGAGGCTGAACACCCTGGGCTTTTGGGAAACGGTTCCTCTGCCAGGGAAGAGCCCCACAAAGACTGTGTGCAGGACCCCAAAGCCCCGGGCTGGCCAAGTCCCCTTACAATGCCATGAACCAGAGCCTGCAGCATCTAACCAGGCCGGTGTCTTTCCAGCATGAGGTCATGTCCAATGTGTGCTGGGGTCATGTCTCTTGGCACCACAGGTACAACTTGTGCTTTTTTGTGTTCTTATTGCTACAACAGTAAATTCAACATTGCTCTCAAGGCAACGTGGTTGTAGCATGTACCATGCAGATACGCATATAAAATGCATGGCTGATGCTAGTGAAAACAGTCATACAAGTGTGTGTGTGTGTGTGTGTGTGTGAAACCTTTAGGTTCACGGTGCGAAATAGCTAAACACAACTATAATCTTCAGAATATGCACTTGTGAAACATAAGCATGAGACCCCATTCATGGAACACCTTTTGAGCATCCTTGCCTTGATTGAGCCTCTCACCTGGAAGAAATTATTTTCTATCTGTAAACAAAAGGAAAAGGAGTATTTTCCAAGTCAATTATCTAGATCTCCTCATGAATTTCAAGTGTGATGTTACCACTTACTAAAGAAACAATCCCACTGGTTTTCAGCCTGCTTGCTACTTTCTACTATAAACAATTAATACATTAGAAAATTAACTTGCAGATGAAAGAAAAGAGCAGCCTGTGGAAGTTGAATAATGACCTTATTTTAAGAATTTCCCTTGAGTGACCCCCACTGTTGCCTCTTACACAAAGGGAGGAAAAATTATACACGCACATCTTTAATGTCTTTTTTGAATGCTGATGAAATGATTAGTGTTTTGGAGAAGTCTGTGCAGATGAAACGACAGCAGCAGGAGTAGCAGCCAGTGATATTAGCTAGAGACTGCAGTGTGGGAGCTGCTGTTCTGCAATTCAGAA
The DNA here is from genome assembly GCF_000737465.1 of Haliaeetus leucocephalus. Lineage (NCBI taxonomy): Eukaryota > Metazoa > Chordata > Aves > Accipitriformes > Accipitridae > Haliaeetus > Haliaeetus leucocephalus. Next base: position 8,252,425 of record NW_010972598.1, on the reverse strand, counting down.
AGACAAAAATTAGCAAGCTAGATTATAATTAATAAACTAGAAGCAAATTAAAATAAAATGGGGTGGGTTTTGGAAACAAATGAGCTTAACAAGTTTAGAAAATGCGGCTTTCTTCCAGAGTTGGAAGCAATTACTCATTGCATGTTGGTACCTTATGCATTTATCCAGCACACAGGTGAGAATGTTTAATATCTAGTTGCTGAGGGGACCAAAGAGGTCTTATCACTGCATTTCACAAGGGGGAGCCTTTCTGCTTTAGTAAATTAATTCCCTGGGTCCTCTCTTACTCCCCTAGCACCAGGTTGTCCTATTCTTGCACTTGGATCTTGATGGATATTTTTTAGCACTGTCTACAAATGCCTTCTCTGCTAAGACAGAAAGCCAGTAGAAGGCAACTCTTTCTCTGTGGGATGTGGATGCTGGACATGGTGTGGGACAACCATTAGTGACTGCTTCAACAACAGATTTCACATATGTACAAGACAAGCCTTGTAATTTGCTTTGTTCCTCACCCCTGCATCCTGTTGTACTGATGTTCAGAACTTGTATAAATGCTGCAGAAACTATATTAAATGTAATGTAATAAGTGGTTTATTTTAGTAGTAACCAGCACTTCTATTTCAGTTTCTTGAGTGGAATGCAGATTTCATGGATTGGAAGGCTTGAAAAGTCACAAAGCTGTTAATGCCCCATCACCTGTGAATGGGCACATCATTATTGACCTTCCAGGGAACAGTCAAGAGTCATCATTCAGTGATCCTTGCAAACACATGCAACAGGAAAAGGGGACACCAATCCTTTTCTGCTCCCTTTTATGTCCTGTCCAAAGACAAGGAAGAGTCACAGTCCATGTATGCAGGAAATTAAAAGACTGCTCCCTCTATGAATTACCTCGAAACCACCACAGCAACTTTCCCAAGTTCCCCTGAGCTTGCCTTGAAGTTTCATAGATTGCAAAGGAGGATACATGGTTCTCTCCAAAGACAACATTTCCAGGTGTTCCCTGCACGGTGGGAAACCTGCTGAGGATGTTGTTGCCTTCTGGACTAGGTTGCCTTGAACTTCTGAATTACTGTGACCTGCCCTCAGGGTGGGCAGAGAACTGCACACCCGTGCCCGGCCTGGCACCAAGAAAGATCCCATGGCAAGTTTCTTAAGATGAAAGATGTTTGGATTTTGTGTTTCAGATAATTCCTCCTTTAACATCTGCAAATAAAAATTGGACTTGCTTTGTAACTAACTGGTCTTTCTTCTGCTTCACTCTGACATTCAGTGATTCAGTTTTTCTTTATAATTTTTTTTCCTATATGCTTTGATATTGATACCTGGACTACATCACTTGCTTGATGGGAGGGTGGGGAGCTGTGCTCGTTGTGCTTATTTGAGAGACAACCCCAAAACCAAACACAATCTCAGCTAGACTAGTTGGGGACAAATTGTCAGTTTACAGACAAATGATTTGAAACTGAATTTTTAAACTGTAGCTCTGTAAAAACAAGATGAGCAGTTATAACCAAGTTGAGGGCCAAAGAGAGGGTGTATGAATGAATGAAACCAGACGTCAATGAACACAGTCCCTTGACATGCTGTCTTACTCCTTAAAGATATGTCCCCTTTTCCTAGAATGGTAAAACAGACTGCAAAATTAAACAACTTGTTGGTCCTATAACTTACCTCTAGTAGGGTATCGCTTTCTATGCTACTGACCACCTCAGACTGACAGCCTCAGCAGGACTTGTTTCTAAACACTAATACAGCACAGAAAGAATATGAAAAGTTAGTGAATGAGAGACAAGGAATGATCTGTTAGGCACCAGAGGAAGACTCAGCAGATATAGGTTGGATTTCAGGCTTAGTCATTGGTTTCCCACAAAATCTTGGGCAAAAATCAGCCCATGCAAATTGTAATTAAAACAAGGCCAGGGCAAGGACTCAAGTACTGGCCCACAATTGTCTACACTGGTTAATTGTTAACACGCTCTCTCACATGGCTTTGGCCCATGCCGACTTGATTTCCCCCAGACAATGTCAATGCATGGTTCAGAGGACAGCATGCGCCAGGGACTGCCCCAGTGGGCAGCTTGGATGGAGTTCCCCCTTCCCCAGTCACCGCAGGGGAGTGTTAAGCCATGTGGACACAAACCACACCATGACTGGCCTGAAGGGCCAGAGAATAGGCCCTCTCCTATTTTATTTGCTTGTATAGATGTAGTCTTCTTTCCTGCATTGCTTTGTCTGCCCTATTTAGGCTGTAAATCCTTTGGAACGAAGCAACCTTTTAATATGTATTTCAATGATGCCTGAGACAATGAGATGCCAGCCTTTGCTGGGGGTTGCCTTTGCTACTGAAAGGCCTATTAAATTTAAAAAAAACCGCAAAAAATAAGGAAGACTATTCAGCTATCGAAACAGCTCTCAGTTATTCTTCTTTTTAATCCATTCATGTCAACAGCATATCTTCATCTTACAGTGGGGCTTTACAGCTGTCAGAATTTGCAGTCTCAGGACTGCAGCACGTGTTAACTCTCACAGGAACATTCATTTTGTCTGACTACGCAGCAACAGGGACTGAGAAGACAAGGAAATTGTCCCTGGTGAGCTCCCACCACCACCACGAGCATCCTCGTGGCCAGTCCCTCCACTATCTTATGCCATGTAGCTCTCACAGGGCTCTTGGTGGTGGCCTCACACCATCAGCAGCCTGAAAGGACCCACATGCAGAGAAAAGCCTAACAACCTTTGTTTGGGACCAGACCGTTCCTGTTGCTGACCCCAGGTCAGCAACACGGTTAGTGTCCTGGTAGAAACATGGTATTAAAAACCAGGCATTTGCTACCTGCCTTGAATTGCCTCTCATGTTGCTTCTTAGCCAGCCTCAGAAATAGCTCACCAAGACATTCACCTGGAAGGATGGAGAAATTAAAAATGTAGAGAAAAGGCCTCTGTCACTAATAAAAAGACAAACAGTAGGCCAGGACTGGCCTTTTCCAATCCTGTTCTTAACCAGACTGTTTTTCAGCATCACTGTTATTTACTGTCTCCCCTCAAACTCTCCTGTCTCAGGAGCCCTTAGGCTCCCCGTTACTCCAGCTGCCTTTCTAGAGGGGCAAAGAAAGAAAAACACTTTTTCTTCATTGCCCATTCGTCATAGGTCTGGCTCTTCCAAACATACGTGTCTTGAAGCGGGCCTAGTCTCTAGAAGTGTCTTTCACCCTCAGGAGAAGGCAAGATATGACAGATATTATCCTTTGTATATCCACCCTGCCTAGGAGATGGTGCTCCTCATCCAGTCCGCTGCCAACCCTCCGCAGTACCTGTGCTGGTGGGTGATGGCAGTGGGTAGGCACAGCCCTGAGGTGGAGTGGCAACAAGGGACCGTAGCCAAGCTCAAGGGCAGGTAAGGGCTAGAAGCCTTGCTGGGCAGCAAAAAGCGGTGCCTGTACGTCACGCACGGAGAAGTGCTTGTGGCCCAGCATGGGCATGGAAGGGGTTTCCCAGAGCAGGAGCGGTCAGGGATCTTCTGTCCTGACCAGGACCTCTGATGTACCCTCAGAAGTGATCTCACGGGGGAATGTAGGCACGGCTTTGGAGAACCTGAAAGACTTGTTTGTGTTTTTAGCCAGAGCTGCCAATCCACCTGGATATCACTCATCAGCTACAGAGCCTCTATCAGCTCCGGATCAGAGAGTTCCTTGGCACTGCCTATTACATCACTCTTTTGTTTTCATTAATCACATTAAAATGTCAAACTTGTACCCTGTTTGCAAACTCTCTGTTGCACAAATCAGTTTATCTGCACAGGATCTCCCCACTGTCACATACTGGCAAAGCGAATGCAAACAGCCTGTAATTTTTACCTCAAATGCTGTTCTTCCATACTTGTACTTAGCTGAATAAATCCTGAGTTGCCCTAGGAGATTTTGAAAGGAGTCGTGTATAACTCCTGATGTTCAGATAGCTTTGATATGTTTTCCAAACAAAATAATATTGTAAGAGTGAGTTAGTTTTGCCCAACGGGTGCCAGCAACTTTTAAGTAACGCAGCACTATTACTTTCTATAGGCTATATCTGATGCTCTCCACATGAACTTGTTTAGGAGCTCCGGGGTCAATCATGCAAAATGCTCATCCCTCTGAATTCCCATGAGAAGCTCCAAGCTCTGCCATAGCAGATCCTAAGAACAATCTTTGCATGCTAAATTGTGCTTTGACAAACTCTAATGTCTAATTCCAACACAGCAGCAATACAGCGACGGCCAGTGCTCATGAAAGGGCTACATTTTCTTGCTGAGCAATGTTATGTTGGATCACACTGGGAGACCAATGAATTGTGGCACTGAGCCATACTAACCTCTCCCTCTAAAAATTTTGCGGAAGGGAAACTCCAGCATGTTTCAACATGTCAAAACCCAGTGTAGCTTTAAAAGCAAATCCAGGACACCTGTAATCATAAAAGGGACTGAAATGAAAATTTCTGGCAGCTGAGGATGGTCAGCTATGGAGGAGCGCCTGCTGCTTTTCCTTACACCAAGGCGCTCCAGCCCTTTTCTCCACATCCCCTTTTGTCCCTCGCTGCTCCACAGACCATACCTGCTCCTCATTACTTGAAAAGGTCTGGTGTGCTAGACTCTCACCCCATTTTTTTTAACTGTTGCTGCCAGCGTCTTAGCAATATCTCGTTTATCTGTGGTTGTCCTTAGGCTCCTCTCTATGCACACTGCTTCCTCCCACCCTGTGCCCCGCTGTTACATGAGGAATTGTTACGTCTTTCCCACTGCACCTATTATTTGCAGCCTGGTAATCTCTCCCTGGGAAAGAAGTTTGCAGGGAAAGTGGCAAAGCTGTTTTCTCAGGGACAATGTGTGCTCAATGGGAGCCGAGAATGCCCCAGGATGCCCTCAGGGGCTAGTGTCCTGGACATCTTGGCCATGGAGCTTATGAGACCAGAGTAGTCGTAAGAGTGATATTAGTAGGGAAACTCTTGGGCTTTCAAGATGTCATCTGAGGGTGGCTCAAGAGTTAGGCAGCTCTTTGGCTGGTGGACTTAGATCATTCCACAAACCTGCCAGCAACACATGGCCCTCACCACAGCCATGAGTGCTCCTTTCTTCCCAATACATCCAGCCCCTGCCTTCCTTAGCAAGCACAACCATTGCCCACAGCACATCTACAAACACAAAGCATGTGGCTAGAAAAAAGTAATTATGCACCTAGGGAAAAAATAAAAGTTGGCTTTTGCATACATCCACAATTCTGTTAACGTTCTTGCTTGAAACTCTGAAAGTGTAAAATCCACAGATTAACAGTAAATCCACAGATCAACAGTGAAAGAATCTTTTCTTTCCTTCCTTTCTTTTTGTGTTGTTTTTTTCTTTAAAAAAAAAAAAAAAGGTTACCTGGGATACTTTCTTGTTGGCATCTGTTTGAAACAACTTTCTCAAGCATGTTACCACAGCCAGCTTTTCTGACTGCCTGCACATTAGGGTGATTAAGGAACAAACAAACACAGGGCATATTTCATATCTCTTCTTGCCTATCTTTCGTTACTCCATGCAGGCAACACTTTTTATAATTCACTCTCTGAACTTTTGTGTGGGCTGGTAAATAAGCAGCCAGGATAAAGTATCATACGGCTTGAAGTGCTTTACCTTGCATTTCAGGTGGATGAGATCTTTTTTCTTAAATGGTGAATGAAGAGCTTCACTCAGCCTTCATACACTCCACTGGCTGCAGCTTCCCAGCCACTGATAGGACCAATATCTACATTCATTTCAGCCATTTTCTCTCATCATCCCACACACATTATACATACTAGGGATGACCCGAGCAGTGCTAGTCCCATTGACCTCATGTGGAGCTGCTCTTCCCACTCTTCCCACTGTGGTACCAATGTGCAGAATGGCTCCAGCTACAATTAAACCCCAAGCGGTTCTCCAGCATGCTCGTGGAACAACAACATCCTCAGGCTGGGGACATAGGGCAGGACCTACTCGCTCACGGCGAATTTGAATGGTGCACCAGATCCCAGCCATAGAGAATATGTTATTTTCTGCCCAGGTCTCTACAGCAGCAGGCCTGTGGCATGAGGACAGCGTGCCATCATCAAAGACAGCGCCTTGCCAAACAGAGTGCACACGCTGTTGCCTCTGCTGTGATGTTTGCCAGATTCTGGTACCATATCAAGCTTGTGCCATTGCCCAGGTTTGCAGAGCTCTGAGCTGGGCTGTTAGTGTATTTGGGGAAGTACAGTGGCTTTGGAAGCTTGGGCCTCCTGCTCATCTGATGTGGTTCCATAGCTTAGTGTAAGCACTTGCTGAAGAACAAGCAACAATGAGTTTATGGCATTTCTTACCTATTTTATACCCAGGAAAAAAACCCACCTCTTAATAGTATAAGATGCACTTGGCATTCCTAACTCTTGCCTAACTATGCATTACTCTCATACTCTTTCAGTTCACAGCACAATTTACTGTTAAGGTTCCTCTCCACATCCCACATCAAATCTTGCTTCCATCTGATCTTAACTTTGCCTAGCTTTAATAATCTGGGCTAAAACTTTTGTCTGTTCTGTATGTCTGGCTTATCTTGAACAGAATATTTACTTTTCTGTTCAAAACATTTTAGACCAACTCACCAGTTTCTGAGAAGGAATCTAGGAGTATTGTTTTGTTCATGTTAAGGGAAAAAAAAGACAATCTTTCATTTGAAAAGCTTAACTACCCCTGCTTTGGGGCAGAGACTTCAGATCTGGAGACAGGGGATGGAGAGGTAAGTAGTTCATCAGTAATCCCCATAAAAGCACTGCCCAGAGTTGGTTGCCTCTTAGCAAAGCAGCAGTTTAATTCCTATCAGAGATTTCTGCAGTCTTAGCAGTTAATGTTCCCCAAAGACCCTGTCTGCACCAGCTCAAGCCAGAGAAGCTCAGCTGGAGACAGAGCAAGACCTTTCCCTGCACTGCAGCTCAGCACCAGCTGCGGCTTGAGCATTTGAAATAAGAATGAAGAAAGAAAACTTCTCCAACCTGTGCTCCAAACAACTCAATTGCTGGGCCCAGCCTGCCTGGAGAAGACCAATTTGTAGTCAAACAGGATAAAAATCGGACCTGGGGGTATAAATTGGACCAAGGACTGTAGGAAGGGGTGAGGAGACTAGCATGGATAGGGGTTGGTAAGTAGAGGGTGTGGAGACTAGTTGGGACAAGGAGACATGGCTGGGTGAGAGACTAGTGCTGCAGAAGGGAAAACAAAGCTTCACTCACCATCAGCACTGTAAGGGCTGAGGCTTTGTCTTCCCAGATATACTTACTACCTGCTCCCAAATTCCTCTTGGCTTGTTCAGGGCTTCTCCTTGACTGCCTGGGGCGTAGGACATACCACTGCTAAACAGTGAGAAATCTTTCTGTCTCCCCTTGGCCCATGCTGGGAGCTCTCCCTCCAGGGCTCTGTTAAATGCTGCCAGATCAGAAGCTGATGGACAAGAGCCAGCAGCCAGGGCTACCTGGAGTCAGTGATCCCTGGCATGCGTCAGCCTACCTATGATCCAGAAACAGTTCCCTACAGCAGCCAGGAACCGTCTGAATATCGCTGCACTTGCAAGTCTTCCAAAGTAATCTCTGTTATAATTTTCATGTCTCCACAATGAATTGTACGATCCTACCTTTATTTCTCTTCTTTTCCTCATAAGCCATTTTCTTGCAGGTTTGCCTAGATATATGACCAAAAAGATACTCCAGTGCTGAGGAGAGGGGAAGGATCACCTCCCTTGACCTGCTCGTAACTTTCTTCCTCTTCTATGGTGATAAAAGGCAATGATTGACAGCTGCCACTATTACTGTAACTGATAACATGGTAGCTAGCATGATATCCTGTCCTGTAGACTGGCAGTCTACAGTCTGGCCATTGGGATGTCCCATATGCTAGAGGAGAATGTTGTAATAGGTATGTTGAGTAGCGTCCATTTAAATCTACTTGTTAATACACTACACGATGGTGTAGCGTAGCAAGACCACCAGCACAAGTTGTGAGGAGCTGGGGAAACCAAGAATGCAAAATGCTTTTGGCATAGAGTTCTTGGATTCAGTCTTTGCTTTTAACAGGACAAAATAAATTTGGTTTGTTTTTTTTTTATCTCGCTGTGGTCTCTGCGAGCCTGCAGCTATGACAGGCAATACTTTTCCTCTCCTCATCTTTCCTGTTCGGATGACCCAGGTGAGGGATGCTGTCAGCAAAAGCTGATGGACTGAAGCTGATGTGAGCCAGGAAGAAAGGAGATACTAGGACAGAGAAAGGCTCTCTGATTATAGAAAAAAAGTTTTCCCTTATTGAGGAAATTATGCCCTTTATATGCATGTCTGCATAAATGATTTTGTTTATTGGCTGCTGATGGAGGGACAAACAAACACATCCCTGTAAATCAGTCAGAAAATACAAGTGGGCAAGATCTGGCAGAGAGATAAAGTCTTCTTTCTGAAACCAGAGAGGAAAGTATGGCATTTTGGAGAGGACGATTCACTGTGATTTCCATCAGCAGATATTTTTCTATTCCCCTGGGTGCCCAGCAGCTCTGGACTTTGGGAAGGGCAGAAAGGAGGACTGATGTAGCAAGAGCTGGCGCCAGTGCCCAGAGGTGGGACATGCTCTGTGGTCGCACAAAGCAGGCAGCAAGAGGGGAGATCTCAGGGTTTTGCCAACAGAGGGCAAAGGTGGCCCTGGGCTGGCTGCCCAGGATGGCACACCGTGGAGATGTCTCACTGGGCACCCACCAGGAACGTGGCTGTTAGAACAGGGTGGCTCAACCACCTCTCACTCTCTCCAGCACGAAAAGAAAAAGCTTCCTGGAAACACAGTCATGGGGCGGACCGTATTACCCTGCCACAGAACAGCACACATTGATGTCCAAGCTGAATTTGAGCACCCAGGTAGTACGTACCACCTCCAACCATCAGCATGTACCACCTTCATCCCCCTGCGTGTTAGCTGGTAGGGCACAGGTGAAGCCTCCATTAGCTCAGCAAAGTCTCCAGGAGATGAGATGTTCTTCCATCCAACTGCACGGCAGGGTCACCCCAGGAAGCCACCCAACCGCCTCCCCAGTGCACAAACTCCCAAGCAAGGTTCCTACCAGATAGTTATATCCCAGAGTGCCATGTGAGCCTGGGAAGGGAAATTCCCAGCTAGTTGCCCTGCGTGGGGTTGATGTCGGAGGGTTTAGCACAGTTCAGTACTTCCTAGAAAGCATCTCCTGCTGCTTGGATGCTCTGCAGGGAAGCCAGCCGGCAGAGCTGGTGGGAGACATGAGCATGTAACCCCACAGCCTGGTGGTTATCTGATAACATGTCCCTCTCAACCTTGCTTTTGCCAATGCCACTCCATCAGACGTCACAGCAGAGACTAGTGTGCCTGGGAGCACGACCCCGGTTGCCAATGCGCTGAGCAATGCAGCACCTGTGTCCACATGGCAATGCCAAGCGAGCATCCAGGAAAGCTTAACGGGGAAAGTCCCAGCTTTGGAGGCACCCTGACCAGCCAACCAATTCAGTGCAGCGCAGAGGTGAGTTATTTGCTCACAAAGGCCATGGCAGCTTTTATTTTCCTTTGTGAGAACAGACCGGAGGGGGGAAAAAAAAAAAAAAGAGTTAAACATTGTGCTGGAAGCTAAAGTATGGTTTGAATGTGATAATAGCCAGAAGAAACATTGGAGAGGCTGAGAGAGGTACAAGAGCCCTGCTAGTGCTTCCCCATCTTGTTTTATAGGGTGACATTTATCAGAAACTGAGAGATGAGTTTGGTCATCCGTCATCCATGCAGGGTGGGCCTGCCAATGCTTTTTGTAACCACACAAGCTGTCTGTCACCAGAATCTGAGCTCAAATAAACACCCCACTGCACCCCCTCCCTTTCCTAGGAGCGTCTCTTGCAAAATGGACTGAGAATTTCTGAATTGATCTGAAGTCTGATCTTTGTACCGTGGAGCCGATAGAACCTGTTCCTTAGGTGTCCACATTTGAGCTAGCTGGGAATTCTCTTGGCGGATGCTTTGATGCCAGGAAATGTCAATTCCCTGAAAGCAAAATGCTCTGCAGAACAGGGAGACTTTGAGGAACCATCTTGCAGAAGGCAGACAGCTTTTTGAGTCTGGCCCAACAGGCCTAGCAACCTGTCTTAGTGCCTTAGCATCAAACCCCAGGGACTAAGCTCAGGGACCCCTGGTCCATTCTGATTAGTTCAAAGGCATTTGGAAACCCCAGGTGACTGAGGAGCTAGGGCACTCATAGAGCTTCCAGGTGGAGTTTCATTTCTAAATTTTCTAAATGTTGTTATCAGAATCGTTTTGCATTATTTTTTCCCTAGAATTTTCCACTGACAGGAAATTTCAGTGCTTTTGCTTTTGGTTCTTTAATGGGACAAGGTACTTCTCAAGAAGAAACTCTGATTTTTGACCTGTGATCTAGGTGCAGTGGTGCTTCCAACTCAAGCAACCCAGAGCCCTGGGCACTGAAAGCTCACATTTGGGTGTTGCTTACATTTGGATTGGTTTCCTGATCAGTTCGCAATGTGGATGTACAGCTCAGATTATTCAAGGAATACCACTGTTCTTCCCTCATTTTCCCCATGCTTTCTTGCATTTTATCTCCTCACTTCTTCTGTGCCAGAAAATATCTGGAGCAAATAAACATAAGGTTGGCATTTGAGGGCTAAACCATACATGTCTCACTACCATCCCAATCTGTTTCCACAATGCGCGGGCAGAGATGCTATCTGGGAAAGCATCCTCCAGGTGCCAATTTGCTGGAAAAGCAACTTTATTTATGACCCTGCCGGCATGAGGGGCCTATTCAGTACCACCGTCAGAGAAATGATTTAGTAGTCTCCAGCTTGCCTTCCTGTTAGCTTGACAACAGCAAAGTGTTTACTTATTTGAAATGGAAATTTTTTTCTGCTTGATGCACTTGCATTCTGCACTGTATATAAAAATGTATAGGAGAATAAGCTACACTTGGGAGCACGGCCCTTCTGGCTTGGTAACATCTCGCACTCACTTTGCACAGAGGTTAATTACTGCTACGGGGAATATGCGGGTCAGGAAAGGTTGACTCTGAAAATGACATCATGTCCTTCCATATTTTCTGCACTAGTTCTCTGCGTATTGTTTGTGTGCTTTTAAGAAGTCAAATTACATTTTCTTCTAGTTCCTAGACCTCATGGGAGTCAGGCCAGGACTTTTGCTGGTATCGACAGCTCCCAGTGGAGACCCCACAGCTGGTGTGGTGCTCCCACCAGCGCGGCACGGCCAATGCCCTCAGAAACAGCAGCATGTGGTCGTGAGCTGCTGGTGCCTCTGCTGCGGTGCGGGGAAGCGGGTAGCGCGGCCAGTAAGGGCTCCTGCCCTCCTGGTTGTGCTGTGCGAGGATGCAGGCATCCCAGCTTCTGCTTCACATCATGGGGCGGGGGATTACAGGCAGAGAAAGTAACCTTTTAGTAACCTGCTCTTTACTATCTGTGTTACCCCAGCCTAAAAGCTACAGCCACAGAGTGCAGAATAATTGTGCAAGGAAAAGTACATTCCTTCAGTTTGTAAAGTAAAAGCATGTGGTTGCTGTTTGTGTAAGATTTGCAAGCCAGAAAGTCTCAAGATATTATTGTAATTGAGTCTTTTCTCAGAGGAGAATCCTTTTTTCAGCAGGAAGCAGTAACATTTCTGCTCTCCTAGGTAAATCAACCCAGAATTTCACTGCCCTCAGCGCAGGTGGTTTATTATGACCCACCCTAATGGTATCTTGGCCTGGATATTAATCATAGAATCATAGAATGGTTTGGGTTGGAAGGGACCTTTAAAGGTCATCTAGTCCAACCCCCTGCAACAAGCAGGGACATCTTCAACTACATCAGGTTGCTCAGAGCCCCGTCCAAGCTGACCTTGAATGTTTCCAGGGATGGGGCATCGACCACCTCTCTGGGCAACCTGTTCCCTAAATAAAACATCTTCATGAGATGTTTATTTTCCAATACGTCAGGAGTTATCATGTGGCAACCTACCTTCTAAGAGTAAAACAAATGCTTTCCTGGGCAAAGCAAGCTGGCTCTCCATGTATTCTGTGTATAAAACCCCTGTTGCTTAGTATCCCTTCCAAACTATGGAACTGAGGGTTAGCACAGGAGACACCCAAGCCTGGAGTATCAAATCCCAACTCCTGCCCTCGGCAGGCATGAAGAGCAGCCGAACATCTCTGCCTTTGGCAGGCCCTCCAGCCAGCAGGCACCATGTGAGCCATGAGCCTTGTTCCCTGCACCGCTCATTGGCAACTTTTTGGCTGCCAAGTTGCACCACCTGCTTCACAGGCAGAGCCCATGAATCTGCCTCTCTTCAGCCCTTACCCATCACTACATTTTCCAGCTCTGATCCTTGCTGGGGAACGGCAGCCATCAGCAGAAAGGCTGCATCCAGGAGCATCCAAGATGCTCCACTCGCACATGTCACTGCTTTGTGGTGGAGGTGGGAATGCAAGTTTGATGGAAGAACCATGCTTTGTATCATTTAAAAATGGTTTTAATATAACACTGGAGAAGGTTCAATCAAAGACTGAACCTGCATGAGCAGGAAGATGGACTAAATGAGTCATTTGGTCCAGCTCTGTTTTGTTTCATGTTTTCTTAAGCATTTCTAAAAGCCACTCCCTGCATTTGTCTTTCCTCCAAATGCCTGTGCATCCACCTCCTTGTTCTTGCTTCTGAACTGGAACATAACAGCTAACAAAGAGCAGTGATTGCTTTGGAGGACCCAGAAAAGACCACTATTCATGCTGTGGTTCCAGTTTTTGCCACATGAGATGTACCACAGAACAGTGTTTTCGTACCCTGTCTTTGGGACACACTGATGAATGAATGTAAGAGCTGGAGATGGGTGGTACAGAAAACATCTCTAAAAGTTAAGCCTATAGGCAACCTCTCCAATCCCCTGAAGAAAAACACAAAGGAAAGATGACTTTCTTTTGGCATAAGGATGAAGGTGAATGGTAGCTGTTTGACTGAAGATACCAGCATGCTAGGGAATATTTCAGAGGAGTCATGCCTTTAAAAGCAGCTGTGCAGCCAGAGGTGGATGACTAAACTAAAAAATCAAATGCCAGTCAAATCAACCTTCTTGCTGGGCCTGTCATCCTGGAGCAGAAGTAAATTTCAGAGGCTGTGGAAAGACTGAAAGTCTAGAAAAGGAGAGAGACATCATCAGTCTGCATCATGCAAGTGAGAGGACTTCAGTCTCTGGCTCTGTAAGGATGAAGCACTCACAGCGAAATCCTTTTCCAGGAGAGGCTTTCTGCTCCAATGACTAAGGCACAGTATAGGTAGGTATCCTGGTGACTCTACCCAGCTTTGCTGCAGATTTGGGTGTAATGGTGTAATCTAGAAGGAGGAAATAATGTTTCTCTGTGGAATACTTTGCATTCTATTGATGTCAAAATCCAAGCACTGTAATTATGATCCACCTCAGAGAAATCTTTTACATATGTTGCCTGCAAAAGCCAGCGTGGTATCATCCTGTTATTCTGCACTGTTATTTCAGGTGATGGAGTGATGGAGAATTTATTATTAAAAATTCATTAACACCTCTTTTCCCCTCCTCCCCCACCTCATGTCTTCTATTTGTACTTCCCTAGTCTTGGAAAGCAGAGCTATCCGAGGAGGAAGCTTCTCCACTTTGCATTTACCCGCTGAGACAGCTGACCCACAGAGCAGAATTTATGCTCCTGTCCAGCCCATCCAAAACAGCCCCTTAAGCAAAGGGATTTTCTTCTGCCTTCAGGCCAGTTCAGACTTTGCTGTCAGGGTGCCCACAATATAGCCTGTCATGGTAAACTAGTTCTTACCGGTTACGTAAATGCTCTGTGACAGAGATTGGTGCAATACATACCCGCACAGTGCTGTAGTGCAGATGGGGTTTTATGCTTCCTCCATAGGACTAGTTCTAGTCTCTTGTCCTGCTAATATCTGCATTATTGATTTCCTGCAGTAACCAAAAGAGCAGACACTGGTGGACCTAGCCACTTCATTGAACTCTGTGAGGAGGAAGATTTTTGATAAGGAGGACCTGGAGACCTCTGCTTTTGCTACTTTAAAAAAAAGGTTTGCCATCCCAAATCCACACGGTGAGCACCAAAAGTCTAGGGTACGTTTTCCGTGCCTTCCTCACTGAACAGGAGAGCCATCGCTGAAGGCTGGGAGTGGGCACCTTCTGTTTACATGGCTGGCAGAGCTGGGATTTTTGAGTGACAGAGCCCTACCTCAGATGGAAATTACCTGAAATATTGAATTTTGTGTGGAGGCTGCAAAACTTGTCCCGTCACCAAACAAATGAAATGACTCACAATCTGGGCGTTACATGGCTCGCTTCTCAGAGGACTGCTTTTAGTGTACAAGTCGCATTATAAGACACTGAGATCACAGGATGAGACCCTGAGGTCTATCATGTGAAGTCTCCTAGACTAAACCAGGAGGTTGTGTAAGTCAGGGGCACTCCACTGATGGAAACAAAAACTCACTTACTTGCACCAGCTGAAGAGCTGAGATGATGGCCCTGCAGCAGTCAGCACATAACAGTTCAGGGGGAGGATGTATAAAACAAAAATACACCTGGCTATGAAGCTGCAGTCATTTGGTTGCTCGGTTGCTTCTTGCCACCTGCCCAGAAACAGTGCTGATGGGGATGGAGGGGTGCAGCGGCTCTCAGCCAGCCACGCTTTTCCCCTGCTCCAGGCAGCTCTTATGGGTGCCCTGTGGCAGCCACAGGTACCCAGGCACATCGCAGGGAGAAGATGGGGGGGTGCTATGCACCAGACCCCCCCTCACATTGCTGCATACATCTGCACCTGCAAGGAGGGCAGCAACGTTTCTGTAAAACCTCCCTCAACCAGTCAGGGATTCCCATTACCGGGTGGTTTAAAGGCAGTAAATGCCACTCGGATGCCAAGTGTTCGTTTTGATAGGGCTGATTTCCAGCAGTGAGGACAACAGATCCCAGCTAGCGAAACCCCCTCCTCGTCAACATGCTTGCAGGGCATATGGGCAATGGCACTCTCCATGCAAGAGAGAAATGTGGCATTTCCCAGCCAGCGCCTCTGGGGCTGAGCAGGGCTGAATGCTCTGACTTTCCCAGCCCTTTGATCCCAAGACGCATTTTTCTGTGTACTGTTCCCTGGACTCACAAACCACCTCTGGTCCCTAAACTTTCCCTGCTGTCTCCACTGGGAGAACAAAAAAAAAAGGACTCTCTGGACCAGCATGCTTTAAAAATTAAAGGGCCCAAAAACGGCTGCTCAGACAATTCTCCCTGTACAGCACTTTAAAATTAGACCCAGGCATCACATACACCATGAGAGTAGAAGAAGGATGGCCTTTCCTGAATTTGGCTTTTGTTGTGAGTAGGATATTTCTTCACCCCAAGAGACTGGAGAAAGGTGATTGCTGTAGCTACGTCCACTCCACAGCATAAAACAGAGCAGAGGCTGTTCTCTAGCCCCAAGGCACCTCTCCATGGCTGAACTGCTGAAATTTCTGGCCCCTCTCCCACTCCCCGCTTTGGATGGGTGGCCACATCCATACTACCCCCAGGTGAACAGCCTCTGTTAGATATCATCCTGGGAGACTGGTAGTTTGCACAGGGGGAAAGTGTGTGGGCAGCCATGGAGTCAGAACTTCGACCCGTGCCCTGCCTGGAGCAGACACAGGCTGTGGCTTTCTGCTCGCCCAACCCTGGGACTTAGCAGAGACATCACGCACCATATCCAGGAATTTTACTCTGGGCTTTCTGGTAGACTTGGATACCTGGTGCAAGCATCCCAAGTCCAAAAGAGTGATGCAGTGGTTGTTCAGCTACGTGGAAATTAGCCCAAGGTCTCTCCATGACCCACAAGGGATAGGGTTTGCGGTTTCACTCGGGTGGGTGGGCCAGCTGTGACCCCCCCCAGCTCTCTTACAGGTGGCTTTATGCCCTGATGTATTTTCATCAAAGAAGGAATAAAAAATTAATTAGCTTTAGCAAAATTCTCGTCCTCATCCCAACATCTGAAACTCCCAAGAAACACTCTCCTGGAGACTAAAGAAAAAATAACGCATAAAAGGCTATAAACCTTTAAATCTGAGTTTTGACTGTAAGGAGGCCAAAAGCTGGCCAGGCTGGAGCAGTTGGGAAGCCCTGCAGCCCTCAGAGAAAACAGCACAAAGCTCACATTCCCTCTACTGTACCGGAGCTGCCTTTTGACACTGTTTTCGGGAACTTGCCAGCTCATTTTCTAACTTGTTTGTGAGACATCAACAGCCTCAAATTACAGCAGTCTGAACAGCCCAGTAAATATTTACACAAACCTGCTGGTGATGGTTTGAGCTGACGTGCGTTACCTTTTGTGTTGGGGGGAGGCTATATTTACAGCCAACCAGCTAATGAACATGATCCCAGCCATGGTTTAATACAGATGGCTCTTTCAGCGTTTGCGGCTTTCAAGTTACAGGGAGCACAAACTTCAATAGCCTTCGTTAGAAGGCTCCGTCTCAGCTCTCTCCGTTTTGTTTACAACCAGTCTCTTTTTGTGCAGTCGAGGGTTGACTAACATTCAGCTGTTTGCATCCAGCAACGTGTTTGTGTAGGACAGGGGTTGTTTCTCGTCTTTTTTTCTTCCTTTTCTCTCTCTCTTTTTTTTTTTTTCCTTTGGACACTGATGGTTTTTATTTTGAGTTGACAATACAGGCAATTTTTGCAATGTAGATTTATTTTCGCTGGAGCGGCGTTTCTCCGGGCTGTCTCCCAGAGACCCACCAGTGCTAGAGCGCAGCGTGGAGGGAGCGCGGAGGGCAGCTGGAAGCAGCACCCGTCCGTGGGGTACGGCTGTGGGGCTCGGTGGAGGGCAGGACACTCTGATCCAGCCACCGCTTGGACCAGTCACCCACCCCTTCCCAGGGCCACCCCTCAGAGACACATTTTTATCTGCATCCCGGTCTCACCGGCAGCTCTGGCTGGATTCCAGGCTGTCCAAAGGAAGATGACTAAGGAGCTTGCAGTTTATGCTATCGATAGTTATTGCAACAGTACACTTTTACATTTTCTTTATTAGCCATCTATCTAAACAATTGGCTGAAGATCCCTCCTTCTTTTTTGCAGCTGTGCATCAAAGAAATATTTTAGATAACTGAGATGGAAAGCTAAGAGGGTGAGGAAACAAATGAAGAAAATTTGGACTTCTACTCTGACAATTAATTTGCTATGGTTGGCTTTGGTGGAAGCCCAGAAAACCTTTTTCTTCCCTGACATCACACCTATGAAACCCCAGCCTGTAAGAAGCTCACTGAATCAAGAGTACCTGTAGTCAGAGAGTCAGCACTGCCCAGTAGCAGGCAGTTTGACAAATTGTCTGTGGTCGAGATAAACTAAGTTTAGACCAGACCGCACAATACCACGGTAGTAAACCTATGCTCCTCTAAAAGCAAATGCAGGTGAGGAATTCTGACTGATGTGACATAGCTGGTCTTAGAAAGATTTCTTGTATTGTGCAGGAACATTATGTGCTGATGGAATCCAGTGTGGCAGACGAAATCCCACCAAACCAAAGACAAAAGTCAGCTTTCAAATCACAGCATTAATATGGACACGTCTCTTGGCAGTAGGTCTGATGAAGCTTAGAAAATCTATTTGCTCCAAATATCTCTCCTGGGGCAGAACAAAGGTACCAGCATCCTAAAGACATCTGGCCTTTGCAAGCTTGGGCATGCAAGTTCCCTCATAAGTCTCATGAAAATACAATAAACAGATCACTCAAACAGATCTGTGACCGCATATAGCTGATCTGGAATCATTAATGGAAAAGAAGGTCTTCCCTGAAGGAGAAGAAATGGCCAGTTCTGAAAAGGGTGGTTGCTCTTTACCTCCAAACCGAGAAGCTCTTCACATTGAAAGTATCACCATTTCATTGCTATCGTGGGATGGGAGCACCTGGTATTCCCAGCAGTGGAGCAGGATCCCATGGTATTGGCAGCCGCCCTTCAGTTTTGGAGGAAAGACGTGAGACAGGCAGGTGACATGGGTTGGAATAGGAACTGGATTTCAATCTGCCCTTTCTGATAAAGGTCAGATCTGTTTTTTTAAGTTCCACACTGGACCACACTCCAATATTGATACTGAAATTTTTCTCCATCAGATCTCTTCCCGGGATGGTTACATAGGATGAGTATTACAGCTCACAGAAACAGCAACATTTAGTTAATGTTTGCAGAGAAGAAAAGCCTTGGAAACAACAGAGCTGCTTGGTAGTCTTTTGACAAAGCATTTGTTACCAGAACACAGTTTGACAAGAGCTGTTCACAGGATAACACAGCTGCTGGCAAATATCCTAGAACAAAATTTTGGAAAGGAAAATTTTTTTTGAAATTAGTATATTTTAAGTGAAAGATCTGGAGTTAAAATTCTGGTAAATTTACAGAAAGGAAAAAGGCTGATTAAAATAAAATATTACCAAATGTTGTAGGGAAACTATTGGTCCCAAATGGAGTTGGTTATTTTTTTCCCATCTTTGCTGCTCACAAATGTTCAGCTTCATGTTTTCATTTACCTTGATTAGGAAACACCAGATCTTGAGATCTCTCATGGAATAAGCAGCATGTCTTTGGGCCAGGCCTCCTACAGCTACATGTGTCTATGTACAAGACTGCCTGCTTCACATTTCCCTCTGCCCTTTATGTGTTATTTGTCTGCTTCAATTATAAATACTTCAGGATAGACAACTTATCGCTGTGTACATCTGCCTGACACCTGTCATGCTCTTTTCCTTGCCTCTGGATGTTCTTCCACGACAGTAATAATTCAATGATACATGAGAATGAAGTCTCTCTGAAAGGAAAGTATGTGGTCCTGGGAGACCATGTCACTTATGCTCACTTCTGTTTGCCAAAAGGAATTGATTCCTGGTTTTGGAAGGGAGATGGTGATTGTGGCTGCTCATCTGAACTTGGGGTGGATGCAGGGCTATCCTGGAAGAAGGCTGCAAAACGTTTTTGAAGGATTGCATTCAGTGAGACATTGCCGTGGATGGGTGCTATGGAGAGAAGAGCTTGGCTGTGGTGAGGAGGCAGGACTGCACTAGAAGATGCTCTTTCAGCATTTTCTCACTCCACTGCTGTTTTTCCCCTTTGGTTGATGGTGTAATTGGATGAGAACTTCCCACTGTGCTTGGTTTTCTCAGATTATGCTTTTCTGAAGAAATGTCCCATTTTGTGAAATCTCTAACTTGCTGACTCTCTCCCACCTCTGGGGTTGTAACAGAGGGTCTCTGGTCACTCCGTGTAAGACAAGATCCTTCCCTGCACTCTCCCTGCCATGGATTGCTTGTTGGCCACCCAGGCAGGCTAGGGCATTCATGGGAGGTATGTACCTGAGTGTTCATCCAGGCTGTACCCAGACATGTCACTCAGATATATTGATTTTAGAATTACTGAAGAAACTGCTCGTGAACTGGAAAGTCCCCTCCTAGTCTTTGGGAAGAGCCCTGTGTTACTAGACAAGCAGTTCCTGGCATGAGACTAACCAGAAGTTTCCTGGTTTGGACAATTCTAATACCTCATTCTAATAACATTGGACCCAATGCACTAGGTCTTCTTCACGTGTCTCTGAAAGTGGTCAAAGGTCATGAAGGAGATAATGCGTCTCCTACAAGGACCAACCTCAGCCAGCGTAGGTCTGCTACAGAAGCCATAAGACACTTCTGCTCCCGTTCAAGTGTTGCTATGGAGGGGCCGCGACGCAAACTTGCTGCACTGGGGCTATCCTGTTAGCCAGGTCTAGAAGAAGAAAAGGGAAAGAAATCAGAGCTTAAAGCATCCCTAAGAACACTATTGAGCCAGGCCAAAGCCCAGTCTGTCCCACACAACAGAAAGCACAAAGACCTGGTGACTGAGTATCACACTTTTTCCATGAACAGAACTGAATGTTTATGCAGAGATATCATTATTCCTACTTCTGATTATAATTGTTCAGCATATTATAAACTTGTGGAGTAATCTAGGGTGGAAGAATTCTGCTTATAGTGTAAAACAAAAAATAACTCAAATATAATGAATGCATTGACACAAAGATAAAACTCATGCAAGGGTAGAACAAGGTGTTAATACATGTTATCCTATAAATAAAGCAGCATCACTTAAAACTCAGGGATATTTTGACATTTGTTTTTATTCTTCCACATAATCTCCTTCTACAGAATTTGGACAGAACTGCTCCAAATTTTTACCAACTCTTTAATTCATCTCCATCACCACGTACAAAACAAGCCACTGAAGAGGGAACGTACTGAACCACAGCGATGACAATTCTGCTTTGGCTGAGCTGAAATGGACAACATGCCTGTCCCAGATGGCTTCAAAAAGAATACGCTCTGATTAAGGAGCAGTGGGAACATTTTCCAAGGACATTTGGGTGCCTTTTATAGATTTATAAGGCAGATGCTGCTCCTTAAAAGCATCTGCCTCCCAGACCTTTTTTTTGCCCATGCTCAGTCGTTCAGTAGGGATTAAACTTCTGTGAAATGGTGACTCCCTCATGCTTTCATGTACATGCTAAACCCAGTTTTACCACCTTTACAATGAACGATACTTTTGCTGAAGAGATTAAAGGGGAAGGGGGTGGCTCCTCACCCTACAGAGGATCTGGGAATGGGGGGATGCCAGGGAAGATCTGGTGGGCAGGACTCTCCTGTAGTCATAAACAGTACCTAGGGTCCACGTATTGACAGGAGAGGGACTGCCCAAAATTCCCTACCAGTGAGGCAGGATTGCTGTTTCTCACTATGAGATCCATTATCTTCTGTATCTGATTGGGCTGTGTCCTTAGTTTGAGGTTAAGTAACTACCCATCTAGCCAGCCAACTAGCTATCAAAACGTGTGGGTATCAAAAGCCACTGCAAAGCGTCTGGAGAAAGGTTTGCTGTGCAGCAGCAAGTACCCTGTTGAGATCACTTCCAGCACACAGACCATGAGGCTGGAGTGGTTCCTCAGGGGCTGCTGGAAGGAACCTCTCAGCAACGATGGAAAGCCAAGTCTGTCTTCTCATGAAGGTATTTAACTCCTGTATGGCACGGTACATCTGTAGCTGCTCAAAGCACATAAATGTTGCTGTCTCTGTTTTCCTTGGACATATCAACTTTTTGTGGTCTGGGGATTTACAAGGCAGTGCGAAGCAGAGTGGGTCAGCCAGCCGTCCAAGATAACTACCAATGGCTCATGAGTCTTGCAGGGTCAGGGTGCAGTGCAGGAGGTCAGAGGGAACGAGCTTATAGCAACAGCCACAGGATAAGCAGGGCTGCAACTCCCCATTGTACAGCCCCAAACAGCTCACGCAGCTCTTACTGGTGATGGAAGAGCGAGGTTTGGGTCCTCCTTTGGTGCCCGAGCAGGCCTGGGGCAGAATATGCCAAGTGAGGAAACTTCTCATCCCTGAGGATCTTGCCTGTAGCCACCTTCACTGGGGTGGCCAAGGGCCTGGTGAGCAGTGTGAGAGCATCACAGGAGTCAGCATCACAGCGCACGTGGAATACCTTGAGTTAAAGTGGTAGGAACCAAGGCACGAAGAATGCAGGATCACAGACCAGATCAGTTTGGAAGGTGGGTCAAAGATTTCCCATCCTGCCCACCAAGGCACACTGCCTTCCTATTTGTGTCCTTAACTGGGAAAGCAGAGCTCGCAGGACCCATCGTTTGCAGTGCAGCACGACCCAGCCTTTCATCTCCAGGACGTGGCTGCACTTGCTGAGACTACTGAGAACTCACTGGGAACCGAGACTCGGTGACAACAGCTTCCCGCGGGCACTTGTCAGGCACAGGCACATTGCTGTGTATTTATGGACACAAGTGTGGGTCTCGGCTCAGGAAGGACCCAGAACTGCCATGGCGGGGAGGCTAAGTGCTTGGCAGAGTGCATCGGGGAGACTGAAATAGTGTCTGTTGGTGCCCAGCTTCTGCCTGGCTGCGTCAATTTAGCAATCGCTCCTGTTCTGAACATCAGGCATGCTCACAGAGAGCTTCATACCCTCGGATTTCAAATAGACTGGGAGTGTCGACTCTTTCAAAAGAAGAAAGTGCTGTAAATATAATAGTCTTTCTGCTCTAAAAGTCGCACAGAAAACCATTCAAGCATCTGTATTTAATCTGCACATCAGTCTGACAGACTGATTAAAACAAAAAAAAATAAAACCCTAAAATGAATACCATCGCTTTGCCTGAAGAATATTCATATGATCAAAGAGTTGATGTTTAAGTCAAGTGCAAGGATCAAATGGTACCAAATTCCAGAGTATAACTGGCAGCTTGGGACAATCCAGTTTTACTTCTCCAGGAAAACTTTTTGTTCCTTTCCCAGTCCTACTACCCAACCAGCAGAAAAAGACGTGCAGCTCCTCTCAGTGCTTCTTTACTCAGCAAGAGAGCAAATTTAGCTGTTTGATCCCTCCTCAGAGCTACTGGGTTCATTCCCACTTCTGCAGAGACCTCCCTTGTGAGTTTACGTGTTCCATTCGAAGCCTAATGCCATGCTTCGGAGAGGCGGCATCCCGTTTGGGAGCAGTGGGGCTGGTTATGCCGCATGGATGCTGCTCCAGCGTTCCCTGCACCCTGTGGTACCGACTGGTTTCTCTGTGCTATAGACACAATGCAGGTCGGAGGGACGTTCCCCAGAACAAGGCACAGTTCCACAGGAGAGCAAACTGATGACCTGGCCCTGAACACGATGGTTTCCTACTTCTGAAAAACAGATGTATTTATACTTCCATGTGCCAAGGTGACTCCGCGACACTTTCTGAGGTGGTTGTTGGCTCTGAATGGGCTGTTCCTGAATGGTCCATTTAAAACAGACACGTATACCTATGGGGGCTCCTACTAGCAATATGCTCTAGCCAAGGCTGATGGTAACTTGCAATAGCTACCCATGGGATATGGCACACCTCTTTTCCCAGAAAAATATTCCTTTCCTCTCCCAGCTTTTCATCTTTGCCTTACCACCCACCCTTGCACATGCATGAATTCCAGTTAGAAATGATTATTCACCTTTCAAACGACAAGGAAGCACTACCTGTGAAAATTGGTGCTTTCAAGGCAGTGGTGGGTGCTGTTGGTAGGACACCCTGCAGCTACCTGTGGTGGTGCTTGGTAGATGCAGAAAGCCTGGGGACACTCTCAGCCTGCTGTGCCAGATGGAGGCTACTTTTTCCTCCTGTACAAGGCAAATGTCTTTTTTTTTTCCCTTTTTTTTTTTTTTTTCCAAGTGGGGCAGGAGGTGGGGCTGCGTTCTGCAGTTTTTTCCTTGATAGTTGAATTTGACACACTTGAACCAAGAAATTCAGTTTCTTTCATGGTTCCACTCGTTACAGCCATACCCCAGCCTTATTCCCACAGCTTTCCCACACACTGTTGTCTCACTGACACCTCCTAGATTAAGACAACCTCTGAGGAGTTGACCTCAAAATGTGACTGCAAGGAGGTCACTACTTTTCCCTCTGCTTCTTTCGGTCTCACCTCTCCATAAAATACAACCTCAGATGTTTCCACCATAAACTCCTTGGGGCAGGAACGAGGTCCTATTCTTTGCACAGCATCGGGCAACACAGAGCCAGGGCCACCAGGGATGGCTGTCTGCAACGCCACACAAAAAATGGAGGTTTCACTGCCAGGGCAAGAGGGCAGAGTTTCGCTCTGAGTATTCAGGATCTCAGGTCTGCTGTTGCAGTGCCCAGCGAGCAGCTCGGAGCTGTGGACGAGGCGATTAATCTAACTCCCACTGAAGACAAGAGACTGCTGCCACAGATGACGGGAGCAGGAGTAGGAACTTGCTGAGTCCAGGGGATTCCCTTCCCTTCCTGGACTCCCTCCCCTCCTTCATCCAGGCGGCAGCAGTGCATTTTTATGAATTGGAAAAGTCCCAGGGCAGCCCGATCTCCAGCTCCTGCCCTCCCCGTGGCTCAGCGTACGGTACGGAGGAGGAAGAGGTCACGGAGGGGAGGGGGCCGTGGGTTGCTGACACACAAAGTGCTGCAAATTTCCATCCGCCCGGGGCTGGCCAAAAGGAACTGCCCAAATCGGGAAGTTGGGCAATGCGTGGAAACGCGCTTCCCCTCCCTCCACGCTTCTGAATAGAGTTGTCAGAACTTTTTATTTTTAAAGCCCTTCGTTTTCTCCCTGTCCAAGGCACCCTTCCTCTCCAGGGAAGAAACAGCAAGGCGTGTGGGAACTCTGCAACCTTGAAGCCACCAGAATAAGCTGAATTCAGGAAAGTCAGTCATCTCTCTCCTGCAGGATGCAGAAAGCAGAGAACTGAGCCTCCAGGCGCAGCTCAGGACCCTTCCTACAGTGGGGCTTCTGTTCCCAGCACATATAAAAGCTACTCTTACCAGGTACAGTCAAGACCCTGCTCATTAACGGCTAGAGTGAACTGTTTCATGACAACTTCAAACATTTGTCTTCCATCTGCCCTGGAACAAGAGAAATATCTTTCCCAAGTGTCTGCAGAAGCAGGAATAGGGAAGAGTCTGGACAGAGCTGCAGAAACCCACCTTCAAATTCCTGTGCTGCTGGGTCTGGAGCAAAGTTTTT
The DNA here is from genome assembly GCF_000737465.1 of Haliaeetus leucocephalus. Classification (NCBI taxonomy): domain Eukaryota; kingdom Metazoa; phylum Chordata; class Aves; order Accipitriformes; family Accipitridae; genus Haliaeetus; species Haliaeetus leucocephalus. The sequence continues at coordinate 8,227,812 of NW_010972598.1, read as the reverse complement.
TTGCTTAGATCACTCCTGACTGGAGAAATCAGGGATTTATACCTGTACTTCCCACTCTGGTGGTAGAGATCAGCATCATAACCGACCATGAGCAAATAAAATGAGAGGCTCCCCCTTCCTCCCTGCCACCACCACAGTCACAGTGTCACATAGCTACAGGGATGGGAAAAGACCCATCTGAAGGTATTTTACAGGTGAGGAAAGACAAGAGGTTAAAAGGGAAAGCTAAATCCGAGCCTTCTTGTTTAGTTGTGCCATGCTGGACACCTCTTCCCAGAGGAGGGGGGAGCAGGATGCTCCCACTCCTGGTAGATGACCAGGAATACAAAACTAGCAGGAGCAACAGACTGCTTTCAAAAGCATCAGCTGGCAATGTTTAAAAGTGAACACGGATCTTGTCTCCCTCAAAACCTCTGGGAACCAATCCTACCCCCCCAGACCTCAGCCCATGCCCTCCAGAACATCCCGAGCAAACAACCGAGCTTTCCTGTGCAGTGAGTCACGGGATGGAGCACAATAGGGAACGCAAAGCAATGGATCAGGAAATGTTTTATGTAAGATGGGGGGAGGAGGAAAGCAGGGCAAAAGTGAGCGGAAGGTAGAGAGAAAAGCATCGAGTAGTGCAGAGAAACACTGGCTCAGAGAGAGAACAGAAGAGCCTGCACAGCGATAATAACCGAGAGCAATGGAAATGCACCGGGAAGCGTTGAGGTGCTGCAACGGAGTGACAAAGGACAGTGGGAGAGCAGCAATAATATGCTGTGAGGTTTTTTTAAGCACAGGGTAAAGGCATTCAGCGCAGATACAGGGTGAGGCAGGGCTGGTTAGACGGGCATTTGCCAGGGTAGCAGGGCAGCCAGCAGCAGGCAGGGCAGCTCGCTGGCTGGTGTGAAGGATCAGGCAGCTTCCTTGGTAGGGAGTTGGCAAAGCACTACCCATAGCAAGGATGCATTTTTTTTTTTTTCCAAATGCTTTCAAAAGTAGTGATTCCACTTCAGACATTGACAGATGCTGTCAAAGAAGGGGATCAGAAGCCAGAGAAACTGAACTGTACCCAGCAAAGAAGTCACAGCACCCCATGTGAAGCTAGCTCTCCTTTATCCTGTGTGTTGCACAGTTATTTACACCTGTTCAAAGGGGCAGCAAATGCCAAACAGCACTTTGGACTGGCAGCATTTTATGTACATCCCACCTAGCCACTTCGAGCTGGCACAGATGACAGCCCCAGAGGGTGCACAACAGAGGATTAGAAGATCCCTGCTGGTTCCCAAAGCCGAGTCTCCCCAGGAAGAGAGTCCTCCAGACAGGCCTGCACATGAGATAGGGGCATTTCATGTAGTCAGGAAAAGCAATGACCCATTCAACACCACTTGGTGTTGGCCAAGCGAGCGGCGAGCTGGATGGTGTGCCATTCTGCTCAGCACTGCTGTCTCATCCTCCCAAACCACGTCTGCGTGTCTGTGTGCTTTACCCACCCGATGTGTCCGGTTTCCAACAGCCAGATCTTCAGCCACAGCAAATCAGCGCCGCTTTGCTGTATCCCATGGGCCTACAGAGATATTCCAGCTCACCCAGGACACGGCCTCTGGAGTGAAAACTGCCGAGACGAAGGGCTGTCTTTGTTCCATATCTGTATCCCGATTAGTACGCTCTGACCTGACCCCTGACTTGGTCTCTAAATGCAACTGAAGTACAGATAATAGCGTTGTTGGATTGGTTATCAGCAGTTCACCCAGGGATGCACAAAAGTCTTCTGGACTTTGCCCTTTTGCTTCAAAACAAATGCGTGTCAAGCAGGGATCACCGATAACTACAGTGTTGCTGCTACTGTGCTAACGTACAGCGCTGCAATGCAGCCACAGTCACTGCGACACGGTCATCGTAAAAAATCAACCCTACACAATTGCAGTCACACTATGGGAATAAGTGGCAGAATAAACCCAAGGAAAATAACAGCTGTTAGAAGTTAAAAGCAAAATAATTAGTCCAATACAGTAAACTTCCCAAATTCTCTCTTTCCCATTTTTAGTTTTTCCTAAAATACAAATTCAAAACCACAGTTTGTTGAATTTTGGCAAACGATTCAATTTGTGGATTTGGGCTTTTAAGCCCAGGTTTGCTGCACATTTTTTATACCTAGTTAGTACCAAGGTAGGTGCAGTGACACACAGGGAGCTGCTGTCAGCTCGCACCAGGACAGCTCAAGCGGAGACCACGTCCTTCTGGATCACCCCAGGTGGTGCTAGCTCTTGCATCCAGGCAGTGGCACAGCAGGAATTGCCAAGTGTGTAAAACCTAGGGCTGCGGCCGGTGAGTCTGGCAGTAAGAGGTGAACAACCTCGACTCACCCCCCCTTTGCCCCCCGCTGCAGCACTGGGAGCCGTTCTCTCGTTGCCCTCAGGGCTGCGGCGGCTCCTCAGCAAACCTCCGCTCAACCCCAACGGGGAATTTGCAGCCCTTTGTGCGAAGACTCCATTCCCTCACTGCTGTTCAGAGAGCGCAGGCTTTCCACAAGGCCAGAACAGAGGAAAAGGAGGGGAAAGCCCGAGCAGAACCGTGTTTAAGCGACAAATCTGGCTCCATATTGCTCCAAGTGAAGGTATTTGGAATGGGAGTTGTGGTTCAAGCCCATCTCTAACTCCGTTACAAATACGTGACACAATCTGACGAGTCTTTCATGTTAAACACCAGTCTAAGGGCTTTCATTTAATGGCTTTTCTTTCCCGCTCACAGCTCCCTCTCATCTCTGCAGCTTTTCACTGCAGTGCCAGAGCCATAAAGATCTTACTATAAAGGGGCCCCCCAGCCTTTATCTTGCATATCACGACATCATGATTCAAATGTTACAGCGCTGCAACACAAATGTAACATCAATGTACATCCCATAACAGGCCCTAATCCGTCCCAGATTTGGTTCAGCGCTCACTTGCTCAGATCTCCTTGGACCACACATCGTGTGCCACCGTTTGTATTCCGCATAGACGAAGCATCAGTGTGGAAATCTCACCAGAACGACAGCAGTATGATCAGATCAAGAGGAGCTAGCAGGAAGCCCCTCCGTATCTTTCCAAAAGACTTGCCAGCGAACGCATTTTATACTCACGGTACCTACCTCCTAGGCGCTGGAGCTGGGTTGGGAAAACCATGGGCTGCACCTCCAGGCCAGCAGTGGCTGTGCCCCCAGCCGCCACCAAGGGATGCCGGCCCTCGCGTCGGGGTGGCCAGGTCATGCCACCGGCCTCAGCATCCTCCGGCGGTTCTCACAGGCTTGGCCTGAGCTGATCCTGCTTCGACTTCGGTCATCTACAAGCCGCGGGCTGGACCCGTCCCTGCTGAGCAGCAGCACCCGGGAGGCACCCTCTATTCATCTGCCATCTGAACCCCTTTTCCAAATTGTGCAGGTTGCTAAACGGTCCTGTTGACGTGAGTGAGCTGGGAGTCATTCCCAGGATAACTCTTTCTTGTCCTTACCTTTTTTGTTAATTCTAAGGAAACCAATAACGGTCAGGCCATCCCCTTCTGCATTCTCATGCGCTGTTCATTTTATTGGGAGAAAAACTCATTCTGTGCAAAATATTACAAAGACAAGATGAACATCAGGTCTATATTAATATTTAAATCAACGAGTATTACAGAGCAAGGAAATAAAATGAAAAAACACAACAACAAACCCTCCCAACCATCTTGATCACAGCTGCTGTGAAAGCTACTCAGCAGTGCTGGAAAGCTTCCTCCCGTCCAAGTATTGATCGCTGGAAACATTCCCTGCTCATGACATTCAGTTTTGAAAGGGTAAATGCTTTGAAAATACAATAGACTGAACATTTTTTCTTTCTTTTCTTCTTCCCCCTTTTGGGCTAAATGGAGTTTGACAGATGTTTTTTTTTAATTAAACAACATGAAGTCCACAGTAAGATATACTGTGGTTATACATATATATGGTTATATATACAGTCCTCCCCTGCACATTTAGTACTCGGGCAATATGCAATATTGCTAAGATAAATCTAGGACAGCCATATTATGCTCCTGTGGCTTTGAGATGACACTGTATGTGGTTTGCTCCATCTAACAAGAGAAGCAAACCATGTGTTTGAGCAACAACATGCTGAATCAGGGAGGCTTATATTATTGTTATGAATAAGAAATTGTTTTGTGGAAATACAGCCTGGAGACCCTCATTCCCTCCTGGTAGCTTCTTGCATACTACATGCTTGCATAATTTCTTGTTTCTAAACACTGTATATGTGATCCCAAAGGCCCCAGAACTTTTGGGGTAAACACGGTCTTGCTATGTTGGTTTTGCAAACACCATGCAAAACTGGCTGTTTGGACATTTTTCACACAGATCTGGATAAAACAGAGTTTATGTGATGTTAGATATTGGCAGAATAACTACATTTTATTCAAAGCTTAGTTGTCCTTGTAGCAAGTTTATTGTCTGTGTTTAAACATGAGGTTCACTTGCGAACAATGCAGAAAGAGATCCACAAAGTGAACAATCACACACATGGGTGAATAACACTTTGGGCATGGCATATGGGAGGGGAAGAACTTTGTCTTCATGGACAAAAAGCCACAAAACCTCTCCACGTCTCGATTAGGTACCATTGCCTGGGACACTGCACAAGGAGAACTGCCCGCTGCTTTGGCAGTAAGGGCTGAAGAGAGTGTTCGTGGGCTGCCAGGAACATCTGGTATGTCATTTAGCATCAGCATTTGGGCTTGCCAAATGTTTCTGTGTGTATGCAATTGCCTGCGGAGAAGGAAGAGAGCCAAATGTTCAGGCCTAATTCCACCTGGTGGTTATCCTCTACCTTTCACATTGTTGTGTCTTTCACATTCATTTACCCGTTTCACAGCTTTAGGTCCTCTTGCCTGTGACTTGGTTTCTTGGAGAAACTTAATTCCCTAACCTCTTTGGAACAGAAATTCTGGTTTTCGGGGATTAATCTCAAAACACAGTATCTTGCTAACACAGGTCTTCATCTGACTAGTTTGGCTATCCAGATACAGAAGTTTCCACTCCCTTGCCCCCCGCGTGTGCCGAGAAAAGCAGCAGAGTCAAAGGCAGGTTGGTTGGCTCAAGTGGGGGCCATGGCCACCGACGTCAGGGTGAGCCTTACTTTTGGTGTTGTCCGTGCCTCCCCCTGCAACGCAAGCAGAGCCCTTGGCTGGAGCATGCCTCAGTCCAGGCAATGGCCGTTTCTGGTCAAGAAATATCAAAGCCCTCTCTACCACTGTTCTTCAAAGGGAAATACCTCTGCTGATTTTTCAGATATGGGCTTTCAATAAGCCCCTGTGTAAATGAGAAGCACACATATGAAATTAGATATATGAAGTCCTTTGAGTGTTTTGAAGTCTCCTGCCAATTTTAGGTTCCACTGTCCTCTTTTTCCCTCTAGCAGAAGGATTAATCTCTCTTCCCGCAACCCTATGAGGACCAACACTCATTTTCCAAAACTGTACCTCAGCCCCAGCTGGGCTTTAACAGCTATCTAAGTAATTGGGACACCAGTTCACTAGCTCGAAAATCATTATTTTGTGCTGCACAAAAATTAAAAGTTTCCGTTTTCTGAGAAAATTAAAGAAAATAGACAAAGCTGGTTTTAGGCTATGGCCAATGGGGATAGCCCATTGAATGTTATGGAAACTCTTAAAGGAAAGCATTGTTTCCAACTGAAAATTCAAATATCTCCTTTCAAAAAGATCACAGGGAAATTTCTTCTATAAAAAATATGTGCAGATTAATTGAATTCAAGTTCATTAATGGCTCCAGACCCCACCTCCCAGCACAACTGCCTCCACGGCTATTTTCCTGTCACCTGAAGTTTTTTGCCACCTCCAGTTCTTGGTTATGCGATCCACACTGGAGAATGCATTTAAGGAAGGTTGCATTTTCAGAGCAGAGATACACGTGTTTTGCTGTCGTTCGCTCCCCAGCTCCATGATTTACTGCCCGCATCCACCCCCCCCAGCTCCCTCCGAGGGCTCCCAGGCTGATCCCACTGCTGTGGACTGGGCAACTCCCGGTCTCCTCTCTGTCACCATTTGGGTTCTCCATCTCATTTGCCCATTGGGGTGAGGCTGCAGGTGCCGGCCGTGGGCAGCAGGTACGGGGTCTGCGATCCCGCGGGCGCCGAAGGTCTCCCTTGCGCTTCTCAAGCCCGCGTGTCAGAGAAAAGGGCCATCTGTGGATTTTGGCACATATTGAGTTCAGGCCTCAAATCCTTTCTGCATGGAGGTTTTTATCTAACCCAGCGCAATAAATAACTGTCAGATTAAGCATGGCCGTGCAAATGTTACTGTACTCGCATTGTAAAAGCTCCCTTTTATGTGGGCGTCCTCTGAAACAAGGCAACCCTTCCCCGGCCCTCGTTATGCTCGGTCCTGCTCTAATCACCCTGTTTCGGATGTGCAGCTTGCTGTGAAAGACAAATGACTGGAGCTATTAAACTCCGTCTTGTTGTGAGCTTGCCCAGTGGTAATATTGCAATGGATATTACATTACAGGCGGGACGCGGGTTTGCCGGGGACCGAGCCGGGCAGAGGTGGGGAGGGAGATGCAGCCCCCCTCGCTCCCCGCGGCGTATCCATCGCTGCCCCGGGAGGGCTTGGGCACGGCCCGCGGCAAGGGCTGGAGAGCCGGGCTGAATCGGGCACGCAGGAGGTACGGCGGCGCGTTTCAGCGGCGTCTCAATCGCGTTTTGCGCCGCAGCCGCTGCCCCGCGAACGCAGATTGCACCGTGGCTGCTCCACTCTGCGCTCCCTGTGCCGGCAGAGCGAGAACCTCGGTGGGTACCCAGGGACACGTCCAGGCTGGGTGTGCAAAGCTGCCGAAGGGGTCAGGACGCCTAGTTTCCATTAGAGCCTCTTCAGTTGTCTCTGAAAAGGTTTGCCTTTCTGAAGAGGAGGCCTTCTGTATTGGCAAAGTGTTAGCAGAAATTTTTGAGCAAGAATAAATAAATGCTGCCAGGAACTGTAAATTAAAAGTGATAATTGGAAGTGAGCATGCGTGCCACATACCCACTTGCTCACCTGCTCTGCATTAACACAGTTCAGCATCCCAGACCCAGTAAGGAAAAAAAAAAAATTTAAAAAATGCTTTTTAATCCCCACTCCCAGCCCCCTGCCTGAGACTCAGATGCTGCCTGAATCGAGGTGCTAATCACGATCCAGCCGGAGTAAACCAAGGGCGGTGGGTGCCCCATTCCCGAGCATTCCCGTGGCCTCTGCCCGCGCCGCATCCCACCAGGCACTGAGCGCAACCTCGCGGCACCTGAGCCCCTTCTGCTCCTGCTGCCGGTGCTCGGTGCCTGCCAGGGCTGCAGCCGCCGCGCGCAACACGCAGCGTGCATTCATCTTGGGTTCACCACGGGGACTCATATATTTAATCCGCGGAAGTCCTTGGCCTCTGGCTGTCAGGAGTGTCAAGGTTGCTGCTGCCACAGAGATGGATGCAGGTGAGCGATCTGCGTGATGGGGCTGAATAAATAAAATAATGGGGGTCTAGTATCCATAAAATAAAGGGAAATAAAATATAGGCTAGCTTTTATAAAGGTCATGGGTTTGCAATAAGGCTGTCTCCAGAATGGCTGTATGGACCTTAGTAAGCATTCAGTAGGGTTTGGAAAAGAAAGACATTAAATCATTTTTGGCCCGCTGTAAGTTGAATTGGTGTAAATCTGGACATAGCAAATCTGTCCATGATACAGAGCTACCACACGGTAGTTCACAGGGTTGCATATGCATTGCCCACTAGCGGGTTTCATTTGTAAACTACTTGAAGGCAGAATCTAAACCAGCTACGTTTATTTATACACCAAATGAGAATCTGCCTTTTGCCTGGCTTTTCTGCAGAAAATAATTTATTATTAGAAAAGGCAATGCACCTCACTTCCTTAGAAAAGGGACTGTTTATACACATAATGAAAGAGATAATGTGAATGCTTAGGAAAACAGATGGATAGATATCAGCAAAAGATAATAGCAGGGATTAAAGATGAAAACTATGAAAAATATTAATTAGATAATTTCCTCAACAAAAGACATCAAAACGTACCAATATGGGGAGTGTATGGTGGTAATCATTTGCATTGTGATACAATCAGAGTGTCCCAGTAAGGGATTAGGGCTTCACTGTGTCAGTGCTGCAAACGCCTATCTTTGTGAAGCAGCTTCAGATCTCCTAATGAAAGGAGCTATGCAGTGATAAATGGCATTATGTGCTTGCAAGGTTATTGTTACCTCAAGGTCACCGTTGTCACTTCCCTCTCACTATTGTTCTGAAAGCTGGTGCTATTAAAACTCAATCACATTAATAGCAAGGGGGCTTGCTAACACACAAAATGCACGTTAGAGACCCTTTGCTGGGGTAAAGCCAGGATTAAGATTTTAACTTTACAAGATGTTGCCTGTGAACACCACGGCAATGACGCACACCCACGGCTCCCCTTGAAACATTCCCGCTGGATGGGTGCACGTTTCACACCTGCGGCAGACCATTTCGGAGACGTTTTCTCCCAGCGATGCCACACCGGCTATGCCAATCTCCGTCTGCTCTCCAGGTCACGGGGGTTTTGTGCCGTCCCCAGCCAGGTGAGCCGCTCAGAGGTGAGCCCACCTTCAGGGCAGCCGTCCTGGCACACGGGGATGCTCGATGGCTCAGCCGCGGCCGCTGTCGGTCCAGAGCCAGGAAACCCGGGTGGATCCGACGGGATGCTCTCCGGTTAGAGGATTCCTCACTGTGCTCCCCGATTCCTGTTTTTCTGCCCATAAAATTTCCACCTCCTGTTTTCCTGGGCCATCACGCATTTGACTATTTCCTGAGACATACGGGTCAGATCCTCCCGCAGTTACACCGAGCCAGGTAGTGTTGGAGCGAACGGGGTACAGAGGGAATCCACACCCCGAGGCTGGAGAAAGCCTGAGCTCCGTCTGGAATGAAAGCATCGTGACCCTTAAAAAAATTGCAACTAATTAACATTTAAAATTAGTTGACAGTTTGACAGACACTGACACATGGATCTCAAACCAGGAAGTTATTTTCAGTCATTTGGCCGTCTGAATGCAGGGGCTGCGTTCTCCGTGTAATGTGCTAACTAGAAAATCTGATTAATTGAACGTTGGTAATTGAGTCTGGAAAATGAAGGCATTTATCAGCAAATCTCAAGCATTTACCATTGCACAAATACAAAGGCAATACAGACAGCTATACTTTACAGATCAATATTCTAGCCATACTTTTTGTACCAAAATGGTCTACACAATGCTTTTTCTCTTGATCTGCTGATGCTATCACAACAAGCAGTTTGGAGCAGCCAGGCATGTTTTACTGGAATTCAAAGTTATAAAATTGCATAACATGAAAATCAGAGGCTGTGGACCAAATTTTCCCTCAGGAAAATTTTAGCTGCTGACTGAAATCAGGCGAGGATTTGGTCCTCTATAAACAGTTGGGCAGAGGAGAAACTGCTGCCCGGTGGTTGCTGCAGATGTGAGCACAAATAGCGTTCACACACCTGAGGAACGTATCTTACCTTCTTGCCATGAGGTAGCCCATTATTGTGAAAGGGGAGCCCGTGTTGGGACCCTCGTGGGTTTTAGGAAGTTGAGCTACTTCATATGAACACAGCTCTGGACTTCTCCATGGCATCAATTACTTTTGCGGCACTTAAAATTTGAAGGCAGGAGGAGGTGCGTCCCAGCTGCCCGCTGGTCCCTGTTGGTAACGAGCAATCCGGCAAAACCCCTCCGGAGCCAAGGATGCTAACAGGCTCGGAACGACCCAAAGTACACACAGGTAAGGGAGCGAGAGCTGAAGTGTTTTGCTAAGTTCAGCTCCAAATCTAGTGACCCTTGGCTTCCCATCACCACTATCATGCGTGCAAGAAAACAGAGTCTAAAATTCAGCAGCCAGTCTCATTCCCTCTGCTCTGCTGCCAGTGACCTCTGTTCACAACCTCCAAAGATTTTGTCATATTTTTCCAGAAAAGAAAGCAAACAGTACTCTTCATTTTTCCCTATGTCAGAAAAAGCAAAAAGGTATTTTAATAACCATTGCTAGTTTAAAATCTTGAGGTGATCTTTGTGCCATTAAAACAATGGATACAGCGATAGGCAGAAGACATTACAGAAAAAATACATGTTGTCTGCAGCTCTCCTTCAGAGATGCACAGTATCAATACCTGAATATTACAGAGTTCTCAAAAAGAGAAGGTTGTACATATCAAGTCAAATACACGGAAAGGAAAGGAAAGGAAAGGAAAGGAAAGGAAAGGAAAGGAAAGGAAAGGAAAGGAAAGGAAAGGAAAGGAAAGGAAAGGAAAGGAAAGGAAAGACAGAAAAGCAACCCCTGTGCAGGTCTGTAGCTCAGTGTTTGTGGCCAGACTTTGACTAACCTCTGCACACAAGGTTTCATGACACCATTTCTTCTCTGTACATGGGAGAGGAAGAGAAAAGTGTTTTAAAAAAATGGAAATCAAATGTAATGGAGACCACCAGGCCTTTAAGTGGACACATCATATATATCAGAACACTGCTACTTAATATTTATACTATTTGCATGGTAATAGCAGAATTTATGAGTGATGCATTCAGCTGTCAGTTTGCGTAAACCTGTATTGATTAAAATAATATATAAAATTCACTGTGGAGGTGCAGTCTTACCCCTGGGGATTAATAACCATTTGAGAGGCGTTGATGGCTCAAGGTGCAGTCAAGGACCATTAACCCCACTTTGTCATTAATCCCCAGAAAATGTCCTGTACCAAGGTCGTTATTGCTGTTATAAGCTCTAAATGAAAAATAACATAGGTGTATGGATTTTTTTGTTATAGCTGATGCAGACTCAATTGTTGTGTACAAAGCCTGACGCAAGCAGTAAGAGCCTGTCCTGCACAGGAGCTTCTCAGGTTTGCTTGAACCATTTCTCAACATTTCACTTTGCCTTTAATTAACTGCATGTTTCAGCCTCGTTTCTCTGTTTGTGTCATGCCCAAGTGAAAGGACCATTTGTTAACAGCAGCTAACATCTAAAAAAAATTCTTACAATACTGAAGGTGAGATACATTTTCAGTATTCTTTTGAAAGAAAAAGCTGTTGAAAATTCTTTAGTTTATTTCTTTTCAGATGGCCGTGTTTCAATTTAGATGCTCTTCTGTTTGCTTTGCATCACAGAGAGGTGTATATTTTGCTAGCAGGAAGGATAGGGTAGTCACAGCCTGCTAGCAAAATATACACCTCTTTAACAGGGAAGGCTAAATTTAAGAAATAACGGATGTTTTTTACTAGGCAGGATATAAGCAAACAAACAGAAAAAAGGTTCAAAAACAGCTACAAATATTAAAGAGGATGTAACAGATTCCACAGCATTCTTAGCTGATTATCCCAAGAGAAAAGACAAAGCTTATAGATACAGCTGGCTGTGTGTGTGTTTAATGTGGAGGTCATTTAGCGTACGCATAAGTATAATATTCTATGGAGGTGTCCTTAGTAACTGCATAGCTGAAGCTTCATTCAGATTTTAGACAAATCAACATTTAAATCTCTTTGTTAGGGATGCAAACAAATACTGACTGGTGCCAAAAATCACCATTTACTCCTGCACTACATTTGGGTTTCTTCAAGATATTACACAATTTAGGTGTAAGCCTCTAATTTAGGTTTGCATGTCAAAGGATTTTGCTCTTTTTTAAAGATCAGGGTGAGACTCTATATTTAACATTTCATGTTTAGTTTACCATAAGAGAGGAAGTGGATCCTTTACTTTGGATTGCGTGCACACATCACTAAGATGCCCCACGATGTTTGCAGAGGGAGAGAGGCAGGTATTTATCATAAATGTCCGCCTGTCCTGCTTGCCCAGCTGTTTATACTTGCATTGCTGTGAGCAGCTGGAAAGACCGCTGCTCTCCAGAATCGAGTGCCTGACTTCCCCGGGTGCTTCACTGCTCAGAAAAATTATTATCAACAGTCCTTGTCAAATTAGAAGGGAACACCAAGGGAGAAAAAAAAGCTACTATTCAAGGGGCTGTTCTGAGGTGCTGTTAATTCCTTCAGTGGTGAGATATGGAATACACTTGAAAAATTTCAATAACCACAGATTTGGGAGGATCTCCAAGGTGTTGCAGGATTAAAATCAGAATTGCAAAGAAAAGAAAAGAAACAAGAGGAGTTGGGTCCATCACCTGAATGTCACTAAGGCCAAAGCCAAGTGCCACCCTGAGGGGGAAGGGGAGTCGCAGTGCCCCCAGCAGCAGCGCTGGGGAAGAGGGCACAAACCCACAAGCCAAGCGTGAGTTGAGGGGAGGGTGGTCCCACAAGAAGGATGAGTCTTCCTTGGGGTGGGGGGCATCGTGCATACGACACAGTGTACGGTCATCATCACCTACACAGTGGTGGCCACAGCTGGAGGAACGATACTTTGCAGAAGGTGGAGACAAAGTGGAAGGAATCCAGAGGAACAGCGGTACTGAAATCGGGAATAAAACTCCTTAACACCAATGTGAAGTTAAGAAGCAGGCACTTCATTTATTGCAGCTCTGGGACACAGGCGATTGCTCCTCCAAAGGCGTGTCCAGATTAACATTAAATCCATCAATTTTTATAAACTTTTTCTGTCAAGTCATTGTTACATAAGCTCTTTACATAAAAATGCATACTATGCTCACTCTTAAATTTAACCTTTATAATGATTGGTCTTCTGATTATATCGCCTTATCAATATTCTTATTTAAAAACAATCATTGGTCAATTTCACTTAGCTCTACTGACTGGAATCCTCGACACTCAAATCGAGATGGGAAGGGTAAGGGGGTTTCCAAGCAGCGTAACTGGTGTCCATGATGGTTTCTTTAGTTTCTTGAAACAAAACATAAGAAAACCAATAAGTTCCTGGTGAAGTTTCTATGGTTAGCTTATTTCAAACTTAACAATACTAAGGTTCCTATGGTCACACATAACACAGTTCCTAAAATTTCTATGACTACATTTCAAACTTAACACTCCTATACATTATGCTTCACAGTTTTCTACTTCTTAATCAAACCTAACTCTTTTAGATAATCAAATTTTAATTTCTTTATCAGAGTATTTGCAACAGCAGCAAGGTAGGAAGGTAAAAGTTCAGCAACAACCTACTGAGTATCAGAAGAATTGAGTCTGTTTTGTCCAAATCACCGTCTTCCAATATGCAGATGGTTGTTTACAGCAGACAGTAGTCTGCTGTTCTCCTGCCCCAGTGAGGCAGGACAAGAAGAAGCTGCCTCAATTTGCAACTTAGACTCAGATTTAATATTTAGGGAACTTTCGAATGGTAAGTGTATACCAGGCTACTTGGGTTTTTAATCCCCTGGCATCTTTTTTCAAGCAACAGAGATCACCACCTGTCAAGACCAACTTTCCTTTGGGCCGTACCCAGAGCAGGAAGGTGGACTCCACAACTTCTCGGGGTCCTTCCAGTCCTGCTTCCCCGCAGCTCCCTGACTTCACGATAGCAAACCCAAAACCTCCTTTTCAAGAGTGACAGACACAGACTGGTGGCTGTATCAGTGCAAGCCTGCTAGACATAAGCTATAAACAAAGGTAAGACTGAGAATCAGCTACTACCATGTGCTGTTGAAAAATGCTGTAAGTTTTAGAAGAGGTGCTTGTTTCATAAAGGAAAAATACTGTCCTTCCATTTCAGCTTTTCCCACCCAGCTTGATTTCAACCCGTAGGCCTACATGAAATACTGTCGGTTAAGCGGTTTCAAATCCATCCCTTGTCAGCAGTAAAGGCCAGGCTACAAATCAGCCACCTTCATGCAGCTTCTCTCCACTGACATTGCCAGTTAAGAAAACATCATCTGGTTCACAGCTCATGGTCTGAAGCAAAGAGAGAGGAACAGTTCCTTGAAGATAAGTTTCGGTACTAATGTTATTCAACATAACTTTATAATTGCCAAAATGATTTGGTCCATGGTCCATGTTTCTAGACCTGCAAGTTTTCTCTAGGAAGTTTTCATTCTGTGTCACTTCCCTATTGCCTTAACTACTGTGTTTCCTATGGTAGCTGAATTGCAGATTGGCTGATGAGGGTGTAGTTTAAACTTACACAGTTAGTATTGCTGTGAATAAAAAAGTAATTCATCTACAATAGTTGCCAGTAGCATTTACACAAGTGTCACTTTCATGGAATTTGACGAATTGTCTCTTATTGTCCTCGGGCAGAACTGCCCTCAAACCAACCCTGCTCTTTCAGTACGATTTCAAATGTTTTGATCCCTTTGAATAGTGGCACTATAATAAAGGTTTGCAGTCTATCCACAATATGTATGTGGTCCAGTTATCACATGTCTGCTTCAGTTTCAGTATATCATATTCGAGGGCTTGGGCTTATATACCTTGGTGTCTGCCAGCAAATTACCCCCTTCTAATTAAATACTACAAGATAGTTTGGCATCTCAGAGCACAGCCTTCTAAATAGGTTTTAGATGAGGACTAGATGAGGAAAAAAAAAAAAATCTGACCTTCCAAAAAGCAAAACGAGATGCTGGGTTCAAGAATGTACTCGGGAAACTTAGTATGTGGGTACGCAATTAATTTAACATGTATCTTAAGCATATGTCAGGGGAATAACTAATCCATCATTTTTAATGGCCTATCTGTTTTCCCCCAGGATTAGAATTCAGTTACTTTCCCTGCAACTGAGATCTTGTGACCTTAAAAAATCCTACACTCTGCCTCAACCGTGTGCAGTTGTTATTGTTACATTTATTATTATTAACAAGTATTATCCTGGGAAATAAAGTACTGAGATGAAGCACCAGTTACCCAAAATATGCCAGGTACAGAAATTAAACCACAAACATCAAGAAGGGTTTGGGTGGTGTCTGTGGCATCTGTTGGAGGAAGAGAAAGTGGATGATCTGTCACCATCACTGTTACCTGACCTCAGATCTCCCCATGTGTGGCAGGCAATGGGTACCCAGAGTCTGCGCTATTTACTGGTGATCAGGCAGAACTGGGGTGAAAAGCAGAGCTATTTATGTGATGAAAATGTTCCAGATTTGAGTCCTGCCTGAAGGCCCTCTCTGTTCTGCCTACCGTCCTTCTGCAGCTGAAACTTCAACAGCTCAGAGTGGCAAAATAATATGCCTGAGTCACCCTGCTAGCCTTGGGGCCAGGTAAGGACAGCGTTAGGAGATCCCATCCCCTCTACTCAAATGCTTCTGTCGCTGTTTTTGCCATGCTGGGAGCAACCACATGAGCCTGATGATGATCCCCAATGCTCCTGCCCCGCAGACCCTGTGGCAGGTTTGCTCCGCGGGCAGGCAGCCTCGCACCCGCACCCCTGCCTCTGGGATCGGTCGGGGAGCCAGGGGAGACAGCGGGAGCATCCCTTCTGACTTCTGGGATGCAGTCTGGGCTTCACGAACTGAAAGGAAAAAAAGAAAAAAAAAAAAACCCAAATCCGGCTGGAGCCACTGGTTGAAGGCAGTCCCCAAGCAGGGCTCCACAGCTCTGGTCCTGGGAAAGCAGTGGCATTGAACTCTCCCAAGTGACTGTCTCACTTCAATTCAAATACCAGGTTTTCATTCAGCAAAGTTCTCATACAGTTGGACCTTGATTTATTTGGTTGGGTTATTTGCCTGAAAGGAATAATCTCGCATCTTCTAACAGTTGTGATTTCTCTGCTTCGTTGATTAAAACACCTCTTTTCCACTATTTTCTCTCCAGCCACACACCCCACCCCCACTAATTAAATAGCTCCAACCCTCACAGCCATAAGACTTCAATGGCTCAATAACATCCTGAGTCAATGTGTTGCAAAGCTGCTTTTTAATTCATTCTTCATGCAAATGATATACAATTAGACCTGGTTAATCTGCATTCCTTCTGCAAACGCTATTGTAATAGGATTTAAAAAAAAAAAAAAAAACCTTCAGCTTAACAAATCAATGGCACATACAGGCTATCAGATCAGTTACTCCTTAAACCTTTAGGACGGCCAGACATATGGGGGAAGCAAGCAATGATTATAACAAGACCTTGTGAGAGTACTTTGCGGTGCTTGGGATGTCTGACTTCAGAAGGTTTCCACCCTGGTTTTTTCTCCCAGCACTGCTCGTCTCCTCAGGTCAGGAAAGGGGAGGGGGGATCCCAGAGGAAAAGGGTATTTGTTAGGGACTGCCCAGGGCTGGGGGTTCCCCAAGGCTTTCTTTCTAAATTGAGCTGAATTTTCAACAAGGGCCGGGTCCTTAGCACAGGTTTTTACCTGTTAACAAAGAGTGTTCATAAGACAGAGGGGAAAAAACACATTCCCTGCTCAGGCACGCCGGGCTGTCGTGGAGGGCTGCTGCTTTGTGTCTTGCTAGGGAAATTCTGGATATGCTGACAGACATTTCCAAGTTTCACTTCCAGCTCAGGTGTCTCGATAAGCCTCTCAAAAGGGAAAATGTCTTTCTTCTGGCCCTTGACCCAAGGTGAGATGCAGATGTCCAGGATTTCCAGGCACAGGCTCTGCCTTCCTTGGGAGGCAGGGGGGAGGACTGCATGGCCTTTTCTTGCAGGTTGGTATGTGAGGAAGGGCTATAGGTGTTACCTGTGAGAAAAGATGTCCCCAGCGGTCTCACAGCCCTTTGGTAGCCTGAAAAGCAGCACAGCTGGACAAGGACTGCCAAGGTAGGAAGGGTCCCAGGGCAGGAATAAGTTCACTGTCGCATAAATGTTATTGCCTTTGTCTTCAGCGTGGAAGTGCCCATTGTTTGTGCAACGCAGCGCATTGATAAAGCTGAGGAATTAAAATTCTCCATCCACAAGGCACGAGCAAAGCAAGGTAGTCAGACCTTCTCCATAGTGAATCTCTCCTTTCATTCAGCTTTGGCCCTCCAGTCAATAAGGGCACCAACTGTGATGAGGGCCCCAGTCCATCTGGAACTATTCATTTGGGTCACCAGATGATATGGACTTTCAATCCCTGCCAAACTTGTCCTGATTTGCACAAGGGACCAGATGCAAAAAGGCTCTGTATCCCAAGACAAATCCCCTCTTGTCACAACCATACCAGATACACTCGCAGGCATCTCACACTGGGATATTGCAACCTTCTGCAGCCAGAAAATATTATCCTTCATTATGCATATACCTTCCAGTACAAACACGACAACTACTGATGTGCCTTGACAGCTCTCCTCTCTTTCCTTCTCCCCTGATGCGATGCCGAGCAACGAGAAGCAGGCTCTCGGGGAAAAGTTTGCATGAAAAGTGATAACATGAAAATATGTCAGCATTCCTGAAAAGCATTCGGGCAGCGTCACTCAGCAGAACTGCCTGCAGGCTTAAAAAAAGCACGCAGCACTTCTCAGACCTCACAGCCTGGCAACTGCATCTCAATCGCACAGGGAAGCTGTGGCCTCGCAGGACCCGGCTGGTTTTCTCTTTCCAGCCAGGAGGTATGAAGGAGGGCAGGACTGACAGGGCATTTCTGGTGCCATTATTCATTAATTGGATGGAAAAATGCCTGGCATATTTTTTTAAGCTTTCTGCCAGCCTTCGGAGCAGAGGAGAGACTTGTCCCACCAGCACCACCCCTCATCGCTGCCAACACCAGCAGCAGTCCTGCATGTCCCCAGCCAAGGCAGGGCTGGCCCCTTGCACCTACCCTCACCCAGAGCTCTTAGGCCTCTCAGCCTGGAAAACGGACAGACTAAACGGACAAGACAAAAAGACAGGCAGAAGACATAGCGGCGATGGGTTTTGTAGAAGCTCCAGTGAGAAAACAATAGTAGTTCTCCATCCTCCAGCCTTGCTATCATCATGTTACCACACCATGTTACTTCTCAATAGACTTCAGGGCTTTCTCACTCCTCCCTGCCATCCCTTTGGCCAATCCCTTCCTTCCTTTCACTCTTCATTTTTATTTGCAAGGAATGCATGGTGATTCGGTGGGTGGTTTACATCTCCATGGCATAGCTAAACTGTCCTGGCAAGGTTGCTGTTTTAAAGTTAGCTGTGGTGGATCCGCCATGCCCTCAGGCACAGCATCTGGCATTACAACATCCACTAGTGCAATTCACCCGGGGTTTCTGCCATTGTGTTATAAAGAAGAAATCATAGTGAAATCATGACTAGTAGAATCTGTGAACCCAAGAGCATCCTGTTCATACACAATCCTGCACTCCCCTTTGGAGGCAGAAGTGTGCTAATGACAATTGTACTCAAGCAGATATTTATAATAACTAGTCCTCTCCAGATCACAAAGGGCCTGGTCTGATTACAAATGCTAAGTGCAAACCCCAAGAAATTCCACTAAAACAATAACCCTGATTTTCCCTGGTGAAAATGGCTGCAGGATTTGCCCCCAAAGTCCTTTTTTGCTCTTCTTATTGCAGCCACAAGGCAGATCTTCCAGAAGTTTGAACCTCATAACAAAGTAGTGATGTCTGACGGCATATTAAAAGAGGCCAAACTATCTCAACAGCACTAATGCAGAGCTCAGGGAGGGGTGTCTGTGCAGCCCAGAGGTACCCAGGTTACGTAGGTGCTCACATTCCCTGGGGACACTTGGAGATAGACCAGCATTTTTGAAGCTGGCACCTCTCTCTCCCACTGCTTCAGGGCAGGAGGAGCTCTGTCTGCTTTACCAAAATTATTTCTGCAGCAATGTCCTTTTTGTTCTGTGTTTGTACAGCAGCAGGTGACAGGGGCCTCACCTCACCACATCACTGCAGTCAGCGAGAAGCGTGGTCTAGCTGGCTATTGAAACACCTCTATCCTCTCTAGGTGGAAAGAAAGAAAAATCCCTCCAAAGACCTTTCTACCTGTCAAGAGCTTTGTTACAGCCTCTTCTTGTTACCATTTGAGTCTACTAATATTATACCTGTGCACTTTCAACCCATGATTATTAGAGATGATGGGTAATCTACTGCTTCTTTCTCTTGATGGATAATGCCAGGTAAGCATTTCAGTTAGAATTATTGAAATGAGTCACATCACAAAGCAGAAGCACTGAGTTTAGTAGTAAGAGAAAAATATCTGTGCAATAAACAATGTGGTCCAGTGATGATCAAAAGTTGTTCAGAGACTCATTTGAAATAAGGTGCTTCTATTTCATAGAAGGTCTGCAAAATGGGCCTCAGTATCCCACAAAAATATTTTTTCTTCTAGTTTTGGCTATTTATACAATAAACATATTGAGGTCCTTTTCCTGCTTTACAGCTTCCTGCACTCATCTTCCCTGGCTTGTGTCCATTTTTATTTCTTCTTTTTTCTCCTTATGATTATGTTACTTCCAAACATCTCCATCTCCTTGTGAAGGCAACTGCTCATGTAAACAAGAGCTCCAAGTGTGGGAGTTACATTGACAGTCTGACAATACATGCAGGCAATTCTAGCCAATTCTATCCTTATTTTCAGTGGGATCAGTCCTCATTATTGTCATCATATTAGATATCTGAGTAAATACTGAAAAAGCTTCAGATACAACCATACCTTGGAAACATTATGCTTCTCATCTCTGGTTCTAGCCAGGATTCTTAAGGAAAAAAAAAAAAGGGGGGGGGGAGTAAAGAGAACAAATCATTCTTTTGAAAACAATGCAACAAAATGTTTGACACCTTGGAAAGCCTGGCATTTGTTTTATCTGTTCCAAGTCACTTACCCTTCTTCTTGAGTTTCTTTCTGAGGCCAGGCTGCCGGCTGTGCTGAAGGTGACAACTATGGCATCACAGGGTTGTTTGATGATCCACTGTGGTACCCGTGATCCTGCTGTAGGCTCTGGGCACTCTCTTTGGTTCTGGGCCCTGCTCTTCATTCATCCGTGACCTGCAGCCCTCATATCCACAAAACTTACTGACCTCCACGGGATTCTTTTCTTCTAGAGGGAAAAAAAGCACAGGATCTGGCCCAAATTGTGACAAAACAGATCACAAGCTAAAGGATGTGAGGCCTAGAAATAGATCATTAGTGGAAACCAATCTTGGAGCCAGAAGTGACCTGAAACCGCTCTTGCATGGGAATGTCTTCCCCAGCCCATCTCCTGCAATGTGTCCTCCATGCATGTCATCAGCTCTGTCACTTTTCTGCAGGGAATTACTAATGGGTTGGGATCTCTTCTTCTCCCCCCTCTGCCCTTTCAAGCCGGTCACGGCCATCCTCATAAATCTGCCAGGATGTTGACAGCCAGACTGCAGCTCACAGGGGCTCGGGGGACTTTGAGTGATATTCCTTCTGTTTCAGCTCTTTCCAAGACAGCTATTGATTTAGGAGGATGAGTTTCCTTTTACATGTTCAAAGGAAAAAAAAAAAAGGAAAAAAAAAAAAAAGAAAGGAAAAATAAAGCAACACGGGGAGAGGGAAAAGGGAATAGGAAAGATAGTGGCACCATGATATTCCGTATTGAAGTGACTGTAAGTCCAGGATGTGTCCCTGGAGAAACAGGCTTTCCAGGCAGTGAAAGGCATAAACAAAGAACAGCAAAAAATGGACCAGGGAACTCGACTATTTGCCTGTGGATTTGATAGAGTGCCACACATGATTTATCTCTACCCAATGTCTTGTTAGTGAAGAGCCATTTATTTATTTTAGAACATGTTGATAATGAATGCTCCTAGCAGATAACATAGTCTCAGACCAAAACAAGGTTTTCTGTTAACTCTAATCCCCTTGGTCTTATTTCAGCAAAGACTATCTGTAGTATTCTTTTACTTTCTTTACCAGTGAGCTGCTGCCAACTCTAATCACTCTGCCTCACAGCAGACATTATTTCTATTATCTGGATGATTCTAAACGACCCTGTCTTCAGCATTGAAAGGCAGCTTGGTGTTATCTGAAGGACCACGAAAAGCCTACACACATAAAGGCAGGCTGAGCAAAAGCCCTGTGTGCCACTAAGGGCTCATCACATGAAAGCAGCTTGGAAATCAGTATATAGATCTCTGCTTCTGATGTGAGTATAGAAGATCATTGCTGTGTCACTCATGGCAAATGCCGTGATGGATGAATCTCCGAAGGCTGGGAGGTTACGTGTGGGTGAATTCTCACATGCTAGCCCCTATCCAAGTGCCTCCTGATGGTGCAGAACTGGAATGAAAACCTTGCAGAAATACATGCTTTACAGTAAATGGGTGCTTTAGAGATTGTCCACATTTTAACCACAGGAGTTGCGGTAAGAAGGCAAGTTGAAACTGATCATTTCTAGGCATAAAACTACTTGGTAGCATTGAAAATTTATGGGAAGACTCATATATTTGAAATGTTAATATCAAGTATTATAAGCTCTTTAGAAATGCTAGGATAGACAAAAGGAAATGGGAAAAGAAGCATCCTGTATTTGACAAAATGTCATTCTCCACACCAACGAGCCAATGATCCTAAATGATAAGAGATAAAGCACAAGGGGAGCTATTTGGTGACTCTGACAGATCATCAGTTTGGACAGGGGACAGGAAAATCAGCTTTGTAATTACCCATCTGTAATACGGGAACATATAGGACAATCTGAATGCAACAGAGCAAAGTTCTCGGGACAGTGATTCTAAACCAGCTTTTGCATTTTTAAGAGGCAATTTTCTAACTCAAAGAGTGATTCATTTAACAGGGGCAAATTCTTTTCTGGAGTTCCTCTTGACAGATAGAGGAGAACTGGAAACTGGAGAGATTGTTTAGACACAAGCAACAGTGATTTAGTTACCCTTGTTTTATGCAAACAACATGAAGTCCAAAACAATAACATAGATACTTGATACTTTAAAGGGAACATTACTCAACATTGACAATGGTTATGAGCCCAGCTGACTTGGAGAAAGAATTGAAACAGAAAATTGTTAAAAATAATAAGGAACCACTTGAGGATATTGGTTCCAGAAGCTGCAGTCAACAGAGAAGGCTCTACTGCTTCAAAAACCCCAATGTTTTAGAAGGCAAGTAGAAGAAGATACAGATAGATAGATGTGTATGTAAACTAGCCACATATAAATGAAAGGCTAGAAAAGGCAGAAAATTATTAAGGAAGCAGACTAAGTCTGTCACAGAAGAAACATTTTTATTGGGAAGAAACAAAGACAACATTTAAAGCTCACATTTAAAAGATGAGACCCTCAATCCAGAGAAGAAATAACTCCATAAAAGACTTGAATATTGAGATCCATAACCAACTGAATGCCTGTTCCCATTGCAGGACTGGGGAAAGAATAGCAAAGGAGGCTTTTAGACATCTGAGCGAATTAGGGTGAAAGCGCTACATGTTTGGCACTGTGTCAGCTTCTGATGTCCTCATCTCAGAGAGACAGATAAACGGAAGAGGCTTCACAAAAACTGTGAGTAGTCAGGAATTTGGGAAACATTTTAATGTGGAGGACTAAGGAGTTATTTAACTATTTAAACAAGCCATTTTACCAGAAAGGATGTAACAATTTATTTAAGTGTTTTGGCAGCAGTTCCAGGTATTTGCAATAGGAAAAGTCAGAGTGATAATAATGAGCTCTTAGATCTAATCTTCAATGCAGTGGGTTCAAACCTGTGCAACTGCAAGCAGTGCTAACTGAGGTGGAGTTTCTTCACTGGGTGTTTTTTAATCAAACCTGGACATTTTTGTCCAAGGTCTGAGAGAGAGGTCACCACTGTGGGCAAGGCACTGGACTGTGTCTCAGAAGACGGAGATCGAACTTTACATATGGGAGTGAACCACAAACACCTCACTCCTTCATTTTTAACGTGATATTGTGAGCGCTGACAGTTTTTCCAACTGGACTGCAAGGTCTTTTAGGTAGGTCCCATCTCTGACTATGTGCAGAAAATACTTCATTGAGGTCCCAGGCTTGACTGAGCTCTCCCAAGGCCACCGTAATGCAAGTAGAAGCAACACGCCGATTGCTCCTTCCATCCATGGACTCACTCATCCACTGCAGAGGTGGAAAACCTGCACCTGCAGTTCCAGCAGTCATTGCACAGGCTCAGGAGTGCAACCTCTGAGGAAACTGGTTTTCTGCAAATGTCTTGCATAGCACAAAAGCAGACAGGTAACAACTCCCACTGCCTCAGGAGTTTGCTGAGTCTTCCAGGAGGTCCTGTGCTAAGTGGCAGTGAGTGCAAACTCCCTTTTCCCCATGGATATACACACACACACGCACAGGCTGAACATTTTCACCAAGTTCTGCTGAACCTGGATTTTTCTAGAGATGGAAATGCGGGCAAAATCCATCACGTTTTTCAGTGTGCTGTCTGCTCTGTAATGGTTTTACTCAACTTACACGATGGTAGCACAGACTGCCCTTTACGGTGGAGGGCTGTTGGGCTGGGGACGGCTGCCGAGGCCAGACAGCCCCGTGGTTAAAGTTCAGCATGAGTATGGTGTAGAAAGGATGGGGCTGAGGGCAGGCCAGCTGCAGCACAATCCCAAGCACAAGCTGTTTATTAGGGTGAGCATAAAGCACTCCAGAAGGGCAAGACTCGGCGTTCTTCCTTTTGATCCTATTATCATATGACAACATGATTAAAGACAGGGTAAAGGCAAGGCCCTCATGGAAGAAGCACAGGGGTGTCAAACCACTAATGGAAACTGTCACAGAGGAGACGGGAAGTTTAAAGAAAACATGCCCCTCTCTCCCCCTGGGGCAGGGAGCGAGGGGGATCCCAGTGCCAGCAGAGGCTGCACACAAAGGCAGAGCAATAAAAACAAGAACATGGGACAGAACTCAGAAAGTCAATGTGGTGTCAGCTCCTCCTTTGTCATCTCTGTGTCCTGTGAAACCAGATGACAGCAAAGATTGGCTGCGTGGCCCTTCTGGACACATCCCTTGCACACAGGCCCGATTTCCCTGGGTCCTAAACTCATTGTAGTTTTCTTTTTAAGCCCTCAAGCTCATGCCTCAGCCTAAGCTCCTCTGCCTCCCTGCATAGAGGAATGGCCACACATAGGCAGTGCCTGATTCAAGTAGGACACTGGGCACCAGAGTCCAGTCCCTGGGCAGTGAAGAGGTCGATCCAGGCCCCTGAGAAGAGCGTTTCTCCCCATGCTGGCTGGTTTGGAGCCACTCATTGTGTGGCAGGTCATACCCACTGATACGGGGCTCCAAGTGCAATGCCTCTCACCGGGTGGGATGGGGCCACGCTGACAGGACAGCGCAGGATGCGGGGCGGCAAGCTGCAAACGCTGTGCCGTTACAAAGTGAGCTGGCAGCGGGTGCTGGAGACCAGGACAGGCAAGCCCTAAATCCTCCCTCCCCACATCAGTCCTGTGATGGAGGCACCCACCTCCCACACTCCCTCTCCCCTCCTCATGCGTATGCACAGCCTTGATCGCTAACTAGCAATGCCTCATCCCCTCCAGAGGTGGGCACAGGGTCATGCAACTCAAGACTTCATCCAAAAAGAGGTGTGCTGAGCGTGGGGGGCTGGTCCCAGGCCCTCGCTTTGCGTGGGGAAGAGGGGCTCCAGGTCCTCGCTCAGCACACGTGGGCTGCCAGCTCTGCAGCAGGATGCAGGGAAAGGGCCTTGGCAGGTCAGTGACCAAGTCAGCTTAGAGTATTAGGAGAAACGTTAGAGGGGAAATAGTATCATTAAAATGTGTAAATTAATTAGTAAGGGAGAGTGCCCTTCCTTCTCTCTTTCTGTGTAACTTCTCTATAATGCCTCTTTTTCCCTTTTCATCTCCCATTTCTCTGCTTCCTTTTCCTTTGGTTCCCCACGCCTCATTTTCCTCTCTTCCTTTCCTTTTGTGTTCAAATCCCTTCCCTTTGTCTCCCCACCCTCTTTCCCTTTATCTGTCCCACCCCATGTTGGATCCTACCTCCAGTTTCATCCTTTATCTAAAACACTAGATAGATTTTGTAACTTTCTGATGTTGCTATGATTTCTACCTCTGAGGCTGCAAAGACTTGAGTAACTT
Organism: Haliaeetus leucocephalus; assembly: GCF_000737465.1. NCBI lineage: Eukaryota > Metazoa > Chordata > Aves > Accipitriformes > Accipitridae > Haliaeetus > Haliaeetus leucocephalus. Next base: position 8,202,944 of record NW_010972598.1, on the reverse strand, counting down.
ATTCTTCCTGGCTATGGCTTCAGACAGCTGAAGTACAGAAAGTCACTGGAGGTTGCAGGGAAAGGACCACCACAGTGTAGGAGAATTTCAGCTGTGATTCTGCTTCTCTCTGCCTAAGACCACAAGGGACCCAGATCTCTGCAACAATGCTACCAGGACTATGTCCAAGAGTTCAGCTCTCATGTTGCCTCTCTGGTCACAATGAGTTGAACAAATCTGAGTTCAGGAGGATTTTGGCACTGACAGCGCCTTCCTCTTGGGAGCTGGATGTGTACCTTGTGACAAATGCAGTATCACTGTAAAGTGGCGTTCCTTTCCGTGAATGAAACAAGCACTCATCAGTGAAGCTTGTTATAACAACCTTGAACTACCAGTGGTAGCATCAGCAGCAACATGGAAAAAAAAAAAACAAACAAAAAAACAACCAGTGGAAAGCTGTCAAAAATGGAACATTTTTAACATGAGATACTAAATTAATATTTATTTTAGCAAGTTTAATAGGATTCTTCCCTATTAGCTCCCAAGAGTTCTATATCAGCTGAACCTTCTGAAGATGCCTAGAACATCTGGATACTTGTTCCCCATTTATTTTCCGCTGGAGCCTTAAAAGTTCAGTTTTGTGGTATGAAATACAGGCTATTTTGTTGAAATGCCAAGGCAGGGTTTTCTCACTCCAGTATTCAGGGAACATTTACTTCAGTTTTTCCTCTGCTGTCTGTTGCACTTTCCAAAAGGTGGGCGATCGCTGATGCTACCAAGTGTCTCAGATATGTGAAAAACATTTGCCACAAGAGCAAACACCGCTGGGCTGCAGAATGGCTCTGGAGACACAGACGTTGGCAGGCCTGTGCATGTACGAGCAGATAGGTGGTGACTCAGGGTGAAATAACTTGGCAGTGGAGTACTCCAATACATTCAGGACAGATGCATTGACCAATCCTTTGCCATGGGGAGCGAGTGGGGATCTCCCCCCTGCCTAAGTCTGAGCAGAGGTGGGTGCAGCATAGCAACTCCTGCTTTTCCTAAGGTGGCCTCTTTAGAGGAACAAAAGGACTTCAGTGTCCACTCTGACACCCAGGAAGGAAGGAAGGAAGGAAGGAGAGACATAGGGAAAGGAAGAAGGGAAGAAAAGAGGGAGGGATAGAGATATGGAAGGAAGGATGGATGAGGGAGCACTGGTTCTGCAGTAAGCTGTATTTCAATTGTGCTTTCATTTATCTGCATCCCACTGTTAAAGATGTGTCTTCCAACTTTTTATCTCTTTGGATGGAAAACCTGCTGCAGCTACAGAAAAAGCACTCTGCACCAATTCTCTTTCATTTTCCAGATCTTGCAGGTGTGCATCTCCAGTGAACCTTACTGAAGGTCTTGTTCAGGCTTACTTCCAATGCTGTTGAAGGAAGAACAGACTCTCTGTACAACAAATACCTTTCCAAACATCTTTGCAATAAAGCTGTCAGATCTGCCTGTCAGATTCATACAGGAGTTTCTTGAATCCATTTGCCAAATAGATATAAATAGTATTAAGAAGACATATTTCATTTTGAAAAGACTTCATAATGAAAGAAATATGGTGCTAGGAAAACAGGTATTTCAGGAAAATCTGGTGTCAAAGTCATACGCTGCCTCCCCAGACATAATCAACAACGTGTCTCAGATGAACATCCTCTTAGCAGTAAAGCACTTGAAAATGTACATACCTTATTTTTTGGTGTTGTTTCCTTTGACAAGATGCTGCAAACAGGAGATTTTCGTTTCTAACACACATGCCACATAGCTCTGGCATAGGAATTTGGCATCATGACAAAGATAACAAATGTTACTGCCTTACTAATACCTTTATGGGGTGGTATTTTTTTATGATTTCCTAAGTTCTTCTTCAATGGGAGCTTGGTACCTGGGGCACCTCTAATGTGGTATAATATAACCACTGGTAACTAGTGAAAGCCTCTATTGAAAGCGTGACACTTTGGGTCACTCCAGCATGTTCCTCAGTAATATGGGGAAGGCTGCGGCTGACTTGATGACAAAACGGTGGGAGCAGCGGCTGATTGCATAAAGCCTGGGGAGCAAATTTGGCTTTGCTTGGCAATCTGCTCGCAGCTCCTCAGGCACACAGCTCTGTGCGCTCGGAGTGAGGAATCAGTGCGGGGGCATTAGGGTAACCCTTCACACGTTACTTGAAGGATTAGAGGAGAGATGTGATGACAGCTAGAGCCGGGATGGATATTTTTAGCAAGCCATATAGTCAATATATTTTACTTCTATTCCTTCTCACAAATCATTCATGAGGATTCTTTGGCTTTTATGATTGTGTCCGTTACCAAAGTCATTCAGTTACTGCTCTGAGCACATTCTGGTCAATACGTGACTGGAAACTATAGTCTGAGCATGTACAAGCTGTTTGTTTGCTGCAACTGTTGGGGAGGTTGGTTACCACAGCCACACTATATTGTTCCCAGACTAGATGACTTTAGTGACTGTCCAGGGGGATACACGTGGGTCAAAGATAGGAGGGTAAGAACAAGCAGTGAGGCTAAGAGGAACTAGCCGAGCAGACCCTGAAAAACTGAGCAATTGTCTTAGAGTCTGATTTGAAATTAATCTTCTGTCCTTGCATTCACACCTGGAGTCTCTGCTTGCGCAGTCCCAACTGCAAAATGTTCTACCTCATCTTGCCTGTCCCCACCGACTGCCTCCCTATGTCCTCACCGAGCGGTCTGCGTCACAGCTTGGCAAGGGAACCCCAAGAGACAAACTGCCTCCTCGCCCCTCTGAGGCTGGGTGAAGAGCCCAAACCCAGTCCCAGCAAATATCAGCCCACTCGCCGCTTCGAACCTCCAGTGAGCACCGCTGCCCTACACCATTGCTCCTCATGCCTACAGTTAGCAAGCTTTTCCTAACCTACATCTCTCTTAGTGCACAATAAATCAATATCTCTCCTCTATTAACCTTACATATCTGAGGGCTGCTATTAGGATCTCCCTTCAGACTTAGCTTTTCCAAACTAATTCCATTTCCTTCAGCCTGTCCTCATAGGTTGTATTTGCTTGCCGTCTTATCAGTCCTGCTGCTCTTCTAAGGACTTCCTCTGATTTGGATATGTATTCTTTTCAAGCACAGCTTCATCTGCTTTCTCATTTTCTTCTTCAAAAAACAGTTCACTCCTCCTGTGACCCAGATCACAACAGCCACAGCACAAGGTGCTAATGGAAAGAGAGGAGAGGCTACGACCTGCTACAGTAAATCTGCCCTGAACTCACTGTATGTATAAAATTGAGTTTATTGAATGTGTTTTGTTTTCCAGGATTTGCTATGCCCCTAAGCAACTGCTCAGTTATTCCTATGCGTGATAAATGTAACCCAAGTTAATTTTTAATACATAGATGTAAAACACTGAAAGTCAAATAGCAGAACCTACACACCTGAAGTCTGGCTTTTAAAAGGGACTTCTTCTTTTTTAATAAGTATGCTTGCATTTTTGCACCTGTGTTTATTGTGGACAACTGGCATTGAATGCACAGATCTAACGTATAAATAACTTTAGTACAAAACCCCAATTTCCTCATGATGGGTTTGCCCCCTGCAAAAAAACCTCAATTAAAAAAATCTTAAAATACAAATTATTGCAAAATTCTACCTAAGAAAACAGCAGAAACTGGCTCTTGCTCATTCGTTTTGTTTTCATTCTTCCCTCTGCCCTCCTCTTGAACTTTACATGGCTTTTTTTTCCCCTCCACTTTTGTCAGCGATGGGAAATTTCTAATACAACATACTGGATTCGTCCCTATTTGAAAATGAAAAGGAAACACATTTGCACTGAGATACACTGAGGGGCATTTGTTAAAGCCAAGGCAGAGTAGCAAAGTTCATCTCCCAGCAGCAAGACTTGTGGCAAGAGGTAACTGCATTTGTCCCTTTTCTCCCAACGGCTCATTACAGCTGAGCAGGTCAGACCTGTCAAACATCGCCACATTTGCCGGGGCTAGGAAAAAAAAAGAAAGAAAAAAAACACCCTGTACTTGGATGCAAGGGCTGTGCATCCCTCGTGCTTTGTCTGGGGCAACCCTTTCACAGAAGCGCAGACATTGTGAAACGGGGTCAGGAAGGTAGCAAGCCAGCTGCCTGACACCCTTTCGACTGCCTCCCGTGACCGAGGAAAGAGCAGTGACTTCAAGAACCTTGCAAATACAAGACGAGAGCCTCTCCAGGGAAAATCCCAAGTGCAAGCCTGATTTTGGTCTTGACTCCGGTTGAGGTTTGGGGTGTTTGTTTGTCTCAGTGCCACCTTGCAGCTTCGGCAGGCTTCCTGTTGTTTTCATGGCAGGATGGAGGGAAGCAAACCCAAGCCCTCTCCCCTCCTTCAGAGCCGGCGAGCCCAATCCTCAGCTGATATTCATCAGCCCAGCTCACTGAGCCGGCAGCACGGCACGGCGCAGTGCGGCAGATTGCCTCTGCCCAGCTGGCCGTCTGGGCCAAACCTTGCCTGGACCCCAGCAGCTTTCAGCCCAGGGTAACTCCACCAAAGTTGGGGGGAGCTTTATGCCGGTCTAACAAAGAACAGACACAGGCTCGGCAGGCCTTAATGAGCTGATGCTGATCATGTAACTGTCTTATTGAATTTGCATTTCATTAGGAGACTTCATTTGAACCACAGCTGTGAATATTTGAGGACCTGATTGTGTCTATGGATACTAATTTGTTCAAAGAAGACAAGGAGGATACTGAGCTGCAACCCTGACCCTTTTCGCATCGATCAGACAAGATAGATCCTCCTTAAAAGTAATATCAGAGCCGTACCAACAATGTGTTCAGGCTGTTATACCCTGGTCAGTATTGAGCTGCCTAAATGCTTCTTCCTGAAACTCATCCATCCAGGGGACAGGGGAGGGAAGCTGGACTGCAGCACCCTACTTGAGCCTTTGCCCAACGAAATTTCTTCTTCACATACTGTAGCTTAGTGAAGCTGATGAAACCCATAGGATGGGAATATACCATCGGGGGAAAACATCTCACCTCCAGGAGGAAATGCCATCATTCAAATACTGACTTCTTAGTTGAGGCTTCATGATTATCCCTGTAGCCACGTAAATCAGATTACCATACCATAATGTTCTGTAGGAATCCCACATCTTTTAACGATGGAAAGACTGCAGCCAGCAGAAATTAAAGAGTTAAAAGCCAAGTCTTGTGATAAGCAGATGGCAATTATTGTTGCTTACTGGTAAAACCTGTTTGTATTAAAAATATCTCAATGTTTCCATTGGAACCTACCAATTAAGAGATTAAACTGTATTTCATTCACACGCATGTGAGTGTGGGCTCACACACACAGCACTCCCAGCTCCAAATTCCACCTAGAGGCTGGCTGAAAATACACCTGCTGCTTCTTTTCCATTTACTGGGTCGGAATTCTTTAGGTTTGTTTTGGGGTTGTTTTATGAGCTGTCAGGAATAAGAAATTTTCACCTTATTATCAGGAGAAACAGGAAGCTGTTGGCAAATACAGCTATTTTTCAGAGAATTATCTAACTGGGAGTGGACCTTTAGTGATGAAGCTACTTGAAGCCCAGCCAGGCTTGTAAGGTGGATGGTACATCGCCAAGATTTTATCCTCAAGCTAGCCTAAGTGAGATGATTTGACTGGGAATTGCCCTAAGTAAACACGCTAAAAGAGGATGGAAAATGTTAGCCCCTTTCCCTTCTTAGCCTACCAGCCGTTTCCCCTCCGCTGAGCGGAGTTACTATTGGCACTAAAGGGTTTCCTGTGTGTAACTGGTCAGTCTTTTGCCACGGTCCCAGGAGCCTTTTTCTATTAAGAGGGAAGCCAAACTTCCTTCACGGATGCTGCCTTACTCCAAGCATCGCCTCTATCACTCAGAGGCTGTAAGTGGATCTGGACAACTCCCCGGAGGACTCCAATGTTTATAAACTAATAAAGGATCTGATGTTGCCAGTCTGAAAGCCAGATGTAGCTGCTGCTGAAAAAGGAGGCTTTTCTCTCCCTTCTCACTTTTCATGCCTCGACATCCAGAAGGGTTTGGGGAAGGACCTGGCCCACGCTCCTTACACTGCCGTGTGGGACACTTTCATAGGAAGGAGTAAGGGCATATCCACATAAATCACAAGCCGTGATTATAAGCAGGCCTTATAAGAAGAAATGATGTTCCTTGCATTGTCATCAGGCACAGGGTAACTACCCAGCTGAGTGCCGCTACCTGGCAAAGGAAAAGCGTTGGCTTCAACCAGCTCAGCTGACCAAGTGTTGCAGCTCTAGATGTATCCAAACATCCTCAGTCTGAAAGCTCTTGCGCAATGCGCTTTCCTAGGATATTTCCAGTCCTATCTGGTACTGCAGAAATCGGTGATGATGCAAGGACAGCTTTTGATTTAGCTTTCCAGTGCTCCCATCTCTGCTTCCCTAGCTGAAACCAGAAAGTGCAGAGACCCATTTAAACAAGCAAACAAACAAAAAATATAAACTGTTCCAGCACTCCTAAAAAGTTCAGTTCAAGCCTGATCAGGGGCTTGGCAGGAGCTTGGGAATAGCTTTTGCTTTGTTTGAACCAACCCCGAAATCCATCACACAGAAAAACTCATCCTCTAATGAGTTACTTATGAGCGTTGCTTTCTGGTGCCTGCACATGCTCTAGATGGGGGGATGGAGAGAGGGGGAGAAGAGGTGTCTCAGCGTGTTTCCCACCCACCCTGCTGCTGCTTGCGGGCGGGTTTCTCCTTTCCCAGTTTGCCGTTTGCAGGAAGGGGCCGGGAGTCACCCAGGCGACCCTCGCAGAGCTCTCCAGAGACCCCAGGGGACAACCGGGCCTCCGCGGAGGCAACGCCAGTGCCGTTCTCTGCCGGGATCTGCAGGGGAGGCTAAAGTAGCGCGACAGGCCGCAGAGGTGCAGTGGCCTAGAAAGTTCCCAGATCCCCCACCGCAGCCCAACCGGCCAAATAAATAAATAAACTATGGGGCACACCCGCCCCTTGCCCCTTCCTTCCCCCCCACAAGGGTCCGGTGAGAAAGATGTCACCTCTGCTGGGGCCTGCTGCCACCAGAGGCTTGGAGAGCGGGGCCCAGCAGGCGTCCCCATCCCCACCAGTGCCACCTCCGCCGTGAGCGGCTTGGGACCTCTCTTTATCTGTGCCGGACATCCCAATCCCCCCGCCAAGGCCTGCTCCTGGGGGGCACCTGTGTTCACCCTCAGGGGCGAGGGAGGTTGGGCCTCTTTGGGAGGAGGCCCGGGGTTTTTGGAAGAACAAAGCTGCTGCCTCGGCTTCCAGAGGAGCGGAGAGGCCCGAGGGCCGAACCTGGGGACACCATCGCCCCGCACGGCGCCCGCCTTGCCCCGCGCAGCCCCTCTACGCCTCTCACCCCAAATGAAAACCCCCTGGACTCCCCCCACGGCTTCCCTGCGGCCCCTCAGCCAGCAATCCCCAGGGGTATTTTTAACCTCCCCCCACCATGTTTACAGTCACAGGTTCAGCTCTGCGCAAACACGTTTTTCTTCAGTTTGGCAGGAGGGTTTTATTGGGTGTTTCTGTTTTAAGTTGTCTCCCCTCCTGCCCCTTCGGAGGCAATAAGGTGCACAAACAAGCTGCCCGTAGGTAGCCGAGAGCAGAATGCGAGCAGCCTTTAAATAATAATAAAAAAAAAAAAAAAAAAAAGAAGGCGGGGGGGGAACCACCCCGTGCTACCAGGGGCCCCGTTGGTTAAAGGCTACGGCGCAGTCACTCTGAAGTGAGGGTTTAATGAAGTAGCCTGTGAGAGAATGGAGGGGATGGTCCCCGCTGCACAGATGGCTCTTTGTCACCACTGACACCTGCCATCTGCTTGTTTGTCTAAATGATGTCGGAGGGGCATCGCGAGCCTCCAATCTGCTGCGCCGCCTCCACCAGCTCGGGGTGACCCCCTGACCCGCGTGTCAGACGGGTCCGGAGAGTTTGTTCTTTCCGCTCAGTGGGCCCGTCCCCGGCCGCGCTGCCGGCCCCTTCCCC
>NW_010972598.1:8175233-8194779 GCF_000737465.1 Haliaeetus leucocephalus | reverse complement strand
GGCCGCGCGCCGCCGCTCGCCCCCCGCGCCCGCCCCACCGCCCGCCAACCCCTAAATCTCCTCTTCTTCATGCATATGAAAGGAGGAGGACGTGGAGAGATTAACCTCCACGGGCGTGAAAGGGGTACAAAAGTTTACACCGCCGGGCAGCCATTTAGACCTTTCTCCGATGCTATTCGCGCTCCTGGGTTTTTTACTATCATCTCCCGGCGATGTTCGGACTCTTTCTGAGGGAATTAAGAGGCCAAATCACCCCTGATGCAACACCGCTGATATCAGGAGAAGCAATTAAGATATTTAAAGAATACCACTTCTTTCTTTTCTCTGCCGTGAAGGCAAACGGGTGCCTTAACATCAGCTATAACATTTAGAGGTCTCCAAAGACCTCTGTTTTGAAGGCAAGAGGAAGAGATAGGATCCGCTTTCCTACAGAGGTCACCAGCAGACTTTTGAGATCATGCCCTGAAAAAGGACATATTAGTGTAAATGCTTCTAGGTGGCATTTGTTTTCAAATTACCACTGTAGAAAAAGAGTATCATCTTAATGCACGAAAAGGGACTTCTCAGTGTACGAAAAGTGACTGACAGCTGAGAATAGGATCATAGCCTTCAGAGAAACATGTTGGAGCGATAAGTGTGTCCCAGGAATCTAACATTTAATTTAAAAAAGGTCATTAAAGGCTAAAACCACCTAAAAAGTCTTGGCTGCTTGAGAACCCAGTCCCTTTCTTTTTGCACCCTAAGCCAACAGAATTGGTATACTTTTGATATGGCCTCAGGTCGTTTGTGTCACCTCAAAATATTCAGGGCAAATGTCTCAAAGGGACCTCTTTCCCTGCAGGAAGAACGAGCCCATGCCTAGGACGCCTCAGAAGAGACCGAAGCTTGCTGTTCATAGCACCACATAAATTGCACTTGATGTTATCAGTGATGTCAGTGTACACGGAAGGTGTATAATGGATATTAATTATGACTGTTATCACTTATGACTTGTGTAGTGCAGCCAGGTATGCCTGAATTCTTGCAAACACAGCAGCTTTTACACGTGGCAACTCATGAAATGGAAAATGGTCACTCTGCACAGCTCTAATGAGGGCAAGGGTGATTTAAGCTAGCAGAAAGAATCATAATTACTGTAGGTTCAAAGTGATCTTGAAGGAGAGGAAGTTAAAATGGGGTTGGGATTGATCTACTTTCATGCTTTACTCGGCCCATTGTTTTTAATGCCTCACTTTGAACTATAAACAAATGGCTTCACCTGATTTGCACAGTTTTCTGCAGATAATTCCTGAATTTGTTATGGGCAAAGTGGAAAGTGTGCACAGTGCAAAAATAAATAGCAGGGGAAGGTGCGGCAACAAACCCCCACCCTCTGTAGTCTGCCCCCCAAAAAAGCCCAAATTAAATCCTGGATTCGAAGCCATCTCAGAGCACAGACGAGAGGAAAGGGCTCCAAGGTTTGCAGAGGACCGCGTGCTTCCAGGGAAGCTGGTGCCGATGCCCAGCCCCAGCAGGGCAACTTGGATGCTGCAGCCCTTTCCCTCCCGGGGCAGACCTGGCTCTCAGCCCCTCTCCTGGCTCCACAGGCGGAGGGGACCACCAGCTTTCTGGCAACTCCAGTCCCCTGCCAGCAAGGCTGCCATGGCCTCCAGCTCACACGGCCTCTTCTTCACTGCAGCACCCAGTACATCGGCACCTGGGCTGAGCCCAGGCATGGTGGGGGTAAAACAAAGGCAAAACCCAGGGACTTTTGCGGAGGCACAGAAAGAGCTATAGGCTGTGTCGTCAGCCTGGGGAGCCTCTTTTTTCTCCCTCTCCTTCATGACAGTGCAATTCCTGAGCCCCCACCACAGGGCCACTACTGTTGCTGATGGAGAGAGAGGAGACCTGCCTCCAGGGACCACAAGTGCCAGGGGACACAACTCATCAGGCCAGAGACACCCACCCCCCATACACCCACCCACGCAGGAAGCAACTCACTGCCTCAGACCCCTCTTTTTTCAATAACATTGGATGATAATTCAGGTTGAAAATACAGGAAAAAATAAAGGGAGATAACAAAAGTCCTTAAAAAACACCCAGTCTTTTCCAAAATCCAACAGAAAGATAAAGGGTGAAATCCTAGCTTTGCTGATTTCTGTGCGCTTTGCTTTTAAGTTCAGCATGGAGAGGATTTTATCCTGCCTGCATCATCATAAATGGGATTTTTTTTTACCTGGGATGCTTTTGGTTAATTGGTGTATCTAAAAATGTCTCATTGTGGAACCCATTCCTGACCTGAGTGTTAAGAGTCTGAAATCTGCCCGGCTGCCTCATGACGGGTACTTTTTTTCCTGCAAATGTCCTGCAAACTCTCTGACCCTCAGCCAACACCATGGTCAGTAGCAGAGCCAACACATCATGTTCGTCTTGGCAAAGTAAGTGAGCCAGACTGCAGTAAAATGGGGGTCACTGAAAAGCAAAAAGAACCAACAAAAGTCCCTTCCTTTCTTTATTTTTGTCTGAAAGCTAAAATTTGCATGTTTTGATTCTTCCTGCCAGCCTGCCAAGTCCAGAAAGCACCTAGACATCCCCACAACAGGGTGGTGAGGTGCTTCAGGCGTGTTTCCTTCAGAGGCTATGGCGATAAGCTCTCTGGTACCCAGTAATTTCAACATGACACTACTTTGACGAGGTAAATTGCAGCCAATTCCCCTTAATTCCTCCCTAGCAGAAGCTAAGCTTCTCATTGTCCTGCAGAGGCTTGTTTTTTTTCAGATTTCTTGATCTAAAAAGTGACTTTTCAAAGAGGAACCCACAAAATGATAAATCCCCTAACTTGTGGCCACCTAGTATGTTTTCCTTATTTAAGTGTGGAAAGGCAGAGAGTATGCAGACTGCCATCTTTATTTGGACTGAGAAGACTTCTCTTAGGAGACCTATCTGACCACCTTTTTGAAACCAGCTGATGTCAATAAAAGTAACTGAAAGTGCTATTTTATTTTGCCACATCACTCTTAGGTCAAAGGTACACCAGCATCCAGCAGGCCTGATTATGGCACATGACACTTAATGGCTTATGAAGGGATGAAAGTTGTATTGTAGCACCATATCCAGAAGCCCTGCCTCCTCGGCCTCGGTGCCCCACTCCTGATACACACGTGGGTCCACCTCGTGACAGGGCAGTGGCAGATGACGGTAGCCTTTGGTAGTGGTCACGGTCAATGCTGAAACTCAAGCTGTGGAGCCATAGGAGGATAGCAGACCTGTTTTGCCATCCCAAGCCCCCCCCCAGAATGCCTGGCTGAGCTGAGCTGGTGCCTGTGTGCAAGCACTGGCTGGGAGAGAAGACAACTGTGTCTAAGCTCTAGCTGTACGATGCTGATGTCGAGCCCAGCCGCTCTAAAATCTGGAGGTAGTTACCCCCAAAATCACAAGTTTGATTCTTCCTTTTATAAATTTTTTACAAATGGGACTTCTGAAAATCTTTTTATTTGCCTCCTTGACTGAGACTGGCAGAGCTGGATGTGGATTTCTATGTACTAACTTTCTTTTTTCTAGACCGGAGAGAGGATTTTCACTGTACCCTTTCCCTCTGGAGCTGGGCCTTTCAGTATCAATCCCAAATATCTCCTGACCATGGTCAACTCAGTCAGTCCTGCAAGAAAGCTCATCAGCTCTCTACATGAAAACAAAATGGCCAGATTCTCAAAAGCCCATGTTTCTCTCAAGGCTACCATGGGTGGACAGGTATTGTGGCACTTATCACTCTGTGTTTCAGCATGCAAAAGACCAGAACACAAATATTTTAATAAGACAAGGAGACTATCATCACCACAATGCCTAGCCCTTCGAGGAGCTGCACTACCATACCCTTCTGCTGATGTGAAGCAACACTGTCTCTGGAGAGACAGAGGGCTCTCCTCTAGCAAATTGCTTCATGTGACAGAGGCCAAAGTTTTTATGTGTTTTCTGAAAGCAGCTAAGGCAAACAGTCAATTCAGCTAAACAGTCTCGGCCACAGTACATCTGTGCTTAGTTTTGGCTTAGCAGAGCAGAATAACACATGTACTTCTCCTCTCTCTGTCCCACTCCTAACCTAAGATGGTGAGAAAAATAGCTGAATTACAGAAGTACCTTCTGAACAGAAGTATCCTGTGACAGTGCAAAATCTGCACAACTGGGAATTCCAGTCAAAATGAACTCACAGACCCACATGATTTCCTCGTGAGCTGACTTTGTGGGGAGGTTTTTTTGTCTTAGTTCTTGCTGCTGTTGTTTTGTTGGCTCCTCAGATCAATACCCTTTACTGATCTCACTTTGGACATTTTTAGAATCAAAAAGGGAGAAGAAACAAGAGCTGCTAACAGAAGCGAGGGCATTTCCTCCAGGTCAGTGCCAGATTAATAATTGCAGTTTCCTCCTCTGGCCCTTCCTCTCCCACTGCTGGAAGAGGTGCCAGCACCCGGTGCAACGGCAGTGCCACACACCCAGGGTCACTGCCACTGCTGCTGACAACAGCAACACGGACATTTCTTCAAGTGCCTCAATGCCTTGGGGGCTGAGATCCTGTTTTCCAATAGGATTTAAGGGTCATCAGCATTGCTTTTTGTAGGCACATATAGCTTGCTCCAGGCTGCACCAAGGTGATCAAAAACTGCATGCCTGTATTAGCTTGGGCTTAAAGCAGGTTAGCCAGCCCAGGTGCCTAAGGCAGCCTCTGCAGCTCCTTAACACGGTCACACCAGTTTGATGAGGTCCGTTTCACACCAACTCCTCAGGCTGTAGGCACCATCCCACAAAATGCCACAGAGATGCACCCAGAAGACCCTGTACATCACTGCAAGGTGGAGACTCTTGGGGCATGGCTGCTCCTTGCAAAGGAGGGCAGCACAGCCATCTCCAAGGCAGCACTGCCGGTCGAGGCTTCAAAGCAGGGCAGAAACGCTGCTACAGGGTGCTGTACCGCAGCTATTCAGCCTTGTCACACTGGTCCCAGCACCTGTGGAGCCAGCCCTGATGTCTGCAACACTGCAAAACCATGACCGAGGCTCCACTCTCAGAGAGTTTGTAAACTGCACGCAGTGTCTTTCAACGCTTCAGTTACCTCCTTTGAGGTCAGTTACACCGAATTTGCCATCCCTTAGTTCTCACTCTACAGACCAAGGTAAAGAGACATTGATTAGTTTGCACTGTGTTCTTCAGTTAATTTAAATAATTAATGCACATCTCCATCACTTTCTCTGTTGTTATATAAGCTTTTGTTAATAACACTTAGCTTCTTAGCAAAAAGGCTAATTTTTCACAAAAACCTTTTAGTTTTAGCAAACCTCTAAATTTTGATGGAAATCTCTCTTTAATTATCCTATTTCAGCCTTGGTTTCCAATTAATATTTTCCAGCATTTGTTTTTACTTTTGTTTTAAAGGATTTGTTTCCCCTTCACTTATATTGATTGGTTTGTCTTTGTCACTCCAGGCAGGTTTCTAGAACTAGATATTTCTGACACTGAAATGGTTTCATTCCCAAGGATGAAAAGTGTCCATAAACAAATTTTATCACCCAGAGGACAGAAGGCACCTTCCAAGTTAAAAAAGGCTCAGGCAAGTCTAACCACCATTTACTGGATCAGCAGTGGCTGAGAGATGATCATATTTGACCCAGAATTTACACCAGCACCCTAGATTTGGAAGGAGAGTTTGCTTCACTTTCCTACTCTGACACAGACTTTCAGCACGACTGTGGGTAAAGTCCTTAGAGCATTTAGGGCATTTGGCTTTGCAAATCAAAGACCCAAAGACCATTGTGTATCCAAATTTCCAAATGTCTAGTAATAGAGTCAAAATCTTTGAAATTAAAGGGGTAATTAGCCCAAGAAAATTGCAAGTTGCCCAGACATGCAGCAGTGCCATGATGAGCCACACGCACACACCAGTGTGGTGGGAGAGAGCTAGGCTGCCTCTGACCCAGAGCCATGTAACGCCATGGACCAGCATCAAAGTACCCGAGAACCACCGCTGCCTGACCGTCAACCTGCTCAGGCTCCCGTGCATCTGCAAACTCACGTCTCAGAGAATGTTAGCCAATAATCAAGGTTTACTAGTTGTTTGTTAGTCTGGCAGGGTGGAGCCGGATGGGTTTTCTTTTTCCTGTCTTTAGTCATCTGTTTTTTAAACAGTTGTTACTGTCATACTTCTGTTTCTCAGTTAATCTTAGAGACAATGACATAATTTCACTGAATTATTACTATTTCAAACATATTTGTGTGGTTTGCGCAGAGCTCAATGACAGGATAAATTGCATGCTGTATTGTTCTAACTTTCTTAAAATATCTCTTTGTAGTTTAGAAAAAATAAAACAAACTATTTTAAGAAACTCATTCCTGGACTGTGCTTGTATCACCAAAAGCCAGTGCCTCTCCCCAGTTTCCCAATGCAAAATGAGACCAGAGCACATATGAAACTGGTGGCCATGCACCGCTCCTCACCACGTCGTGCAGGCAAAGCGCCCAGAGCACCACGCACCCTGCAGTGCTCCTACGGTCCTCGGGTGCACGGTGGAGTGAGGCCAGCCCCAGAGAGAGGGAACACAGGCAATGGGCTTGCTGTCCTTCCCAGGCAGCCTTTCCCGAGCAGGGCTGGACCCTGCAGGCACTGCTCTTCAGCAGCACTCAAGGCTTGGTCTGCAACCGCAGGTCGTCCCATTTCTGCAGCAGGGACAGCGGACAGACCCCCAGCTGGTGCCCACTTTGCAGGGTCCCAGGCAAACCCAGTGCCCAACATGCAGCCCCGGGACCCTCCTCACCTTGCTGTCCCCCGTGAGCAGCCCAGCCAGCACTCCTCTCCCGCGCGAGGTCGGCATCCCTCTCCCGGGCCGCTAATTGGCTTGGATGAGCGTCATGCGGCCAGGCACACACATGTGTCCCATAACCTAAACCATCTGCGAACATTTTAATTAACCGATCCCCAGCTCCTCTGTGCTGCCATTGAAAAGATCCCGCCCTGGCCCCAGCCGAGCCTCCCCCGTGCAGCCCCGCAGCTCTCCTCCCCACCCAGGAATTCGCAACCACAACTGTACAGCGTGGGCCCCCCGGCCCTCCGCGGCCGCGCGGGAGCAGCCCTCGGCAGTCAGCGAGGAGCAGATGAAAAGGGCTCCTTCCATATGTGTCTGCCGATGCGGACCTACAGGGTAGGCTCCACGCACAATAGATAACAGGAGGCTCCTTCTCGCAGCCGCTCGGCTGCGGGATCTTCCACGTCACATCGTACGTGCAGGCGTCAGACACCCCTCTGCCGCCCGTCGGTTCACAGCTTATATCAAAAATGGCTGGAGAAAAAAAAATGTCCATCTGTGAAGCCACATGGATGTACATCAAGAGAGGATTCAGCGTACTGCTGCTGAGCCATGAACTGCTGGAAAAATACAGCCGTGTCAGCCCCATACTCTCATTACTCTCCAGGGATGCAACTTTACTCTCTGCCTGGTTTTATATTGCAGCAAAGTGAAGTTTTCAGTGGAAGTACTCGAATTCAAAGGAGTTGCTCTGGAGGCTGGAGGGAAATCCAAAGTCCCCGAGACCTAATCAAGATCAGGCTCTAGATGGAGGGATATGGGCGCTGTAAATGCAACAAGGCCCACAAGCAATATTTTCACCAGAACAGGAAATTTGCACTGGCATGCTAGGTTTGCAGCTGGTATAAATGAGCACAGCTCGTTAGCAAAGAATTTGGTGTTGCCTGTCCAGAGGCAGGACACCCTCACTGGAGGGTCTGTTCCTCTGGAAGTCACTTCCCTTGGAAGTCTAGACCTGCAGGATGTTTTATGAAATCCCTTGACTATGGCATTCCCATTGCTATGTTTAGAGATAAGTTTTTAAGATGTCCACCGTACAGCAACAGCCTAAGCTATTACTGATAATACTTCATTTAACGTGGTCTTTGATGCTAAGCCCTTCCGACAAGGAAGTGAGAAAATTAAAAATCTGAAGAATCACTGGACAGAGCACAAAATCCATCCTCTGCTGATGTGAGCGATGGCACCATATGCAAGTAAGCTTAGATCCAGAGCTTTGGCATATCTTAGCAATGTAAGTGTCCAATCCTGCAGATCTCTTCAGTGCAGAAACACCCTGACTAAAGTATGAGTTTCCCAAGTGCAAAATCTGTAGGATGAAGTCCAAGCCTGCATAAATCGGCTTTTGGACTGGATCCTATTTTCTTTTGCAAGTGGATTTGCTTAACCTCACAGACCATAATACACTGATATTGAATGTAACGCCTTGTAATATGCTGAGACGATTCAGAAGCAGACCTTTAAATTGTAACCAGTCTCTAGTCCAGATGTGAAGCTCCAAGCTGCAAGTTGCATTTGCTGTCATTTTCTCTTCTAACCAGGGAGACCCTTCAAACCAGGCCAGTTTTGTAGCTATTTAGATCACTGCAGAGTCTCCTTCCTGCCCCTAACCCCAGTGAGGAACGTTTATCCCTTACTTTGTGTCCCATAGAACATAAATAATGCTCCAACATACAGTTTCTGTGGACTAACTCCTCTGCCCACCGTTGTGAAATGGAAGAAGCCCAGCTGAAGAATAGTACTAAGCTCCATGACCATGGTATTTTTAAATTTAGCAGAGGTGGTAGTGCATCTCTTGGTGCTCCCTGGGGACCCTTCTTTGGCAAGGTACTCCCAGAAAGCAAAACCTCACAAGTTTGCTGTCATGGGGGATGGTCATTGCACAGACTCTTGCAAACCAGCTTTTAATCATATGAAACCCATGCCAACAGCAGCACTGTGCTTTCTGCAGTTGTCTGGGGGCAATTCTTGGCTATTCTATTCCACTTTTCTATTTCACCTTTCACTGGTAGCTCTCAAAATGGTTTTATATAGGAGATCAGCGGTGTCACCATTTTATAGGCAGATAAACTGCACAGAGCAGTGAGAACAGCCTGGTTTAGGATGGAATATTGACAGAGCTGCATACTGCTGACCAGAGCCCCAGCCTAGGGCTTGAAAAAAAATGGCTTAGATCTACCTGGTCACAAGCAGGGTTTCTCCTGCACATTTCATATGATGGAAATACTGCAGTGTCTCACTGGCACCGGGGACCACTGATACACAGAAAACAGGAAGGGAAATTTTTTAATAACTAAAGCTGGGACATCAGTTTGTCTGGATTTCATATGAAGTCCAGCCCTCCACGAACCAGCCTGCACTATCAATAAGGTTGTCACACACCAAGGCTTCAGATACTCAACAGGTACCAAACGTGGGTCTGTGCTGCAAAGTTCAGCACAACTCCTGTGCCATCTCAGCTCACCCTGCCTGCAGTGAAGCAGGTTCAAACCCTAAGGGTCAGATCCCCTACCCCTACCCCATTACCATCTGAAGTCACCCCACAGACCATAAATAAGAGCAGCAGTGGGGCCAGGCAAGCACTCCTGCTGGGTTCAACAGTAGGAGTAAAACCCATTCACTCATGCACTGAAAGCCTCTCATGACTTTGGAAATACTTATATTTTCCACTGCAGCAAAAGCAACAGCTCACCTGTGTGCAAATGTGGAAGACTGTCCCCGCCAAACAACTGGCTTTGACCCCTGGAAGGAAGCTCAGACTGCTGAGGGCAGGCTGGGAAGGACAGTTCATCTCTCAGTGTACTCAACTCCCTCTGAATCATTCAACAGCCCATCTTGCAGTCCCGTTGGTCCCTGGAATCCAAAGGTCTCTCATAAGGGATGTTTGCACATCTCTCACCAAAATCAGTGACAGCAGCACACTGGTCTCACTCTGAATAAGGTATAAACATTGCCCTCAAGGAGCTGAGTCCCTCAGTTCCTGTCTGATAAACACAGGATACATTTTTAAGATCAACATTCCCAGTCATCCTGCAGCTGAGTTTTGTGTGCGTCTCATTTCTCTCCAGTGAGATTTCAAGAGTGACTCAGAAGCTTTGAGTGAAGCTGGAGGGTTTTGGAAAACAAACTCATTTTTGTGCTGCCACTTTGCTTGCTTTGGCTTTCTGGGCTGTGCACACAGAAACTGTGCTATGCTGTCAAAAATGCTTCTGATTCATAACCTCCACCAAAAGCATGAGTAGAGCACCATCACGAATTGCATAGTCCGCTGGCCACTGGGGAGGATTCATTGGCCTGCTAATCTGAACTGGCTGATCCTAAACTTCCACTTACCATTGCATTCAAATGCACTGCTGAGTTATTTGACTCCAGCATAGACTCAGGGATATTTTTCTTGTCTTATAGTTTTGTACTGACTGAGCTAACCCACAAGATAATTATTAAGGCAAAGAGCTTAGCAGGATTCTAACAAGGATTAAACATTTATATGATTCATTAAAATATCCCCAGTGCCACTGGCTGGGATAAAAATGTATAAGGATTGTGTCATAATTACAACACCGGGCTGCAGCCCAGAAATCTCTGTGAAAAGAAACCCTGAAAAATGCTGTTTAAGGATGTCAGAGCTGCACCCACTGAAGTGCACGTTTCATTGGAAACCCAGCCTGAAATCCCATTGACTGGCACGTCCTTGAAGTCAGGCCCATATGGAAGCAGCTGACTCTTGGGACAAGATTAGGAACAGCCAAATAACTGACTGGAATATAAGCACAGCTCTGACCAATTATGGGACTAGCCTGCCCCAGCTGAAGAGCCAGTGCTTTAAGGGAGAAACTTTGTTGTTGCTGTTGTTGCTCAGTAGTGAATTGACCAAAACTGAAGAGGAAGAAGAGGAAGACAGGGCAGAGAAGACTCGGGAAAAGAAAAAAAAAAGGAAGAGGTAGGTGTTATGCCTTTTTGCCCAGTGACGTTTGAGTACTCAATCAAATACGGGTAATATCAGTGTGGATCCCTCCATCGTCTTAAGACTCCAAATCCACATCTTTTTCCTGCTAGGAGAGTGCACGCACTGCCGGGCTGTAGCGGGTTCAAGAGGAAAGGTGTTCTCAGCCCCTTGCTGACTCTGCTTTCTTGCTCTGAATACCTGTTCAGGACTAGAATGTAAATATTCCTCTCTGGGTACATGTCATCACTTCTGAGCTGGAAGTCTTTCTTGTTTGTCCCATTTCTGGGGAGCGCTGTGCAGAGTGGGACTGCTACATGTGGGAAAGTCACCTCCAGCTATTCTCTATCAGATGAGGTGTCCTTGTTGCAGAGAGCACATATGGGAAGACAAACAGAAAGTCCAATTACTTGCCCAGCCCTACTCTTTGGTGTCGCCACTATGCAGGAAGGGGCAGGGATACCGAGAAATCTCCATAAACATCTCAGCTTGCAGGAGCATGCCTGCTATTACATCCCCCGCTGAGTAATTGCATATTTACTCCCACAGCCACACGAATCCTGCTGATGAGGAGAGTGGCTGGTACATGATCCCACCTCATCCCAGCTTGAAAGGTACATCATACTCATGAGGAGACCCAGAAGGAGTAACCTGTGCTGGGACTACAGTCCATCAGGTGCCAAGATGGACTGGGGAAAGCATGCGGGTGTAATGTGTCACATCCTCACCTTGCAAGGCACGAGTAGGATTGTTGGACCCTGAAGACCATCCTTTTGCTTAGGGCATGTCATCATATACCAGCAGCAGTAATTTTGCACAGAGAAGGATGGCACCCACAAAATCTGAAACTGAGCATTTAGTAAGAAAGAGCATTAAATCAGACAGGCAGGGCACAATGCTATTTGGTTTTTCTGCAAGGAAAAGATCACATTCCGTAGCACAGCAAGAGGATGTAGACTGATACTGCTGACGTCTTGCTGTATTGCGGTTGCAGTTGTCACACAGCAGAGAAGACCAGCGTTGGCCAGAGAGCCTAGAGCCTTTCCATTTGTTTTAGTTTGGTTTTCCAAGGAGGCATTACGTGCACTATCACTCTGTGTGTGTGTCTGTCTGTCTGTCTGTCTGTTCACCTGTCTGTATATCCACACTCAGCTGTCTTTCTCCCTCACTAGTAACTTTTGAACCTGTTGACCAATTTCAAAGATATTTGACATACAATAAGAGGTCTCCAAGGTATTAAATTCCAACACGTTTTATGAATATTGGCAGCTGGTTAGAGGAGAAAGACCCAATTAGTGCCCCCATGGAGGTGAAGGCTGCAATGTGAACATGACCCTTATTAGGCAGTGAAGATCCTCCTGGGAAAGAGATATTATGAATGTCCACAGAGGGAAAAACAGATCAGCACTTACATCTTATTAGACACCAGCGAGTCCAATGCAAGGTCCTGCTAACGCCCCAGGAAACCATCGGCTTCATGAGCTCTGCTGCTCATGGAACAACAGGTCCATGACCTCCAGTCGGGGCATTTGGAGCCCTCCTTACGCACAGGCAGAGGTAGAACTGAGGAGGAAGGAGGAATCAGCAGGGTGGCAAACTAGGAGAAGGGGAAAAGCCTTCCTCCGACAGCTGCTGAGTGCCTCCCCTGACCACCTCCTCCAGATCTTTCACTGACCCCTCTCAGCCCTCCCCCTCCTCCAGCTGTCCTGAGCATCCCATGGCTCCTCCCAGCCCTTTCATTTCCCCATGTCTTTGCTTTTCCCAAACCATGTCTCCAAAACATCCCCAAATAGCCAAAAATCTTCACTGTTGTACCCTAGCTCTCCTCCCTCTCACCTCCTTGGAAATATCCTTTGTTGTAGTCACAAATTAAATGCATAATTTTCAGGCCAGTTTGCCCTCCGATTTGAAGCAGGAGAATTCAGTTTTCCTGCACTGCTGAGAAACCTTGATCCAGCTCTAGAGTCATGACACAATGAAACGGGCAAGAACATTACATTTACGAATTGGGCTTGTCCTTGGGGACAAATTCATCCTTCTTATAGCCTCACTAAAGTCACAAAAGAGAAAACGTAGCCCTAATTAATCCAGCCTGCTTGCATTACAAGAGATAACATAGCCTAGAGAAAAGCATCTGACTCCGATAGACAAGAGGTTCATGGTCTTACGTCACTTTGTCACTGACTCGATCACTGCCGTTGAGCACATCCTTTAGCTGCCGTGTTCCCATTTATAAATGCAAATTATAGGATTTATGCTTCAGGGTCCAGATTCTCAGCTCAGATGAGCAAGCATATGCAGACTAAACTTTTGCAACTACAGCTATGTGCAGCCACACTGGCTTCACTAGTTTGCTGTTGAGGAGTGCAAAGAACTTATGTTGAAAGGCACTGAGTGAACTGCAGGCTCACAGTAACACAGATGTCCTCCAAAGGTCTCCTTGGCTGTCCTTCAGCTCCTATCCCTTGTCCTTCCTTGGGAAAACAGCTTCCTTGTTATAAATTATGCTGAACTCCAGCCCTTCCCTCCATGCTCCTGTTCCAGCTTTCCCCCTCCCTTCCCATTCCTCAAACAACAACAACAAAAAATGTTATCAGAAACCTTAAAAACCATTTAAAATCATAATTTACCTTTTTCAGTGAGAGGAATATAATGGAGTTCTATTAGGTCAGGAACAACAAGGGAAGGCAAGAGAGGAGTCTCACAGGAAATCATTTGGACTCTCCCTCTCCTCATCTCTGCATAAATATTTAGCTGAGTGGCATTTGTGATGGAGATTTATCTTGCAGAAGAGTTCTGATAGCAGGTCGGACAGACAGGTAGGTAATTGATCACAGATATTTTCACATCTACTTAATTAAGTGAGCATCTAGTTAATTAAACAGTGAAATATTTGAAAACTCTGCAAATTGTGCAATGAAGTCACAGCTGGCTAACAAAGCAGTTCTGACATGCCACCGGTGAGTGCTCCGTTCAGAAACCTTTGGGAATTTTGCATACTGATGTGCAGATTACCCAGCAGCACCCAGGGGCTCATTATAGTTATCATGAGATGAAACTGCAAGGATTTCAAAGAACCTCTTCTCTGTGGGTCCCAGCAAGGTCTGGGACACAGTTGCAGTAGTGATGCTCCTGGAGTGAACAGAGGGACTCGTGTATTTCAATTGAGAATGCTCCAAGAAAATGCTGCTGTCACTGCACAACTCTCATGTACCCACCAGCTGTCTCCATTTGGAAAAGACAATCTTCATTTTTTAAAAGCAAAATATTTACAATTGTTCCAGTCTGTCCCTACAGAATTCTCCCGCCTTGCATATAGATTTTCATGGAGCTACAACATAGGGATCTGATGATCCCTCCAACTGTCTCCTTCACTAGCTGTCAAATGTTGGCATTCACAACTGTGCATGCTTCTAGACATAGTACTTCACCAGTATTTCAGCTGATTGACTTTAAAGTCAAACACACATGGTTCCATACTAAGGATTTGGTGGAGGGCCATGTCTGATAACAATAAGTATCCTGGAAAGGTCCAGGTGTCTTCACAGAACTAACCTGGAAATCTCACAAGGATGGGCTCCCCAGCCCTTCTGCTCTTCATGAAGGCTACTGTGTTTGCTCAGGCTATTAAAAGGCAAAGAGTCTGAGTCTTATCTCAAATCGATTTTTCACTAGTATGATCCCAATTATTTCATTAGGGTTGTTCGTGAGTAATGACTCAAGGGCATGCCAAGGAGGAGTGGATTAGACTCACTGAGTTTCCTCTTGGCAAAAAAACAGGAACAAAGAAAACCAACTACTCACACACATGTTTTCAGAGCTTTAAAAACTTCGGTGTGACATTCAGTTTTGGGAGTAAGCAAAGGTTTGGGAACAAGCTTTTTTCTTTTTAGCCATTTCTAATTTCCCTTCTCATCCCCTTCCCTTAGCTTTCTGGGCAATCACCTCACATTTTCTGTCAATCCCTCATCATATCTTTATCCTGCCTTTCCAGTTTGCTCCTGTTTTGGCCCTGGGCTGTTTCACTTATGCCATGCCCCAGAGAGATTGTCCTGGTTTAGTCATCATTTCTACATGTACCAAGCTTTGGCATGCATACAGGAAGTAGAAATGTTGCCATACGGATTGGCTGGCCAGTCACAGGCCAAAAAAAACATATTGCTGTTACTGGGGAGCTCTAAGGGCCAAATGCCCAAACATAGTCAGGCTCCAAGGATAGATCACATGGAAGATGTTGGTACCTAAGACAAGCCTTGGGCAGACTTAAGATGCTGACCTCCAAAGTTAGACTCCAAAGCCATCCTCTTAATCTGACACCAAGCTCTTGAGGCACTCCTTGGTTTGACATGACATTTCCTTGTGCGCGGTCCTCACAGCACAGTCTTCTGTCCACACACGGCAAAGCCACCCCATCTGAATGGTCTCTGGGCTTGTTTCTGTCCAAGCCCAGCTGGGAGCCAGATTCCAGGTAGACCACCACCAACTTGCTTGGGAATGTCAGCTAGGGTAACGGGGAAAAGGTTCTCAGGACAATTAGTTTTCTCAAATAGCATTAAATTCATCACAAAACATTGATCTCAAGTAGGTCATGGCTACATTCACTCAGAAACTCACGCCAAGAAGTTCCCTCAATTAAATAAAAATCCACTGGCCTCCACCGGATTGTGCTAGTGACTTTGAACTCTCCAATAGTTAGAAGTGCATTGAATCCAGTTCTTTCACTTAAACAAGAGACCTGATCACCTGGCGGTAGTATGAAAAGCAACTGTGTGGGGCTGAAGTATTCTTTGTATTTTATAGGAAGACGGTGAGCCCTATTTAGCTTTTCCATAGAACAAGGATAAGCAGACATCCTTAGGAAGGGTTCTTTTCCTATCCACACTCTGAACTGATTGCAGGTGGTATATCTCAGATAAGGAGTCACTTATGCCAAGCTAACATGCCCTTGACCTTCAGCAGAGCTTATTAGCAGGGCAAACTTGAATCTTTCTGGTCTTTTCAGGTCTAAAGGCCTGAATATATGAATAGGATGGAAGACATACACTGACCTTTATTCTTTTGTTGGACAATTCATAATGAATAAAAAGCAGAAACAAGGATTGGTTGCTAAAACATTTGCAAGCACAGAAAACAAGCAAGCATACTTTTCTCTGGATATTTCCAATGAAAAAATCGATCATTCTCATCTGCAGTGAGGGTGGTATTTAATCTCAAATTGGAATTGTACATTCTGACATTTGCTCTGCAATGCTGGGGAAGATAAAGGGCAGAGAGAAGGGAGCCTGTTGATGTTGAATGATCACATATTGACAACGTGGCATTATTGTGCTTGGGGAGGGGCAGAATTATGGACCCAGCACTGGCGCTGCTGGGCCTGGGCTGCTTTCTGCCCTCCCAAAAGCTACCAGCAGTGTGGTAGAGCGGTACCCACCATCATCTGACTGTGCACAAGCTCTTCACAAAAGGCTACTGGTTCAGCAGCATCTCCTCAGATGACTGCAAATGCATCCATGCTCCTCTGAAATGGAATAAAAGCACAGAATGGCAGGGAGCTGTGAGATCCCCTTTTGCTCTGACACCCTCTCATTCACTTTCTACCCCAGGGCTGACAGAGGGAAACCACTTCATGCCAGCTGCAGAACCAGAGGACCTGGGTATTTGTACCTCGGTATGGACCCAAACAAGGGCTGGCCTTATTTCTTATTTTTTTATAACCTAGCAAAAATTACATTTATCTCCAGCAGCCTGCAGTGTGTCCCAGCTACATGCTCTGCCCAGCCAAGCACTGCTGCCATGGCACCCCATTGCTACACTGTGCAGCTCAGGAAAGCCGTGTCTGCTGGCCTTTGCAGCATGCACAGGCATAAAAGCCTCCATTTAAAATTTCCTCCAGCATTTCATGCTGTGCTGCTGTCATGGAATCTGTACTAGCTTCCCTCACCTACAAAAATGTGTGACAAGATGTGGCTGCATTCATGCTATGGCTCTAACCAGTTTCCAGCCTGGTGAGGAGGGTGTCCAGCTGACACAGCTCAGAGCAACTGCAGG
The DNA here is from genome assembly GCF_000737465.1 of Haliaeetus leucocephalus. Classification (NCBI taxonomy): domain Eukaryota; kingdom Metazoa; phylum Chordata; class Aves; order Accipitriformes; family Accipitridae; genus Haliaeetus; species Haliaeetus leucocephalus. The sequence continues at coordinate 8,177,958 of NW_010972598.1, read as the reverse complement.
CAGCAGCTTCATCCTGAGCTTGGGCTTAGGCAGAAACCTCAATGGAAAGAAAAAATAGGTAAAAATGACCCACAATGTTCTTTCTTGCAGCACACTCCACTCTCTGGTTCCACACTGAGTGAGGATTAGAATTTATTCATGTATTATTACAAAAAACAGAAAACAGTTAACAATAGATTTTCTCTTACAAAAGAATGTCATGAGTACAGGAGGGGAAAAAAACCCACAGAGTTGAGCCCTGAGATAACCTTCACTTTTGTTTTTTAATGTCAAGCCAGAAATCTTTCAGCTTGAACTGGCTGAGGGCTTAAGAGCTAGCTCTCACCTGGAGTAACTTCCCACTACGCCGTGAAGTCAAGCAAGCTGTTATGTTTGACACAAGCTAAAAGTTTGCTCCTTGCAGGAGATCTCCAGCTTTCTCCCCAGAGAGGAGAATACATGGAAGCAAGTGTCATTAGATATTGCTGTCGTGGTTTCAGCCCAGTCGGTAACAAAGCACCATGCAACCGCTCGATCACTCCCCATCCCCCGGACATGGTGGGATGAGGAGAAAATATAAAGGCAGGCTCGCAGGTCGAGGTAAGGACTGGGAGGGATCACTCCCCACTTATGGTCGCAGGCAAAAGACAGGATCAGCTTGGGGAAGAAGCAAAATCAATTTAATTTACTACCAATCCAATCAGAACAAGGATATTAGGAAGTACACCCAGACCTCAGAACCCCTTCCCCCCAGCCCTCCCTCCTTCCCACCTCAGCCCCACTCCGGGTTCTCTCCCCCTCCTCCCCCGGCGGCGCAGGGGAACAGGGGACGGGGCTGGGGTCGGTCCCTCACCCCTTGTCTCTGCCGCTCCTTCCTCCTCAGGGGGAGGAGGACTCCGCACTCGGCCCCTGCTCCGCCGGGGGGTCCCTCCCACGGGAGACAGTCCTCCACGAGCTTCTCCAACATGGGTCCTTTCTGCGGGCCGATCTTCAGTCACAGCCTGCTCCAGTGCGGGCTTTCCCATGGAGTGGCCGCCATCTTGGGGGGCCTCCGCTTCCCTCCATGGGCTGGGGGGGGGACAGCCTGCCGCCTCACCACGGGCTGCGGGGGGATTAACCTCCTCCCCTCCTTCCTCACTGACCTCGGTACCCGCAGAGGGGTTCCTCTCACGTTCCAATCCCCCCACTCACTGCAGGTTCCCCTCTTAACTCTGTTCTCCCAGAGGCGCTACCACCATCGCTGACAGGCTCAGCCTGGGCCAGAGACAGGTCCGACACTTGGAGCCAGGGAAGCTTCAAGCAGCTTCTCACAGGAGCCAGCCCTGCGGCCGCCTCCCCTGCTACCAAAAAAAAAAAAAAATCACACGACACAAACCCACAACAGTTGTGTACCCCATTTGCTAAATAAATCAAATCCAAAATTCCCAGAAAACTGCCGGCAAAGCTGCCACGGTGAAGAGCATCACCTACATGGATGTGGGACACTGTATGTATGTGATACTGTGGCTTAGAGGTGGGGAAAGCAATTAAGTGAGATATTTTTTCCCTCCCTGCCTCCCTTGTCCATCTATTAACCTGCTGTTAGTGGGGAGAAGAGTTCCGGGTGTCCATCAAAGGGGAAGAACAGAGGTCCTGTATATAACGCAAAGCTCCATGCCAAGTGCAGTGCAGCTTCATCAATTTGAAATTAATTTTTAATTCTCTTTTATTTTAGCATTCTGCTGAGAAGATGTGTCTCTCCTTTCACTCTTTGCTTCTTTTGAGACAACAAAATGATTCATCACTGCAACACTGTCAGCTGTAATAGCCTTACAGTAACAGTTAAAAAAAATAAGTTGCAGTAACAGTTCATAGGAACTTTAATCTATTAACGAGAGGGACATTGTGCTGAGAAGACATAAAAGGTGTTCTTTATATCCTCTCAAGACAATATTCCTCAAATTAAATCCCCCTGCCCCCACTGTATTTCTTGCTTTGTTACATTTCAAGGAAAACCAAACTCTACCCAAATTCCTAATCATAATTTTCAAGCTAAATGATTAAATTAGTTCTTACTAGCTCCTTTATAAGAAGACCAAGTTTCTTTTTTTTTGACAATCACAAAGTTTCTCCAAAGCTGTTAGTCTCTGACTGTAACTTGTGGCCTAGCACATGGTAGTCTCTGAGATAACAGGCTGCAGCGTCAGGGGGACTGAATCAAAATTTATTACTTTCATAGTCATGTATATAACCACCTATAGGTCATGGAATTCTGCATACATGCATATGCTGAATGATGTGTACATACAGCAGCCTTGGACAGGAATTAACAACCTTTCAGAGAGCAGGGAGTGATTTCTATGTATCTCTATGATCTTCAGAAAGGAAGCCCTGGGCGGAGATTTAATCACATGTCATTGTCTGTTATGCATTCATAAAAAGATGGACAATTATGGCAATTGAAGGAAACCTATCATCAACTCAGAGGAAAAGACTATTTTTCTGAAGCATACAAATTCAGTCTTTTATGACAAAATGACTACTTAAGGCTTAAAACTCTAATCATTACCATTTGCTTCCTAAAATATCCACCTCCCTTTATCTGCGCTTTGAACTGAAAACACAAAGCTCTCGAAATATTTCTGGTCTCTGAAGGGGTGAACGTATTTTTTTCCTTATGTCCCAATTCTGCAGCCAGGTAGAGGGGCGGGGGGGGGGGGGGGGGGCCCATTTCTTTTTTCTTAATCCGAAAAAAAATCCCCGCGGG
>NW_010972598.1:8101149-8175223 GCF_000737465.1 Haliaeetus leucocephalus | reverse complement strand
GGGGGGGGGCACCATTTCTTCTCTCTTAATGCCAAGCAAATGGCCCTGGGCTCAGCCGGACCCCTCAGGAGCTGGCCCATTCCCGGCTGGGGTGCCGGCACAGGGGCATCGGTGGGGTACCCCCATACAAACTAGCCCCCACCACACCCTGTCATCAGGAAGATGTGGTGTTCATGGGGGATGGTTTTGAAGGTTTAATATAGCTTCTGCAACACCTTTCAGGAGAGGAAAGGGGTGCCCAGCTTACCACAGCTGAAAAAACAAAGAAAGGAGGGAGAAAAAAATAAGCCGTTTCCTCCGAGTTCCTCATTTTCATTGCACTTGCCAGCCGCAAGCAAAGGGTGCCCTGTCGGAGGTCGGAGGGTGAGAGGGAAGGAGTAATTCGGCTCCTCGCTGCTGGGACTCAGTTCCCTAGGGGAGTTCAGGTCTCTGGGTTCGGGCCAGTTTCTACAGTCCTTGCTGATGAAAACTGCTTTGGCAGGGGATACCTAACATCAGCCAGGCATCCAGGTGGCTTCAGAAAGGAGCTGGCAAGCTGGCAGCCCTGCCTCCAAGCTCTGCAGCCTGAGGACAACGTCAGCCTGTGTTTTCCCAAATTCCCGTGCCTCTTAGTCCCTCCTCGCCACTGCCTGGAGCGAGGGACATCTGCACATCTCTTTCTTGCCACTGGTCCCTGCGAGACAGCACAGCTCCAGCCCCCGCGTAGGTGCGGGTATGAGCACAGGCAGCCCTGCGTGGGGCTGTGCGGCTGACAGCACCTCGCTTTTAATCCCTCTCCTGAGGCACAGAGCAGCGGCAGCGCACATCCAGGCTGCTCCCAGCAGCAAGGAATGGCCAATACCTGTTTCACTGGGGAATCTGCTACCCAGGGATGCCTCTTCTGCGCCTGGACAACTCCTCAAGCAGCAGGTTAAATTGGTTTGCTGATCAGCTACACCATAGTGCAGAGCAGAGTTGTTGAGACCACAGAGCAGGGATCGGGGGTCAGCCCTCACCTGTGTCTGACGAAACCCTACAGAAGCTGTCAGCCGCGGCGGCAATGGGGAGCGACAGCCAACTGTTGTGAGACACAACCCATTACATCCAGCGTGCAAGAACAACACCCGCTTCCTCTGTGGGCTTCAAACAGCAAAGGGCCCTCAGTTACTAGCAGGTTTTGGTGTAAAAAACCATTGAAATCATTTTAGTGGAAAGCCAAGCTCCATCAGGCAGAATTAAAGCTTAAGCAGCTCTTTTACTAAGCTAAGGACCCCCTCAGCCCGTGCACACCAGGCACCCAGGACCCTCCCCAGGAGCATGGTAAACCTTGACATTTGAGAAACAGCGATGTCAAAGTGAACTCTTTCTTCTTGGCCATCTGAAGCTCTGCTTTGTTTTGCGGGGAGGTTACCGTTCCCCCTCTGCTCCAGCCATGGCCAAGCAAGCCAGCTGAGCCTCCCCAGATGAACTTCTGGTTCAGTGTTTCCCCGAGGAGTTTATGCTGTGAGTAAGGTTGGAAGGGTGGGCTCAGGAGGATATGGGTGGGACGCTGTGGCAGCAAGGAAGCCCTTGTTCACAGCTCATTCGGGGAGGAAACGGGCACTGATCCCAAGGAAATTGTTTTGTGTTCCTGAGCAGTCGGGAGGGCGGTGGTACCGGCCGGCCAGCCCTTTCCCGCTGCTGCAAACGGCTGTCGCTGCAGCAGTGCACCAACGCAGACACAGCCACGTGGGTCCCGGGCTCTCGTGCCTGGCTGCTCATGCTGCGGCAGGCAACGTCCCCCCGGGACCCGGGGACTAGCAGCCCCCTCAGGCTCCGTGGTAGCAAGCGCTGCTGCTCACCCCTGCAGAATTTCAACACAAGAACAAGCAGTGTCCCAGCCAGCCCTTCCCTTCTCCGAGCGTCTCCCAGAGGCATTGCCGCACACACCAAAGCCGGGAGGAAAAAGGGTGACCTGCCCAGAGAGAAGCCGGCTCTGCCCTCATACAAACCACTCCTCTGCCCCGGTCGGACGTGCCGGCTCCATTCCTTTCTTCCCCCACCACTCTGTCCTTGCCCCTGCATGGAGGTGGCTTGGCCACACTCCTGGTACCGACCCAGAGACATCACTGCCACCCCGTGCGAGCCCAAAGGCACAGCCACCTCTCAGAGTTTCTCCTGGAAATAAGCCGGGATGTTTATTGCCACTTGTGGTCTGGAGTGGGCTGCGAAGGAGCCCCATGACTCGCTCTGGGGGGGGTTAAATGTAACCTGCAAGCCTGTGGCATGGAGCAAGGAACAGGGCGGGAGCTCTCAAGGAAATATTTTGCTGAAAACAAAACTTTCAAAGCCTTTCAACAGCAGAGAACTGAAAATAGACTTCAGACTCCAAGGGAGGGGGAATGGGAAAAGGTTAGGAGCGGGGGAGAGAGAGGGAGAGAGGGAGAGATCAAACGATCGACGACAACCCTGGGGAAAAAGGGGGCGCAGAGGTTGCCAAAGATTTTTTAAGTCCGTTTCCTGCAGGAGCTGGAGACGAGGAGGGCCAGTTTATTGCAGTTTGGCCTGAGCGGAGAGCTCTGCAAGAGGCTCTTCAGGCTCGCTCCAAACACAGCCATTCATTACCCGCTGCTGCATCCTTCAAAACAGGAAGCGTTGCCAGAGCATTAATTTATCTCTTAATCGCCGTCCTTTTGTTGCCGTGAAAAATGTTTAGTCATAGATTTAATTCCTCTCACTCCACCCCCCGACATCCCGACCACCTCTGATCACAAACACCACAGAGACAGGGCTTGGTGGCTTTTCTGATGTTTTTACTATAATTTAACTTCAGGAGATCAGCTAACTTGCTCACGGCTTCTATTAAAGAGCCCTGCACAGCAACAAGAGAGCTGCCCCTGGCTCAAAGTGGGAGTGTAATTCTTTGGGATTTCGCCTTGTCATTATTCTTTCTTGCTCTTGTTATTGTCTTCAGTCCATCCTCCCCAGCCCCAATTTACTTTAAACAGATGTCTTATTTGTTCATAGCATGCTGAGGATTTGCCCTGGCAGAGATCTTTTTTTGTATTTTGTTTTGCCTTTTTTTTCCTTAAATGTGTTTTAAATTTTGAGACGAGCTCATGAAACAATAGCAGATGTGTTGTAGCTACAATTAATTGGATAATTAACTTAATTCATGTATTGCATTTTAGGTTTGTGTTTCTTATGCAAGGGTGTGTGTGCGAGAAGCTGGGGTGGGCATGAGCGGAGAGGAGGAAGAGAAACGCTTGTTGGGGAGGTCCCGGCCATGGGTCCCCCAGCCAAGGTGCATGAGCAGAGGGGACAAGGGAGCGAGGGAAAGGGGCCACATGGTTCAGCGAGGGCCGGGTGATGAGAGATGCAGCCAGTGGTGAACACGGCGGTTTGGGCTGTAACATCATCCTGGGAGTCTGTCCCACCGGGCATGCTCATGGGAGGCTGTGGGGTGTACGGGCAGGGTCTGGGGGAGTTCAGAGCCCCTAGGATGGGCTAATCCTCCCCTGCTGCTCTTGGAGGTCAGCAGTGGGATGCATGGATGACCCGTCCCTGCTGCCGGGGCCATCGAGATGGACCAGGGATGGACCTGCTCCCCTCACAGCCCCAGGCCAGCTCAGCGCCGGGCTGCCCTGTGTTCGGAGCTTGTGTCTCTAACCCACCTGAGCCACAGCCAGGGCAGGCAGGACCCTTCTGCCTCCGTGTGCCCCGCCAGACACCCCCATATCTCCTTTGAAGCCATGCAGCAGCTGGTGCTGGCCCAGAGCCTCGAAACGTCGGTGAGCTCTCTGCTGTGCGCTGTCTGCAGAGCCCAGGACGCCCGCGCTGCCACCCAGGCAGGCCAGGCATCCTCGGATGCAATTATTGTTCCTTGGTATGGAGCCCCGCCAGGCAAGACAGCTCCGGCTGGGCTGCACACCCGCCCAGTGGGAGGGTCAGGATCTGGCCCTGAGTGTTAACAGCCCTCCATGTCTCCCACTTAAAGCTTTTTCAAAGTCCTGCCATGGCTATTTCATGTTGGTCCTGGCTGCTATCACTCTTCCTGTGCAAATGCTCCCGGTGCCTTCGGAGGCAGCTCTGTCTACAAGGCACCGGGGTATGTTCTGCACCTCCGAAAATACCCATTGCAGCTTAGCCTGCCTTCACCCTCCGGAGGACTCAAAACATTTCGCACATACAAAGCTCTCAAGACAGGTACCATGCCCATGGCCCCAAAATGCAAAGAGGAGAAAAACCATTCAGAGCAGACTTTCTGAAACTGCCCCCGACTGCTGAGCTGAAACAACCTCAGGAACCATTTTCTACTGGCAGTTTGGTGATTTTTCAGCACTCAGCTTTTGTGTGGGGTGTGACAGCAGAGGCTTTGGAGCGGGGTCGAAGCAACATGGTGCCCAGTGCTTTATTTCTGCCCTAGTTCTAGCTCTGAGTAGCTGAACAACACAAGCAAGAACAAGGGTGGCGACTCCCAGACAAATTTGGACTGGATCCTGCAGTTGAGCTCCAAGCAGGCAGACAGCATCTACCCAGAGCTCCCCTGAATTCCCAAGGCTGCCCGCACTGTGCTCAGGGCAAGACCAAGACTTTGGCTCTTAGTTACAAGTGCCTAAGTGAGACCCAAAGTTACTAATGACACTGCAAGCATTTTGGAAAAACAGACAAGCAGAGTTGCCCTTAGGGAACTTCACAGCATTGGTAGAAGCATCTGTCTTTTATGCGCTATGCCTTATAGCTATCAGAAGAAGAACAACAAAAAAGCATTTTTGTTATAAAAATAGATTTTTTTCTATAAAATTTGCAGTAGAAATGCATCCCAACAAGTCATTCACAAAAACAAAACCAAAAAAACCCTCAGACTGCTCAGATGAGAACAAATGATACTGCTAATTGCAGCGTACAAATGCCAGATATTGGCATTTAACTCTAACTATGCTAAATGCAAATGTCAGCTGGAATGACACAGTCCGGCTTCATCACCCAAGGCAAGATTTCCAAGCCAGGCGTAGACGGATCCAAATTTCCTACATTTTTTCTTTTCTTCTCCTGTGGCAGCAGATGAGGGCAGAGAATGGAACTATTTAGTCTTCAAAAAGGCTGGGAATGGGAACCCACAGAGATCCTGGTTCATGCTTGACTAACAAATTACGGTAAAAACACAACATCACTAGTAGGGCTATTGGAGACAATTATACCCAGAAGAAGTCCTTAGAAGAGGCTAAAAAGAAAATCCCATTTAAACTAAAAGGGAAAATGTTATTCAGTGCAACATTTTTCTGCTTATTTCCTCCTGGTTTTTTTCCTACGTATTCAGTTTCTTCTCTTGCTTTCTCTTAATTTGGGGTCTGCAAAGTTGCCAATTAGTCTTTTATTCTTTTTTTTCCCCCCACAATGCCGTCAATATTTGGTGCTTTTCTGGAATCCAGAGCACCTGGATTGATGGGATTAAGGAATATTAGCTGAATTCAGGCAGGGAAGAAAGAGGCATTTAGTCTTTGTGGTGGAGGAAAGAGCTCAAACTCTCCATGTACATCAGTGAAATAAATCGCTATACCAGTGAATCAAGTACAGACTGTAAGGCTCAAGAACCAGAAGCAAGTAAGAGGAATCCCAATGCTTTAATGTTTTGTTATTGCACATTATGATTTTCAAGGCAGCTGCACCAGCCGGGATGGGAGGGAGGGAAGCTGAGCCATGATTTATGAATACTTAGGGCTCATATTACTGGCATCATTAATCACAACTGCTGATAAATTAATCCACCTTCTAATTTGTGTGCAAGTAGAGGAAATACGTTTCAGATACGGTGCTCTTACAGCTCACCGCAAAGGGCCATTTTTGAGCCTTAAGCACTACAGTAGTTTCTCCTGGTGAATAAGCCAACACCAGCCAATGGTGAGGACAATCCAGAAAGCGGCTGCTTGTCCTAAAGGGAGCTCCCAGGACAGGACACCAAGGAAAATGATGGACCCAACCACAGCTTAGTGCGATGGTGGCTAATCAAAACTCACCTCTGACCCGCACTGAAATCTGCGCTCCAACCAACCACGTTTGAACTTTTTCCAAACCAGTTTCCTCTAAATCTATGGAGGACATTCCTTAAATTTTAATGAAGGCCACAAGTTTTCATTTCTCAAGTACTCAGAGTCGAATGAAATGACCACATATGGGAAGGATAAAAAAAGCAGTTGCTTAGCTGTGGTGATTTTCTAATGATGAACATAGACAAAATGAGAATTTAGTTCATTCGCAGGCCCTTGATGATAGCTGTATACAGACACAGAAGCATGAGACAGTTTTGAGAAAACAACTTTTCAAACTGTTTTTTTATTCACCAAGGTAATTTTCTATTATTTTAAAAGGTTCTAATGGCTCTTCCTGAGCTCTGGAAAATTGCATTTGTGGTATCTAAGTTGTCTAGCTTCATAAACAGGAGGAAATAAAAAATGACTACAATATGTTGATTTCAAATAAAAACAAACTTTCCATGACATCCTCACACGACTATTTTTCTGTTAATTTTGTAGCATATGCAGAACACCTGAAAATGTGGCTTAAAAATTCTCTTGACCTAAAACATTGAAATAGGAATGGTCCTATTACTTAAAAATTTCTGTGGTTTCAGACCTTAAGCCTATGGCTAATCCAGGAATGATCTTCATCCATCCTACAATTCAGAATGAAAAAGTGCTATATGTGGAAAGAAGGACTGAAGCATCTATTCTGACAGGTTGATTTGCAAAAAATAATGGTGGCTGTTTGAAAATGATCAGACTTTTTGATTGCTAGAAGCAGTCCCATTAGGAATGCATTAGCAGGCAGAGTGCAGCTGAGGTGGTCAAAAGTGCATTGTAAATGCAATTTATCTTATCGATATCACTTTCACATATATAATATGCAATGTTTGTATACCTATGGGTTGTCTGGGTATGTGTGTGAGGTGTAGAGAAGCAAGTCCAACTCTGCTTCCGTTTACTAATATACAGCTATTAAAATTCTGTATAAACATAATTGAAAGCAGAAGTAGATGTGGCATGCATCTATTTCAAAATATAAACTCCATTGTATGAGTGCCATAGCTTCTTTGGTATCATTTTGTATTTCAAAACAATAAGTTGTAAGTTGTTATTTCACAGTAGACAGACAGATGGACAGGTAGACAGACGGATAGATGAATCGATCAATTGATCGAATGATCGATCTTGCTTTCTTTTTTATCCTCCAGGAAGTCAAACTGCTTTTTCTCAAATATTTTCCACTCACTGACGCCCTCCCTCTTGAGGATGTATCAGTGAATTGAGTCTGGTATTTCCTCAATTAAGATATCTAAAGTGAAAGCAGAGACAACCCTGCTCCCACTCCCTAATTTTTCCTCTGCCAGCCCAACCTTTTCCCATACATCCTCCCTGCCTACCACAGTGGTGCCAGAATTTATACTACGGTGAAGAGGAGATGAAGATCCTTGCTGGTCAGCTATCCTACATTCGGGCATGCAAAGAACCAGGTGCCATTGCATTTGTGTGCTCGCTCAAGAGCAAAAAAACCCCTGCCTTTTCAGGCGTGTAAGGTTGCTCAGACTTTGTTGTAACCCCTCTTCTGAGAGCGACGCACCAAGAGAGTAGCACAGCAGGGCAAGGAGGTGGGTCACATCCATGAGGATGGGATTCTCCCAGGCACCCCTCTCTAATGCGAAATCTTCATTTGTCATCATTGCCAGTTAAATATTCATTCCTGTTTTCCATCAGCAAGGGAGAGCAGCATGAGGTTTCCTTTGAGCTCTGGGACAAAACAGTCATGGAAATTGTCAACCCAGGGCAAGAACGGTTTTAATAACAGGTCAGGTCTCAGTGATGCAAAGTGCCAGTTTTCTCTTCCCCTCCTCCCCCTTCCCTTGCAAGCTCTCCCCCATCCCATTTCATCAACCCTGGGCAGCCTTGGGCTGTGCTGGCCTTGCCGGGCTCTGCAGGGATCGTTACCACGTGCCTGAAAACTCCTTCCCAGGTTCCCAGGACCTCAGCAGTTCTTTTAAAGGAGCTGCTTTTCATGAAAGTAAATAGCCATAATTTCTAATCCCTTGAGCTGCAAAGTTAAGGAGAGTTTAAAGCCTGCTGCTCCTACAGCATGGCTTGCAGTCCATTAGGGAAGAAGGGCATCCCCTGTTATCTGACCTTTCAGGAAATTGAAGCGTCTCTTCTGCCGACTCTCTCATTACCCCCAGAGAGCTACTGATGAGATCCGGCCATGAAACAAGGGAGCAAAGAAGAGCTGTGATTTATTTTTATTTTTATTTTTCCAGGGAGAAGGGAGACAGATGGCAGAGCTGCCGCACCTTGGAGCTGTGTGCCTGCCTGCACACACTGCACGTGTACTGACTGTAGTCCAAATCAGTGTGGCAGATCGATCAACACCAGTTCAAGCTGGCCAAGGACCTGGCCCTCTCCATGGAGCTGTGATGGGAAGCTGCAACCCAGAGAGGGGCAGGGGAGAAGGCGATAAATGTCAGGAATTAATCTTTGAGGGCTATGTATTTTGCTCAGGCTGCAGAGGTTGACATCTGCGATCTGCGAGGCACAGGTACATTAGTTCTCCAATCCACACCAGCCCCAGAGGCATTTTAACACACTGCTGACTTCTACTGCCTCTTCTGAGACTCTTCCCCCAAGATGGATGCTTACTTTACACAGACTGTCTTGCTGACTAATATCTACCTGGCATAGCTGAGATATTCCAGCCAGAGGTGAGAGTATTCCTGCCTGTACTCCAGCTAAGCTCTGCCAACTTTATGTCCTTCATTGCCCATTCTCTCTCCTGCTTTGCCCAGGAAGAGAGACCAGTTTCACCCATGTGGCTGAACTGAAGATCAAAGAAGACTCGTCCCACATTTCTCCTTTGCTTGGATATTCAGGCTGAGCTGCAAATCTTGCCTTCAGAAACCCTTTCCGGATGTTTTATTTAAGAACACCTTGGTACACAATAATTAATGTTAAGAGGCCATGTTTCCCTGCTGAGCAGTAGCTTATGTCAGGAGCAGCTCCATTTCCTGCGCTGGGAGGGCATGGGGATCAAGGCGCTGCCCTCCAGGAGTAGGGAGGGTCGGTTCCTGGCCTCCCAAACACCTCTGCCAAGCTGGCAAGGAATTTGTCATGGGACAGCTTAACTGGATTAAATAAACACTAGCATCAGGGCAAGCGAGGTACGGAAGAGGACCCCAGTCACTGAAGGACACTAGTGGGTGCTTTTATTAATCCAACATTGATAAAACCTCTGACCCTTGAAGTTCTCAGCCCGAATAACACCTTCACTGCCTAGCAGGCTTACTTCTTTGTTACGGTCTCACTTTCCCATGAACTTCTCTCTTCTTTGTCCTTAGCTGATGTTGGCTTTGCCACAGGGCTCAGATTCCTCCACAACTCCATTCCTCTGGCTTAGGGGATGGACATGGAAACAGCAGGCTGAGTTTTATCCCTGCTTCCCATCACATTCCCCCTCAAGGTCTCCTGAGGGACACAAATGTCCCTCTCGGGTCACATTTTAGCTACATAAGACACAGAAATGTAACCTGAGCCCACCAGGTAGTCTCCTTACAGAGGTCCTGTAGAGACAACTCTTGTCCAGAAAAAGATTCACCCATCCAAAATCAACCCTCTCGGGTTACGTGCACACTTCCATCCAGGAGTGCCCATTTCTGGGCATGGACTAGCGGAGGGAATTTAAAGAACATGCTCAAACACTGATTTCCCCTGCTTTATACCTCAGGGACACAACTCCAGTCTGGAGATCAGCCTTCCTGGGGTTTAGATGTCTGTCACACTCCTAAGCATAATAACAGCCTCTTTTAGCAGCGAAGGTAGAAGAAACCTTGGCGTGGAGATGGCAAGCTTTGGTGCTTGGTCTTAATATTTTGCAAGCAGGATTACCTTCGGTAGCATGAAACCCGTCTGTCCTGGGACACGTGGGAAGGCTAAGGGGAAAGTCTGGCTTGCATGGGAGCAGGAACGCTGGCACATGTGTGCAGCATCACGGTGAGCACCCTCCGCTTGCACCCTCCAGTCCTCTGCACTGACACACCTGGGTGGGCGCATGGTCACTCCAATTCCCTGTCAAAGTATTTTTGGAAGAAAAAAGATAAATGTGTTCACAGAAGATCAGCCGGTCACTCTGCAGTGTTGGGGTTTTTAGTTTTGGGGTGCTGGGGGAATCTTTAAACACCTGAAGTGCCATTTTTAGTGGAATCAGCACTAGACAAATTCCAGGTAGCAATTTCAGTGCAAGCGGAGTCAAATCAATGTTACAGGATTGTGAAAAGCTCCAACCAATAAACACAGCATGAGAGGGTAGTAATAGTCGGAGGCAAGTATAGCCGTTGCACCTGTATTATTATGCTATATAAACATTTTACAAGGCCTGGTACCAAGTATATTAAAAAGGATGCCAGATTCCCAGGGCCCTTTGTCCTCTCAAAGCCCCCTCCCCCCACGGCTGGCTCTTTTGGCGATGCTCTCAGCGTGGCTCTTTCCAGGCGCCATGAGGAATGATGGGCTAGAAACACCCCCAAACACCCACACTCTGCCCCACGGGGAGGGACAGGGAGCAGGCAGGGGAGGTCGGTGGGGTTTCAGCTGTACCATGCGACCGAGAGCACTACTCCTGCATTGCACCTGCCCAGAGGCATTGCCCCCTCCCAAGGGATTAGCCCAGATCCAGCGCTGACGATACTCAGATCTCCGTCTCTTTCTCTTAAATAGAAAAGCATGTAGGAACCTACAGGGAGTCAGAAGTTCACAGACCGTCTGGTACTTGCTTGAATTGATGTGAACCTCTGCTGTGGAAATTTTTCTAAGACATGCTTTCTCATGAGCGCGCCACACTTTCAGTCTGGGTGAAAATACCACAAGAATAACCTTTCTCATGGTATTTCAGTATTTATTTTCTGGTTCCTGTCCAACCCTAAATCAGGAAGTGCAGAAGCGTGAGAAAATTTTATAAAAAGAAAAAAAAAAGTTTAATAATGGTTTTTAAGTCTCAGAAAAGTTTCTGTTCTGCTCAAGCCCGAGGCAAAAGTTTTGTTCTTGTTTTATTCCAACAGGTTCATCCATTCTCAGCTGCTTCTGCAAGAGCTGTCACATCGCTGTGAGGCCATCAGCAGAGAGGCTGGGGGAAGTCTTGCGCCTTGCTGTTGACTTCTGATGTGCTACCGATTCCTTAGCCAAGTCACTTAGGCGCTTTCTGTGCCTGTTCCCAGCCTCTCTATAAAGACAGCTAATACTTATCTTCCTTTGAGAATTGCTTCATGATTCTTGAGTGAAAGCTCCTATGCAAGTGTAAAAGTTCTTTTATAATTAGTATCCCTTCTTTTTACCCCGACAAGTGTAACTGAGCCTGTATGTACCCCTTTAAGTCTTTAAAAAGTGGAATCCTTTCATAGTGACTTAGGATATGATGTAATGTCTATGCATTGTTAAGGGGACCAAAGTGTAATAAACATTCATTTTAATGAACAAAGCAAAGAGATGTAACTCAGAAGACCCACGGGGAGATGCGTTGTATAGAGTTGCCATGTTTGCATACATGCTTTTCTGACTGCAGTCAGTTTTAACAAGGGTAAAATACTATTGACGTTAAATCACATGTGGGTTTTTGTTGTGTGTATTTTTTTGTCTTCTTTCTTTTTTTTTTTTTTTTTTTTAAATGAGGCTCAGAATTGCAGGGGTGTTCCTGAAGACATAATGGCTACATCTGTACTAATAAGCTAAATGTGTCCAGGACTGTCTGGTGGCCCCAAAGCCAATTGGCACAGAAAAGCCTACCTCCATGCTATTGAACTCTCCTCGTCTCCAGAACAGCAGGGCTACATCCAACCCACCTCCTGGGAACCGGCGCTGGCTGGCGCTGCCTCCAGCGCCGTGCCAGGAATTGTTTGGGACAGCATTAGCTGGCACCGGGTTCAGCCATGCCAGGGACCGTTCGAACAATTAACAGCGCAGACATGCGAGTGCCAGGGCCTGGCATCATTCCCTGGCACTGCTTGATTTATTAATATCGAGTAGCCATGTGGCCTGCAGAGCCTTTATTGCTGGTGACAGTACCAGGAAAGGAGAAAGTTGGGGTTACTTTTGCAAGGCTGGCAGATAGAAAAAAAACAGGCTGCTTGGGTTCTTTTCTTGTAAACTACACATGCTTTATATGGAAATTATTAAGAGACAATCAAGGCGGGAGCCTGCAATGCTGCCTTGGCAAAGCTGCTTTTCAAAGTGTTGTAGTGTTTTGAAAAAGGCTTCACTCTCGAGAGTGCTCAGTACTGAAGAATGCCTGGTTAAAGTCATTTTACTTATTTTTCTTTTACTAAAGGGATGTAACCAGGGCAAAGTATTGTTCTTACAAGTCCACCCAGTCCCATGCAGTCCCTGGAACCCCATGGCACCACATTTAAAACTTGCTGCAACTAAATAACTAGGACATTTGATGCTACCACATGTGAACCCTTTACAAATAAAATGTCTTGACTGAATTCCTGTGCTTCACTGTTGTCCGGATGATGTTCAGTTAAAAGCCTTATTAAATGCTGCTCTAGAAAGGTATGTTCTTCCTTTCATGTTTTCCTAGAAAAAGTTTGCAAGAAGTAGTACGTGGAAAGCAAGGAAAAGTAATTGTGTCTTCATCTAATTACTAAGTATTTTTTTCCAAAAATTTCCTAGCATTAGAGAGAAATTAGCAGTACCGCATGTGTACAGCAGAAGCATCTGTCTTTAATGTATGACTTACATACCTAGTGAGACAACTAGGTTAACAAATGCTAAAGGACAGTCCTTGATACCTTATAAAATGTTGAATATAAGAAACCTGCCCATCCAACCCAACCCTCCACATCATTAGCGTATAGGAATTTCAGCCTTTCCCTTTCTTGCTGGGAAATGAACACTGAATCACTCAAAAGACAAATTGCTTAACTTTCTCTTGTTGACACAGCAGCGGACTGACGGGCTAAACAGGCTTCTGAACCCTTCCGTAAAAAAATTCTGCCAAGAAGTGATGGTCTAGGAACAGACAGCCATGACAGCAGCTCCATCTACTTATTTCAATGTATGACCCACATTGGAAGACAGTATAGAGTCCCAGGCCCCACCACAATAAGCACTTTTCTAACCTATAACAGGCAGTTGCCCTGAGGAGCTCCTGGTGGAGCAAGGTGCTGATGCTGGTTCAGGAGACCTGGGTTCTGCTCCTGCTATTCCTTATTAATTAATTTCTCTTCCTCCCTACCTCTAGGCTCGGTTTAGCAAAGCAGCGTGTGCTTCACCTCTCTGGATTTCAACAACAATTTAGGCACTAAACCTGTGCTGTAATGCTTTCCTGAGTAGGCACGTGCTGTTGGTCAAGCCAGAGGCTGTTCCGTACCTGCTTTCAGCCAGCAAGATCTTCTCAGCTGCTTGAACATGTATCTAAGCTTGAGCCTTTAGCCCTTACTTGGAAGAAGAGCCAGGCTTCTAGGAACTGCGGTCAGTGAGCTCTTTTGCCGGGTTTCCTTTCCTCTGCTTTCACTTACCTCCTTCTGCTTTTCTCACTGCAGCCTGTTCTGGAAGTGGAAGAGCCCAAGGACCACAAGACCAGCAGGTCTTGATCGGCCCTGGTCCTGCCAGCATGGGGAGCCTCATGAACGGGGCTGGCTTCAGCCCCACAGCCAGCCTGGTCCCGTTCCAGAGGTCCTGGCGGTAGCGAAAAGCACCTGGGCTGAATGTGACTTTGTTTCTGAATGCCACTCTGAAACCCAGTTTACTTGAGCTTGAATATCATGGTATTTGTGACATCCTTTTCCTTCTGCTGCTTCACCCAGGGCAGGCTGCAGGGCTTTTACATCAGCAGGCTGACATCAGTAGGATGTCAGCACGACATCAGCAGGACACAGAAGAGTATTCCTGTGACTAAGAGCTGACCAGGATGGACTTCTCTACCTGGTCTCCGCTCCAAGGCGGTCTTTGCAAAGACTTGCTAGATTGCCATAGAGTATGCCCAGCCAGCCGATGAGCTCTGCCAAATACTGCATTAATTCTTGATGTCGGCTGCTGCTCTACAAGGAAACAAAAGGCTGTTCGTATGGAGCAGACACTCAGCCTCCTCGCAGCCCTTCATGTGGTGTTCAGCTTTAAATGTGTTTTGTCCCAGCACCTTAGAAAGGCTTTGTGGTGCAATAGGAAGCTTAGAAGCCGTAGGAATGTGTAAGGCCGGTCCCTGATTCATCCTGTAACCTAAAAATACAGACTGATTCCTGCAGCAGTTATTTTAGTACCAGACAGCAAACTGCTTCCTTGAGATGAAAAGGCTCAAATCCCGGTACCCTCCTCATAAACAGGATCTTGATATATATGGAGAAGAGTCAGACAATTTAGACTGCATGAGTCTCACACAAATGCAGACACAAACATACACAAAAGTGCCAGCAAGCCGAGATAAGCAACACAGCTCTTCACGGTAATTCCTGCCTGTCATTTCTTTTGAGGTAAAATAAGTAAATAATAATAATTTAATAAATAAAAAGAAAACAGTGAGGCTCTCCCTCGTGTTTCTGCTGGGCTCTTCCTGCACTTGAGAGCTACCAGTCTAAACATGCTCTCCCAGGCTTCCTACACCTGAAGGAGTATGAGTTCATAAAAAGACTGCCAAGATTGTGTGACACCTTAACACAGCACCCAGTGTTTTCCTTGCTCCTTACCCTGGAGGTTGGTCCCAGCTTATATAAGAAGGGAAGGGGACAAAAAAACCCCTCAAACCTAGAGAGAATGTGTGTTATTCACAACACACACCGTCTATTTTCTGTTAGACCAGAGAAACTCTGGTTGTGCGTGTTTGATTGCAAAGCATTTAGGCTTTGCAGCCAGCCCTGTTGGTGGAGCTTCAGCAAGGAGGGACACATCTTTGGGGAGTCCCAAAGTCATTTTAGGTACAACTCTTTGCCGTTGCCCTTGCTGCTGTCTTGAATCAATCAGTGCTACACTCTCTCTCTTAAATGCAATAGTCTCCAGAAATATTTGGGACTACTCCATGCCAGGAAATTTAACTCTCCGTAGCAAAAAAATGGCCACTGATTCCAAAAGGCCTCTACTGAAGTAAACTTATCTCACAGGTTTGACTCCCTAATTATTTCCACCACCAGGATTTTAAGGGCAGCTTTTGTGTGTAGGGAAAAGCCACGCTTGTCTGAAACCTGGTGAATCACCATTTGAGAGAAGGTCTCAAGGGTCCAGTTACTATTTTGAGATCTGACAGCAATATAGCTGTTACGCAGGTTTCTTAGATGTAGAAGAGGGTAGTGAGAATTTCCAGCTGAAGAAGCTCCTTCTCACCACTTTTAATATCCCTTTGATTGTTCTCCACTGAAAATAAAGTGTAAATGAATAAGCAAACTTGGGGGTGTTGAACCTGAGGCAGTTTTTACGGAGAAGTAAGAGGAGCAGGTAAGGCAACCAGCCAACCTATGTTATGGGAAGAAGGCAGGGATGATTTCCACTGTAACACCACTGGAGTCACCAGAGGTGCTCCAAATAGGAACTGAAGCTGAAATCTCTATTGAGGAGGGATGCTATTTCAGATGGGGATAGCTACTGCTTTGGTGTTGGGTGGGATAACACTCTTCGTTAAGCACAAACTAGCCCCTGTGCCTCTGGAGCCGAGCAGGATCAGTACGGTTTGGACAAGCACACACAACTCAGGGACTTTCACACCCCTTAGTCTCCAGTGCTGGGTCAGAAATCTCACAGGCTAATTCTCATGTGTTTACTCAGCTACATTAGCCTTTCCTTCCGAGAAACACAATCATGACAGCAACAAAAATTACCTTCTTTCACGCCTCAGAAAGGGTTCAATACAAGTTTGTTTTGCTCTCAAGTTAGGGTTGGGCAGATACAAGGGTGTTGTTTCTGATTTTATCCGAGCTGTTTTATGCCTGCTTCTCTTTCGTGTGCCTGTTGTCTTTGGGAGCGCATTCCTCACAATAACAAGGTGGCATCTCCCCAGACTGCCTCCAAGCTACCACTGACATTCATGCTGCAACCCATCCTCCGTCAGAGCGTGAGCAATCAATTACAGATAGTCAACAGCTCCTTAGAGCAGTTTTTCCGAGAGCGAGTGAAAAATAAGAAACACTAATAATTATGTCAGGCTACCACAGGCTTATTATGAGAAAGAAAGCAGGCGAAGAGCGTAGCGCCTCAGCTGATAGCTTCTCCCACAGGGGCTCAGCCAGCAGCCGCTTTCCGTGTGCCCCCCCAGCTGGGGCCCAGCTCTGGTTAGGAGGCAGGAGAGTGAGGGAGACCGCCTTGGCTGTTTTCAAGAACGGATGGCAAAAAAAAGTAGCTTTTCCAGTTAAATCCTTCACTGACGTTAGGAAGGAGCACGAACATCCCCTTGCTGACATCTCACCAAAAGCAGCATTACTCCTCTCTTACTCCTCTCCTGCCTCTGGCAAGGAGAGCAGTGTCGCTCTTCCTAAGATTGAGCTGGGGGGGCGAGGGGGCCGGCTAGCCCTGTCAGCGGTACCAGGGTGGTGAGCAAGCCCACATATGAGCACATCATTCATGCACGTCATTCAGGATACACGTGCAACAGGGGCTGAATTTTGTTGGTACAGGCCCCCTCCATTTTGCCTCTTCTCAGCTTGCGGGTACTTTTCCTTTACAACCTGCACAGTGCTCGTCCTGTGTATTTTCCAGCACATGCATGCAGCATTTTCTGTGCCTGCTGCTTCGCAGAACGCTTTGAACAGGCTCAATAAAAACACATTTATGCCGATGCTGGCTTCTTTTGTCAGAGCAGAAACAGTCCGGCTCCATCTCACAGACCTCCCGCTGCTCTGCGTGTGTTAGAGCCAGTTCAAGTGCCTTTGCTGTGCCCTGCCAGCGAGCTCGCTCTGCTGCTGCCCTCGCACTCTCTTGCTCTCCTTACCACCCCCCCTCCATCTTAGGAAATAATTAGCAAAGAAGAAATAATAAAGCGATATAGAGTGCACTTCTGAGGCTTCCGACAGCTGTTGGCAGCCGCGCTCGCGTACTCCTGGTGCTGCTCGGCTTCCCTAGAGAACCATGTAAGCCTTCCCTTTTCGGGTACCCCCTGCCTCCGCGCACCTGGGCTGAGGTCAGATGAAGAGGAAGGTGCCCGCGCAACACCAGCCTCTTGCAAGATGTGGAAATGGCAGGAGTGGGGAACGCACGTTTCCCTCGGGGCAGAAAAAGCAAGTTTCTGCCGTGAGGCAGTGCCCCACTGCATAATGCTCTGCCGTAACAAATAGGTAGGCTGTAGGTATAGGCTATAAATAGATCCTATAAAGCACTATTAAAGCAGCATACATCTGGGGCATTGCTTGCCTCAGCCGAAAGTGTCACAAATTACTAGAGCAACAGCAGAAAAGGATATCACAGCCTGATGAGCGCATGTGAGGGAATTATTTGCAATTTGAGGGATAATGGAGCGACAAGTCTGCAGGCTGCAGAGCTCCCTGGCACCGAGGCAGGCACCAAGGGGACATTGTCTCCACTTCTCAGGAGAGGTGGCCAAAAAGGAAGACACAGCTCCTTTGCTGTCTCCTCTCAGGCCTCAGCTGCTCTACTGAGAGCCACTACAAAGGTGTCAGTAAATAGCAATGACAGTGATGAAATTCCCTTCATAAGTGTCCAAGTAAGTGTCAAGTACTGGCCGCAAAAGTATGGCTAGAGAGCAAGGCGATACTTTATTCTTGCACAAGGCCAGACATAAACAAGGACTCTTAATGGGGCTGCGGAAAGGGCTTTGCACTCCATTAGCTACCTGCTGAGCATAAAAGTCTTTGGCTGCATGGATGTACTGATAGGGCATGTTTCTCGTGTTCTTCCTCTAAATAACAAGAACAGACAAAAATACAGACTGTAGTAAAAGCCACGAGAGATGCCTGTAGCTGCAGTCCTGCAAGAACAGGATTTCTGGTTATGGGCAGCTTCGAAGTAGCCTCCCGGTGGGAAGAGCTGGTCAGTAGCATTTCATCTCATCATCTGGTCCCACCTGCAGACTTTTGCACCAGGGAGATCGGGGGGTTCTGACATCCTGGGAATCTCCGTGCCCGCTCTGCACAGTTTGGAGCATTCCGTCTACCTTGCATGCACATAACATGGCATATGTTCACCGGTTTCTTACTGATGTCATATGATTGCAATATCCTTATCCGATTAGCAGGCTCAGGCATGCTTGGCTCACATTGTATCTCAATTAATTTTACCCGCAAACATTGATGTACTAAGTCCTGAAACAATGCCTACGTAACTCCCCAGGGCATTGTTTTGATTCCATCCTGCAACAAGGTCACTCTCCTCTTGACTGATGGTTTTTCATTCTTTATCTTTTCCTAACAGATGTTTCTTAAACAAGATTTTCACTGGCAATGAACAGAATAATCTTGACAAACTAGTTGAAAATTTAATGTCTCCTGCTAGCTGTTGTTCGGAAGCTTAAAGTACATATTTTAATTTTTTACTGCTTGTTGGATCAAATAGCCAATTATGGATTTAATGTCTAAAGGCTACCTCTGACGTCCAGAGCACCCTGCAAAACAGAGATGCTCAGCTCGCAAGCACAGACTCCAGAAGAACTCTGACTGCATTTGCAGAGTGCCAGACTTACTGACCTGAACTCCTCTGACTGCTGTCAGTGCCCAGGCTGCAGCTCTCCGAAGCACTGTATTACTCTGTCCTACATGCCCCTGCGGCCAGATGTCCGCACCAGATACCGGCAGGTACCTCTCACCGAGGACAACTGGGACAAACTCTTGAGGAAGGCTTGCTTTCACCATTGCCTGACCTACTTGCCCGTACCTCCCACCTGGAGGGGAGGACAGCAGATCCCTTCCATGATGCTTTTTCACTCCCTGCCTCACCAGCCCTGCTGGAAAAGAGCTCTGAGCTATCCCAGGAGCCCACCTCATCCATCCTGCCTGCTGCTCGCAGCTCCACCCAGCCAACTCCACTGATATATCATCCTCCAGTGAATATTACAAGCCGCTTGTCTGGAGACAGTGTTTCTCCAGCCACTTACGTCTTCTGAAGCTTTTCTAAGCATCCAGGGGACTGGAGAGGGAGCCCCGCACGCCGGGTGGGTGGTGGGGGTTCAGCTCGGCGGTTCAGCTCCAGACTTTCTTTCCAACAAGTGACCTGCAAGTGAAATGTGGGAAAAGTAGTATCCAGATCATCATCTGGTATAAATCAACAAAGCCCTGCTAAAGACATTAAAGCTCTACTGGTTTAAACCATCTGGGAATTTGGCCGCAGGGGAGGACTTCTTAATGTTGAGTTTTTAGCCTTTATCACAGATATACATGGGAGGAAAGCTAGTGCCCTATCTGCTCTCAGCAAGCATTACCAACCCCTACAGAGATCAATAGGAGCTCCCTGCTCACATCAAGAGCAGAACGATGCCCTGAAATTAGCATGTGTTTGAATCAGTGCATTGTATCTTGTTTGCAGATTAGTAGCACTGAGTAGATATTGAGGGCATAGGAAAGCTAGCCAGTTTAAACAAAGTAAGAATTGACCTAAATTTCTGCTAAGCTGAAACTGATCTTTTTGGATGGGAGAGAGAAGAAAAGGTGTCCAGAAATACTCATGGTTTGGTTCGTTTGATTATTTCGTGTCTTTTCATGCACCTACCTCCAGCAGACAAGAAATAGTAAAAATTCGCATACTTTGTACTTGTGCTGAACTGGGAGGCATTGGGCTCCTGTCCTCAGAAAGGGTGGCTTCTCATCTAATTTATAGACCAAACAGATATTGACAAATAGGCTTTGGGTGGTTTAATCTAAATCCTCCAAAGCTGTGCCCATCAACTAGCTATAAGCTTGGGCAACTCCTTGGTTAGTCCAGAGTGTCTCAAAAAGACAAATCATATTTGCTGTGTAGCATTTCACATATTCCTGCATGCTGTCTCACACCCATATTCTAAATCGCAAAATTGAAAGAAATCTGGAGTGAAATGAAAGGAAACATGTTTATTTTTTATATTTATGATAGCAATAAATTCCCTTAAGGCACTGCCTTTTTCGTTTAATGCAGGGTGTACCAAATGTGGGCTGCGTAATGGATATTTTATGAATGCAGCCTTGCCTGGAGCAACTGATTGCTTAATTATTAGGTAAAAGATTGAAGCATGCAAAAATAAGAAAGTAAAAAAAAAAAAAAAAATTACCATGAGCAGGCTATGATTATATATCGGTTTCAGCAAGCTAGCAGCTAAATTAGAATTATAATAATTTATGTCTTCAATACACAGCCTCTTCCTCTAGGAACACTTTTGTAATATTTTATGACTTCTATAGCTTACTGAAGAAAAAAAGTGCCACACTCTGCTTTGTAGTTTATCTTTCTCTAAACCAGCTGAGATTTTTTTCTTTTGGCATTGTATATTTCTGTTTCTGTTGATAATATTTTTCTTGCTGGAAGAAGGTAGAGGGTGTATGCAGAGAACTGTTTCCTCTAGGTCCTAGCGCACTTCCTCCGTCTGCATCTAAGCCAGGAGGGAAAAAAACCACAAGTGAGCTGCTATTTCACAATGCAAAATTGTAAGCACTCCTGTTTTCTTGCTGCTATTTTGTCACCTAGTTGTGCCTTTTTCTTGCTCATCATAGGGATATATCTTTTTTTTTCAATCCAGCATAGTCCATGGGTGAATGATTAGAGATCCAGTGAAAAGAAAAACTAATGAGATGGACTGGTTACTGATGTGCAGTGTTTCTGCTACTGTATTTATCCATTGATTCCACTGTTATGAATAATACACATATTCATCATACCACTGCTTCAAGGGACAATGTTCTCATCCAGGTCCTCTGTGCATTTTAAGTAGCCAGGGCTTCCCCTGAGATCTGGGACTAAGGGACTAAACTTATCTTTGGTGTAAACTGTACTGAGATCAGTGAAACCACCGAGACCTGGGATGAATCTGACTCGGAGAGAGCCTCTCAAGAGCTCCATTTAATCTCTTTCGCAGCATGGTTTTCCCCAGGAATCTCCATAGCCATCCATCTCTCTAACACACATAATAAATAAATTACTCGCAGATATAAGAGAGCACTTTGCTTCAATCTGCTAATGATCTTAGCACTGAAAGGGGCTCTACTGTGCTTAAACCCTCTTTACATTGCCTGAGAGACTCAAAGTGCTATTACGGTAAAATGAGACGACAAGAAATAAAGAGGAGACCATACAGTGAAGCATTTTGAAATATGGAAAAAACACTTATCACCTTCACCTCTTTATGGCACATTTGTGGTGTCTTTTGAGCTTACAGTACTTGTCAGCATTTCCACCGCAATTTTCAGGTGGATCTTCAGCTACTTAAATACCCAAGTAAGATTCATCTCAAGTCACCTTAACTGTCTGATCAACAGAGGCCAACGCTTCTACGGGGGTCTCTCTGTATCACAGATGGAGCCTACATGACTTGCGTAGAGGTTTTGATGGCTAAAGCCAAGTGAGATGAATCCCATTCCTAACTCTCTGTCTGAACTCAGTCCCTTCTCATCAAGTCTGGTGTCCCCCCTGCCACTTGCCTTGCGTACTCCCGTAAGCCACGGTGAAGGGGCAACAGTAGGACCCTGGGGTTTGGCTTCAACCATCTGCCAGTGCATCCCTGCAAACACCAGGCCTGGAAACAGGATAGAATTGCAAATAAAAACCATCATACATATGTCACAGTACAGAAAACATTTGGGGAAAAAAAAAAAAAAACAACTGAAAAGAAATGTCAAATCAAGATAGGCTTCAGCTCCAGTGGCCAGCTTCTGGTCTTGCTTACGTCCTGGCCTGAGCCCTGCTAAGTATGGCAAGTACAGCAGAACTCCTCTGAGTTAATGTCTTTGTAGTGAAGAAATGTGCTTGCTGCAATCCTTTCCTCACTTGCACAGGGTCTGTCCTCTGTCTGACCAACCCCCATTTTACATATATTTAGGGACTGTCCTCTCTAGCTCAAAATGACCTGGGTGCTGGCTCTTCCTACCAAATGCTGTTCCAGTCTAGAAGCTTCCAATATAAGGAAGTCTTTCATGATAGCTTTAATATCTCTGGTTAATTTCCTCCTTGATCTGCCCTTTTTTATTGCCCTAAGTAATTCATTTTCATCCCTGGCACTGCACCATTTAAGAATTGATTTAAAATTAATACATGAATAAAACAGTATAAATAATGTATGGTTGCTGTATTTAATATTAATAGCCCTTAAATGAGGAAAAATTGCATACCTGCAGATGATTGCAAAAGAACTGTGGGGCCATACTATTAGATTGCAAGGAGAGATATAGAGGTTGCTCAATGCTTCCCATCATACGAGATTTTTTATTTCAGTTGCTTACAGATTTGTCAGACTTCTCTCCTGCAGAGATTCTTTTCAGAATGGACTTTTGCCTCAGAGTGAATTACTCACTGGCATGCACATTGTGAAAATCATCTCCCAAATAGCTCAGATGTTTCTGTGAATGGAACAAGGAGGGGAAAGTGTGTTGTTTGCTGGCATAAGACAAGCTGAGTGAGCAGAACTAGTAGCACTCTGCTCTGGAGCAAGAACTGGGCAGAGATGTAGGCAGTCTGTCTTGTGATGCCCCTGTGAAAATTCCCCTCCTCCCCCAAATCTGGTCATAGGAATAAGTGTTCGAACCTACCAAGCACAGACTTGCTGGAGCACCTCAGTGTGATTTTCCTTGCAGAGGGCATGCAGCAGCCTGGTGTTAAGGAGCCCGTTTGCATTTCTGTGCATCACGGCAAGCCTGAGCTCCTACAGCAATGGTGCTCCCCCT
Organism: Haliaeetus leucocephalus; assembly: GCF_000737465.1. Taxonomy (NCBI): domain Eukaryota; kingdom Metazoa; phylum Chordata; class Aves; order Accipitriformes; family Accipitridae; genus Haliaeetus; species Haliaeetus leucocephalus. The sequence goes on along the minus strand of NW_010972598.1, from coordinate 8,152,461 downwards.
GACCTGAACTCAGTGGGGAAGAGGGTCAGACCAAGGAGAACCAGGCTGATGGATGACGACACAGGGTGGTGGATAAGGACAGGAGCCAAGGTAGAAAATAAGACCGCAGGCTGGCAGGGCAAGGACCGGAAAGGTAAACTGGGAATTAGAGCAGAGTCCCAATGTGGTAAGGAGACCAGAATTTAGTAAAACTGGGAACTGAGGAGCATGACATGGAGAAGAAAACACTGGGATGGGCAGTGCCGTTCTTGGAGATGCTGAATTTCCCAGCCCTGGGCACCTCAATGTACCTTCACCCTCCTGCCAGCACCTGTGCCCCATAGCTAGTGCACACTGTAGTGCAGCCAGAGCTTCTGCAGGGCTGTGACCTTCCCCAGGAGCACAAGCAAGCAGAGACCTGGAGGTGAGGATTTGTCTCCGCTTTCAAACATACCTCTTTTGTATGCTTTTTGAATCTGGAAGAGAAAGCACAGGGAGACCCTGGCATTTAGGACACAGCTCCCATCCAGAAAAGCTGCCCTCTCTCATCCTCACCCTCCATTCAGGGGTCACACACCACTTGCCTTGCTCGTCGTGCAGCTCTGCCATCACAGGTCAGATGAACGGGGCTGGCTGGCAGGGATGAGGACTAAGCGGGGAAAAGGCTGAGACCGAGGAGACCAGCATCCACAGGACAGTGGTTTCCAGCAGGCAAGGGGTTAATGTTGGTCCTAGTCGTCACACAGGTGTAATGAGTCAGGGCCAGGACTGATGGCTGTCAAGGAGGGAATACAGGAAACTTTCACTCTTTAGGAAGGAAGACGGCGGGGAGAAAGGATTGTTTCACACCCGATGAGCACAGGGCTCGTTTGTCCATCGGACCAGGGATTTCACCTCGCTTTCTAATGAGTCAGTCAAATACTCCTTTTGTTTCGCACGAATCCAGTGTGCTTTCCACCACCACCGCAGACACAGCCCTGTGGAGGACACCTCACTGCCCTGAAAGCTTTTCTCTCGGTGGCTTTTCCTTACCTGCTTGTTCAGTTGGCATCTCACCGTGACCTCAGGGCCCCCTTGTCAGGTTCAGCGGGGACAGAAGGAGCTTCGTGATGTTTTCACACCAGGGAGGTCCTGGTCAAGCTTCAGCAGCACTAGCTGGGCTGCTAGAAGCAAAAAGGTTGCTCAAAAGAGACTTTATGTGTCTCTAGCGATAGTTTTGTGAATCCATTCTTAATCTTTCTGGCTGTGTATGATTATTTGTGTGGCTGTGGAAGGAAGGAGCCAGTACCGAGATGAGCACAGCAGAGCCCAGAGCATCCTCCTCCACGCTGAGTCCCTGCAGCGACTGATCGGGGGTGATTAGTCCTCTTAGTCCTCCTGCACTTTGCCTCATCCCGAGCCCTTCTCTGCTCTGGTCCCAGTTGTTTCTGCCGTCTCCCTAAGACGAAGGGGTGCTTATTCATTCCTTGCGTGACCTTCTCAAAAGTAGGCAATGAGGATTTCCAAATATTCCTAGTGATGTCAGTAAATTCCCAAACTCAGTGGATGTGTTTTGTATACTGTTCACTTACAGTAGCGGCCTGGCTTTAGAGAAGAACAACTTTTGTCATTGAACGCAACACTTCAAGACATTGTTTAGCCACACAGCTGTCCTGTGCCACAACTTGACTGCAGCATATTCAGCTAAAGAAGCAGGACTTAGCACCTCCAGATGAAGAAAAGGACAGATGTGACGCTCCAGCACCAGGAGATAAGTGGCCAGAGACAACAAGAGACGCCTGATTTATTTTAAAATAACACGTAGGACTTAACTTAGTTGTAGTGTCGGACTCTACAAATGAGTCTGGCTGCGTACTGCAGATCAATGGAGCAGTCACGGAAATACAGAATTTTTCACCAAAATCTCCCACAAGTCCAGCTTGGACTAAACGTTCGCCCAAAACCAGGTTTGCAAACCCCACGATAAGGTAAGCGACTGCAGAAATGCCAGTGCTTGTCACTAGAGGGGCTGTCAGGTTTGCAGGGGAGGGCTGGGGGGAAGGACAAATGGCCAGACTCTGCAACTCTATCTGGATCCGCAGAGAGACGCTGAAGGAGGCTAGATGGATGGGCAGCTATTTAAGGAATGGAGGAGCTTACAGCCGCAAGTGCTGCATCCAAAAGGCTGACTTACAGGGCAAAAAACAGTCTGATGGACCACCGACAAAGGGGATCTGTTTTGAACCAAGATGAGAGATGTGTGGCGTAAAGCCATGTATGGGGCCAGAAATATACTCAAGGAGAGTAACCCTGCGCTAGCAAGAAAGAGGCCCCATCCACTTCCCAGCAGTGTTCTCCCTAAACTTAAGGCCTACCAGCTTGAATTCAAAAATACACCAAGCCCTAGCTTGTTAGGGATGTGTAACTTGAGTTGCTGCCTCATGCTGGGGTCTGAATTTAAAGGTGCAACTTCTGTTTTTATTTACCCCAGCTAAAATGTGAGGCTGGGGGAAGTCAGGCAGAATAACGGAGAGGGGCTCAGCGATGGCTAGCGGGATGCAGCAAGCTGGAGTGAGATGACGTGTGACGTGGACCAGGGAAACATGAGCTCCTGGGGGGGTCCCCATGGGTCTGCAGGTGCGATCTCCAAGGGGGGATGACTGGCAGCCAGACCAGCATTTGTGACAAAAAACGTTAACCATGAACCCATTATTTGCTGACGAATGTGGCAAATCCAGCTGGGGAGCAGGCCAAAAAAAATAATGCATAAAACTGAGACATGAACAACGGGATCTGCCTGGGCATTTCCCAGGCAAAATGTTTCAATTTTTGAAGCTGGGCTGACCAGGAAACTCCATCTTTTCTCACCAAAGGGAAGGAAAGAGGCTGGCTGGGGAGGGAGGAAGGAGTAAGAGTCACGCTCTGATCGGGGCTCCCATGGGAGATGGTGCAGCCAGGGGGGGCAAGACCCGGCCTCCCTGGAAGTTTAGAGAGCAGAGAAGTTTCGATTGCACCTCTGCCCCATCGCTGTGCACCGGGAGAGCACCTGAGCCATCAGTCCCTACTACAAACCCAGCAGGCAGTGGCTTTGAGCCCATGGCTCCCAAATTCCCTTCGAGTGCCCTTGCTGCTGACCTACAAAGCACATGGGTTTTGTTACCTCCATTCAGTGAACCAAGCTTGCTCTCCCTCCAGATTTCCTTTGTTTTTATCTAAAGGGCCGGAATCAAAACAAATGGTTTCTGCAGCCTCAAAACAAGACACAGTCTATATTTAGACATGTCAGAAATTCTGAATAGTAGACCCAAAGCACTGTTGTTTCTATTTCTCAGCACTGCCAGCAAACCAAAGTATCTGTTATTTGCTCTTGTCTATCCTTACTGTCACTTGGGAAGCCCAGATTAATACAGCAGTGATAAAAGGTAACGAGACAGTCCGTTCAAGTTAGTACACCCAGGTTAGAGGTCAGCTTAAATCTACTGGATAAAAGACAAAAGATAAATCTACTGGATAAAATTGTCCTTTAGTCTTTTTGCTCAAAGCTAATTTAATAGGGCAGAACAAGGTAAACTGAGAAGACCCTTCTCAGCTCATGCCCACACTGTATCTGATGTCCAAATCCAAACCCCAGCAAGGCGAGCTCCCCGCCAGCCAGGTGGGGGAACAGCCTGTGCCGGAGCAGCCTGATGGGGATGAAGCAATCACCCCCTGCACAACGGCAGTTCAAACTTCGGCAAAGGTCTGCTACGATTTTTCCTACCAGAGGAAAACTATAACATTTGCATAAAGCGACCGTCACCGATTATTCCGCAAACCTGATTCCCTGGGGCGTGAAGGACAGAGCCGACCCGACCCGCGAGTTGTCTCGTCTACGTGGAGAGTGGCGAGCGGTGCAGACAGCCGGAGGGGCTGAGACCCATCACGCACCCCTCCTGTGACACAGCCCTCCCCCTGGCAGCCGAGTTTTCGGGGCCCGAGGCTATATATGGAGCGGAGAGCAAACGTGGAGAGCATGACTGTTTAAATGCCTGAAGACTGAATCGCCACCACTCCAGCTGCTAGGCTTTCTTGGAAGTTACGTGCTGCGCTTCCCGGGTGAGTGGCGTGCTGACATCCAGGATGCTCTTGTCAGGGCTGAGAAACAAAAGAGACGCAATTTGTAAGTTGCTGAGATGCTCAACATTTGCTGCAGTTTGGCAACAAAAAATGTGTAGGAATTTCTCAGTACTTACTGCAAAGTGCTGAGCAAGGCATCTTGGAACCAAGACATATTGGGAACACCCTAACCTGTGAAGGAAAATGCAAGCATGGGAGCCAGGTTTTAGCTAGACAGGGGAAATGCTGCAAGCTACGAAGATCAAGGCGATTTGCAGGGATGGGTTCTGCAAGGTCTCAGCTTCCTGACAGCCTCTGGAAGTCACACTCCTGGTGCTCTTCCACTCCCCCAGTCTGCCTGACCTCACTTTCTCCGTGCCGCTGTGTCCCTGGTGCTGTCTAATGACCCCCCAGCCTCCTAGAAACTTCAGAAGCTTAGCGAGACCAGTGAGAGTGAGATCTTCTCCAGCTCCAGCAAAATGTAAGAAGTCCATAGGGAAGGATGTGGATGGTGAGGACCACAATGCAAAGTCGCAGCAGCCAGCGGGGTGGAGCAGGCGTGTGGCTGAGAGCAGTCGGGATCTGATGGCATTGAGGGAAACATGGAAATGCAAGGCACCCTCTAGTCCTTCGAAACCGGGGAGCCTGAAGTGCCTAGGAGAGGACATGACTGGCCACATCAGCGACGACAGCTAAAGTCAGACAAATGACTGCTGAAGGGGACTCCATGCTAAAGCAGTACCAGAGGAGTTAAGAGAGCCAGGGCTGTCTTCATCTGCACTCCCCATGGCATCATCTGCCTGAGATCTCCCTCAGATACAGCCTCACATTCAGCAAATTACCTAGATCGGCCGAGGAACCATCGTGCCGTACCTGGAAAACATGCTCAGTCCTCAAACCGTGAGAGTCTGGGAGCCATGCCCCACTCCAAATACAAATCTCAAAGCACACACGCAGCTGTGGAGACCCTCCTGGCCAGCCCGGCTGCTGCCCCAGGAAGATTTTCTTCCTTTTTTTCTCTATTATACGGGGAAAGAGGTTCCTTTCACAGCCCGCTGTGCTCCCTTCACCAAACAGCCATCGGTGCCTCACATTTTAGCCAGCTCCTTAATGGAAAGCAACACACTTCCAAGCCTACCCTCACTTATCGTGTGCAGAGCCAGCTGTTATTGCCAGCGCAAAACAAGTAGTTTCTTCCCCCTGCCCCGTGGGCTGTGCATGCTGAGTCTGGTCCTTCCAGCCTTTGCTAGCCCCAAAAGAAAAAGGATTGAATGCAAGGACCAGAGCTTTTGCACTCAGGCCCAGAAGTTGTCCTAGTCCAGGGCTGCTGGAGCCGCTGCCTCGATGTACGTAAGCGAACAAGAGTGTCCCGTTGAGTCCCTTCCCCAGAAGCCTTGTGGATATGGCCTTGCCTTTGACATGACCTAGCCCTGCCTCTTGCCTGACTCCTGCCTTGTTTCAAAGGCAGAATCTGAGGATTTGCTGGCACTTTAAAGCGTTCATCATCCTCTAAAGCTCAGTCATTTTGCCACGGGGCTTCGGGGCAGCCTGAGCGTGATGCAGCAGTTCGGCTGCCTGAGGGCTGCAGATGCAATCTCTCTCCAGCACATTCAGGTCTTGTTTGCGGTCAAACCTCTGCTCGTGCTGCATGCAGATGAATGGCAAGCACCCACAGGAATCTGCTTAACCCATACGTGCTCTGCCAGCTGAGCAGGAAAGGGATTTTGGAGCCGAAAGGCAACGAGCAACAGCCGTCATGTTTCTTGCTTGCTGCCCAGCAAGGGCTCCGGCTCTGCAGCCACCCTCAAAGGCTGCGGGCAGAGTCAGGCAGATGCAGCCTTGCAGAAAACAAATCCCACTTCCCCCATCACAGCCATCAGGACCCAGCAGAGATGCTGAAATTCACCTGGACTCCAGGTGGGCTGCAAACACCCCAATGCAACCTTGCCGGCAGCTCCCTCGACGCTGGGCTCAGGCTGGCAGAGCTGCCACGACAAGCTCTCCATCCTCACCGTGAAGCGGCCTCACACCCGGGGACCGATATCTTCCTCCCAGAAGGCCACTCTGGCTGTTTCTGAACGGCTGCCGGAGCAGCATGAGGCCAAATTGTGGCAGAGATGGAGGTGCAACAGCCCGATGTTATTGACTCCAGCCAGCGAGCGGGCAGTGTAATCTGTCTGCTTTTGTTCCGTTCGCTTGGTGGTGTGCTCTCATTAGCCCCCCACCAACAGTCAACCTGTCAGCAGGTCTGCGCTCCAACTGCCTGACCTCTGACTTCGACTCATTCTTCCACAAATTAATTTCCCAAATTGACAAATTAAAGTGCACAGTATGCCCAAGGTCACTAAATCACACTGGGTTCTGGTAAATGTCAACCAGTGTTGGGGGCGGGGGGGGCAGAAAAATAGGGGGAGGGAAGCGATAGAAGGTAAAAAAGGAGAAAAGAAAAAATACACATTTGTTTGACAGAAATGGACAAAAACCTCTGAACTGTAGTTTCCAATTTGCAGAGGATGATGCTGTGTGAGAGCAATTAAAATGGAGGCTGACAGCTCCCCTGGCACACAAGAAGGGCTGACACATGGCTGGCCAGAGCCCTGTGTGCCAGCAGAAGGTCAGCATGGCTACCCAAAATGGCCTCAGCTGGACCAGAAAAGCTGAGGTGGGTCCCATCTCACTTGCGATGCCACCACGCTAACGCGTCGCAATTAAGTTTTTCCTGATTCCCGTCAGTTGAATGGGAATCCCAACCAGGGGCTGGACACTGATGTTGGGTGAGCTGGTGCGTGCAGGTACCCAGGGTGAGGGCAGGAGGGCAGACCGGCATCAGGAAGCATGAAAAAGTGAAAAGTGAAAAGCATTTACCATTGCACCAAGCCCCATTGAGCCTTGATGCTAGCCAGCAACACGTGGCTGGAAGGGACCTGCAGGGACATCAACCTCAGGCCCCCGCTGCTGCCATTGCCACGTTGTATAATCCTTCCCACAGAACAAGCAAATGCCTTTCTGCCATACCCCCTGCCCAAAAGCGACCAGAAACCCTCCAAACCTCAGTGTAGCCGCAGTGGATTTGTATTTGTTCATGTGCCAGCTTTGCCTTGATCTGAATTCGTGCTTTCCTCTCCTTTGTATTTATCCACTGCTGTATTTAAAGAAAGCCACTGTGTCCCCTCTCAGCTGCCACTTGCTGGGCAATGGCGGCCGGAGCTGATAAGATGGGGTCCCTGCTCCCCTGATGCTCCTAATAGCCCGGCTCAGCACCTGCGTCGGCAGGGCTTCATCTTTCTCGACCGCGGCAGACAGCAGTGCTCCAGGGAAAATCTCATCCCTCTCCAGTGGCATTAATACTTCCCTGCCTCTTGGGAAGGCTGTGACTCATATACCCTACGCTCGCATTTGTCTTTTTCATGGTGGCATGATATCTCTGCTTCTTAGTTACTCCCACCAACTAATATGCCCACGCCTTTCTCTTCTACGCTTGTTTCGAGCTGATAAGCTTCCAGCTTATAGTGGAAATTCATGTTATTAGTCCCTAAGTGCATGACCTTGCACTCTGTAATATTGAATTTCATCCCATTTCTATTAGTCCGGTCTTCAAGGTCAGTCAGTGCTTCCTGTATCATACCCCGATCTCCTTGCATAATAACTATGCTCCCAAACTTACTGTCATCTGCACATTTCATCCATGCACTCCTACCTTTCATGACGAGGCCATTACTGAAAATATTAAGCAGAATCAGTCCCAAGATTACTCCTTGAGCAACTGCACACGTAGTCCCCCTCCAGCTCGATCACTCCCGCACCAACACCACCTGTATTCATCCCTTCCTTAGGCAGACCTCCACACTGTTCTGCCACCTAACCCCATCATCCCCCACTGAACAAATAATTTCCCATGTGGCATCATATCAAATGCTTTGCTGATAGCCAGATAGATCAGCCGTGTTTCCTTTACCGGGAAAACCAATTAGCTTTCTTTGATAAGATATCAGGTTGTTCTGGCACAATTCACCTTTGATAAAACCAGGCAGCGTACAATCTTGCTTTCTATTTGTGTCCTTTTTTTCTTTCCTGTAAAGACCCCAGAGGTGTTTACCTTGCACAGGGTGCTGATGACGGTGCACTGCCTGTGCAGACAAAAGCAGCAGGCATTGTCCCGTTAGCGGTGTTTTCACCTAAAAGGACACTAGAAAGAAAGCGCTGCCGTTGCAGTGATCCTTCCTCTGCCCTTCTTTCTGCAGCCCTTCCCCTTGTACGATGTACGAGGGAAGTAGCAGCATTTGGCACAACCCCTGTCCAAGCCCAGGTGTGGTACCTGGTGCATAATTTAACTATACTACCAAAAATTGGTGTTCGTTACAAGCACTAAAGAACAAGCTAAGACCAGACACTCCTGTTTCATTCTCCCTGAGCACGGCACGTTGCGGTCCTGCTGAAATACGTAGGACTATTCATGGAATAAATTATTACTCTATAAACCGGGTTCAGTGGCTGCCATCTGGAACAATTTCATTGCTTGCCTGAGTTGTTTCTATTATCAGTATGGACAGGGGTCAGCAAATATGAGAACCTGGCCTACATTTGTTGCCCTCATCGTTATTGTTGCTTATCAGAGCATCCTCCCAAGGAGTTATGCCTTCAATAGGCTCCACTGTAGGGTTGCCCCTTAACAGATATACAGTTAGTGCCATCATATCATTCAGGAAGTCACCGACAAGCAAAGAACTGAGGTTTTAACCTTCCTGCATCAAAACAAAACCACCAGTTTGCATTTGCTTGAATTGATGTTGTTTCTGCAGGGCTCAGTTCTGCACAGCCTGCTGTACAGGGAAAGAGGTATGGGACGAGGCTTAGGGCACTGACGCGGTAGGCAGGATATGAAATGTGTAGACCACCAATTTGTATGTAACCCTGGTGGGCAGAGGTTATTCCATGGCTGTATCGTGGTTCTGTGAAGGGGATCCCTCTATCATTCCTCACCCTGTGAGCTGAACGCAAGGAGAAATGACGGCTCTCGTCCCCTCCCGTCTTTTCCTTCCCTGGGGTCAGGACTGAGAGGAGAAGGGAGAAGTCGGATCTTCTCCCTCCGAGGCGAGGCAATGCCTGTTGAAGGAGAGCAAGGCAATGCATTCCCTTAAGTCTCAGAGGGCAGCATCGTGGCTTTGAGCAGAAATCTCTCCGGGTTCCCCCTCCTGCTCAGTCCCTCCTCTGGCTTGCAGGGGAGCAGGCGCTTACTGCTGCTCTGTCACGGACACTGCCGCAGCTCAGGAGGGAGGGAGGTGGGCTCTCCCCTTTGCTGCCCATCATTTGCTGCAGGGAAAAACTAATCAGGCAAATAGTCCTGTATATTTTTATGTGTTTGGATAAAAGGTGGCATCATCCTATCAGATGTCTGAGGGGAATTCTTATGCACCCTGACTCCCTTGCACTGGCACGTAGTCTGGGTTAAAGACCAGCTGAGAGTAAACTCCTAGTCATAACTCATCTGAGCATGGTCAGGCAGGTATGAATCTGTGCGTGTCAGACGGAAACCGCCTGCTTTCTACTTTCCTTCTCCCAGGTGGTAAAACACAGCATAAAAGCAAATCGTGATCTGAAGAATTTTGTTGGGTTTGTGGGGCTTTTTTACTATGGCTTAACCTCTTCCCTGTAACAATGACATTGCACCTCTCCAGCTAGCAGTTCAGCTCATAAAATACGCTCTTCTGAGTAAAAAATGATCATGTCACCCAGAAGTCTTAATGTTACTTTTAAGACCACTAATTGTTTCTGCTGCTCTGATATCCTCTTGCAAGGCATTCCAGAGCCTAGGAACATTAACAGGCAAATGCTCTGGCACCAGCTGTCTTAAGCCTAAATCTAGTCTCCACCAAAAGGCTGGCATTAGATGTCTTCTCATTTTACATGTTTGCATTTTTACAACAACATTCCACAGTTTTGAGGCTACTGTAGGTTGGCTGAAGAGTCAGTTTGGTGACCTGCAAGCTGAGTCGTACCCTGGGAGAAGAAAAGCAACAACCACAGTAGAAAAGAAAAAGGTAAATTGTTCTTTATGTTAGCTCTGGAGAGCGTACATCCATGGGTGCATCTCCCAGGACATTGACATGAACTAACACGGCCATGTCATTTATTCTCCTGGGCTCAGGGATCTGTCTAACCTGAGTAAAGGAGGGTGTTTTGTATGCATATTGGTTGAAACACATGAAAATGCTCCTCCCTCCTTTTAATACCGCATGCTGCCGCACTTTTCTTGCTGCCTCTCATGACAATGATGTCCTCCTGCATGCTGCTCTACCACAAACCACACTGGGCAAACAGGTAAGGCAAACACGAGGGGACGCGAAGTCTGTTACAGCAACGACTAAGCCAGCACAGCTAGAAGTCCCAGGACACTAATCAGAAGCACCTCTCCCATCTCGTAACGCATAGTGATTTTAACTTAAGAGAGATCAAGCCTCACTCCTTAGTCCCGGTGTCCCTTTTCACAAAACGGAGGAAGCAAAAACCACAAACCACAGAGAACGTAACAACATTCAAGCAGGCTACCAGTTTAAACCTCTACCTTGGAGCTGGCAGGGAGACACTAAATTTACCCTGGTGCAAGTGAGATCAGCTTTTCGACCTGTTTCTTTCACAGCAGTCTGCTAGCTGTGATCAGAGTCTACACATGGGATTTGCTGCTTTCAATGTTGTAAAATAAAGCATGGAAAAGTAAGTACAAAAGTCAGACAGAGACACAGGAAAGAAAGGCAAGATCATTTATTATAACCAAAACTTTGCACTTCATGTCACCAAGTGGACTTGTCAGTCTCACATGCATAGCCAAGGAAATCAACCCTAGACCTCAGAAATTATGCTACGTATCATATGACCTGCTGGCATATTAATACCCTTTCCTTTTTAAATCTTTGGTCTCCCTTCGGAGCCTGCCCTCTCAGTGGGGATCAGACTGACACATTATAGGCTCAGTTTTCTTTCTGAGCTGACAACTCGTCCAGGAAGAGCTGGCTAAGATGTCAGTCTTTGGAGGATACATAGAAAATTCCAGTGTGGAATTTGCATATCATCACTTTGCTGGAAGGTATCACAAGAAGAAATAAATAGTTCTCTCTTCTAGGGCAACACCTTCAGCTTTTAGCCAGCATATTGCACTTGAAATAAAAAAAAAAAATTTGCACTGAGTTTCACTGGGTGACAATCTTCTCGATAATGCTGAGCTGAGAAAAAAACAGTGCAGAGGCAGCCGCTCTGGGCATCTCCCTTTTCCCTTCTCCCCACATCTATTTATGGAAATATTTGGAAATTGCAATATAGTCCTTATTTTAGGTGACTCCAGTTGTTAACTTTGGAAACGTTTCTGAAAGGCTGCCTACAAAAAAAAAAAACCCTCCATATAAAATGCAGTCTAGAAAGATAAAATAGGAAACAGAAAACCAGAGAAATGGATTAGTTGCTTCCACCATCTTCCCAACAGATAGCCTCTGATTACAGGAAAACCACACCTGAAGTCAGTATTGGCTGGCCCCATTACTGAAAATGCTAAGGTTTTTTTAAACAGAGCAGATGATTACTTAATTATGGCAATATAATATTACCTCATAGTTATACCAGAGTGATTGTCCTGTGAGTATTTTTACTATGCAGCAGAGGCTTCATTTCCCAAATCCCATTGTAAGTATACACTGCGTGGATACAGAATTAAATAAATTCAGAGGAAGAACTCCACCTGGACACCAGAAGCCATGTACTCATAGCAGTGAACTTCTCGAGGTAGCCGTCATGTAGGAGCCCAGACTGACTGCTGTTTGGAAAACGTGTGCCTCTCTTCTCCACAGCTGGGTCCTCTAACTCAGCAATGAGTCAAGTCCATATTCAGGCCAGCTACTGCTGGTGCCTGATTTAGAAACAAGTCTTTGGGTGATGTCCGTGGTCAAGAGAGGGGTGAGTAAAAATCTTATCTTCCAGGGCTGCCCGCCCTCAGCTGAGAGAATTGGTCCCAGGACCTCAGGAGGTCCAGCAGGCAGCCCAGTAACGCATGGAGATGGGAAAAGCACCAGCAGCAGCCGTGGAGGGAACACGCTCAAATGCAGAAACTTTGATGCCTCTTTTTGAACAGTGTGTGTCCACTGTAGCTGATGCAAAAAAAGAACAAGGTAATGATTTTGTCATCTTCCACAATTCATCGCCTCATACCACACTGGAAGGACAAACTGCTCTCTGCTGCTGAAGAGCAGATGTGAAATCAGGGGTTATCTACGCCTCCTCAGCCATCACCACATTCCCCCAGATAGCTTGTCACAGTACAGCCCTCAGTGACCCAGCCAAATTTACAAAGGGCAGACCATAAAAGCTTTGAAAAGTAAGGAATTTGGGAAACTACCTGCATCCTGTGTTTATTCTATGATCTGCTCATACATGTTTTGGAGCTGCTTTCACTGGAAATTCACAGGAGAGGTATTACCTGACAGAGACTTACCAGCAGGAGAGCAGCTCCTTAAGCTTAGCTCAAACTTGTACCAGCAGAACAGATGAAAGGATCAGAAATGTATGAACTCTTTCCTCCCAACTTTGGTGAACAAATTCCTTTCTCCTAAAAGTTACTTGCAGAAGTGGTTCTGGGTGACTGTTTCCAGAGGCCTTGCTATTTTCTCTGGAAAGCAATGCTCACGTGGTCACGAGAGTCCCAGGCTGCTTAAAAGACCAGCGTGACTTACGCCAAGGAGGGACTGCTGTGTGTCCAAGAAGAGTTTCTTGCATTTTGCTTCTTAAAAAGAAGGTCACTCTTCAAAAACACAATGTGCTCAAAGTTAAATCCTTTCTCCTGTATCCTTCTAGCCGTATAGCAGAAAGTAAGCAGGCTGTGGCTCCTAAAAGCAGCTTTAAATACAGACATAATCCTCCAAGACTGGGACCATCAAGAGGTTTTCAAAGGAAGCTTTGAATACACCTGCCTCAAAGGCTTTGTCCACACTGGTCTTGAGACGTTTTTGCTGCAGTCCTTCTGTGTCACATTCATACTGGCCAGCTCATTGAGGGCCTGACTTCTGTCGAGCAAAAGCACTTTAAAACCTCATTCCAAATCCCTGCAGCTAACACGGTACGCTGCTACCACAGTGATAAGAGCAGTTAGGTGGACAAGGACACAGCTACAAGCTGATGACAGAATGTCTCCTCTCATTTGCTGAATACCAGAAAAGTCCATGTCTCTTCAGCAAGCACCCAGTTAACTTCATCTGTGAGAAGAATTTTTTTTCTCAAAATTTAGACAAAGATGTACCATAAGTCAATTAACTGAGTGGTAATGAACATACCTTTCTTGCAGTTTCTCTCCCATTATCATTCCTGGCAGAAAGATGCCATGCAGACAGGCAGATTTAATTAGGGGGAATAAAATGTTGCAGCAGGCCCCATATCCAGGACATTGCTGCCATTCTCCAAGGACCCCTTTCAGAAGTTCTCCTAATGTTATGAAGTTGCATCCTTCAGGTTTGGGGACAGGTATGTTAGGAGCACAGCTTTTCTGTGAGATACTTTCTTCCTCTGACATATGTTGAAGTTAAAGTTGACCAAAGAGTCCGCAGGGGCCAAGATGTCAAGGGGAAATCATTCCATACTGCTCTGTCTGAAGGCATTCCAGTAATAGGATAAGGTCAACTCTCTCAGGAGAATCGCTACTGAAGAGAGAGCCCAGAGAAGCTCTGAGGAGCAAGCCATCCATTTTGCTTTTCTTTTTACCAGGAAGCATGAGAAATGCCTGCAGTTTCTTAGGTCTTTTTCACTCTTTCTTTAGGGGTTGCTCCATCTCACCAACACTGGGGAAGCTCAAAGCAGCCTGGTGTGCCCCACACCAGAAACGCAGAGCACGAGCTGCTGATCTGCATGGACTGAGCCCTTCCTACACAAGAAAGGGGAGAGCTCCTAGGTGTGCACACCCGCCAGCCCTACTGCCCAGCAAACACGATGCGTGTGGGACAAGTTCAGTAGTGATGCCACGTTAACGGGCAAAGGCAGTTTGGCTTTGGTTTCCTGATACCTGGAAGCCCAGCAAGGGACCACGTTAAACTACAGGCTATCAGACTGTCACCAGCACACAGTGCTCCACCTCCAAAACTGATAGCTGTAGCCAGCCTGCATTTTGTGGGTTTGTTTTTTTCCTAGAGGGCATAATCTGGTCCGTGGTGTTTTCCCTGTACAGTAAACTCACACCATGTTTGAGGAGGAGCTGGGATTTCAGTCAGGAAATCTCTGAACAGTAACTAAGTACTTTCAGCATCGGCTATGGTTGGCTCTGTAGTTTCATCTGCAGATGAATCACCCTCAAGAATAAACGCCCTGGGTGGGGCATGGATGGGTCTCCCTCCTTGCCCCACCCCCAGTGCTTTGAATACTGCAGTGTTTTGATTTTTAAAACATATGTCTAACAAATGTAGCGGTGATAATGAGGAACATGTCAATCTGCCATGTTTCCTGTTCAAATTTCCGTTTTCATTTCTAAAGTTCAAGTACATCTTGATCCCCATGAGATAAACGTGAGCAAGTAGAACAGAAGTGTGGAGAGGAGAAGAGGTGAGAGCTCAGAGCCACAGTGAAAACCAGAAGCGCTGCACAGCACAGCCAGGCTCTGCTGGAGGGTCAGGCTGGCCCAGCAGCCCCATCTCACCCTGATGGATCACTTAGGTCGAAGGACCTGACCCCCAGTTTCGGCAGGGCCTGTGCACCACCCCAAAGGGGCCCATTGTGTTCAGTGTCTGATAGATTTGCTTTCTGCTGCCGAAGAGACAGTGGAAGGTTCTGTGGCCAAACTCTCCTCTTCCCTCTCCTTCCCCAACCACATCTAACAATTATTTTAAACTAATTCGAGCACCAAAGACCACATAAACTAGTGCTTCAAGTGCCTGAACTGCCTTGTGCCATGTCTGCCGCTGCCCAGAGCCCTGCCTGCCTCAGTGGATGATGCTGAGACCTCACAAGCACAACAGGGCACCACCACCCATTACACAAGCACACGTGCCGTCCTTCCACGCAGGAGGGGAGATGTTTCAGGAGAGGGACGACAGAGAGACAACTTAGTCTCCTTCAAACACAGGATGCCTGCAGCATCCTCCTCTATCACCAGCCACCCAGCTAAAATTTTATCAGCGTGAAAATACTATTCAAGTCTCTTAGCACACACTCTTCAGCTTTTTTAGTAGAGAAAGAGCACTTTGACTCATTCTTTCAATCACAAGCCAGTTCCTAGAGTTTGTGAGTCAATTCAGACCAGTCCATCCTGACAGACTTCTGTATGATTTTTATTCTGAGAACATCTTTACTAGCCTTAATATCAGAAACTATAAGAAGTACAAAAATCTTGGGGGGGAGGGGAAGGGAAGAGAGAGAAGATCGTTATCTAGGGTTATAAGATAACACTTCAGAGGTTTCAGAAAAGTAGCAAACAGAGCTACAGAAAAGTTGATTGGTTTTGCCCAAAGCTCTACCAAAAAAAAGACAGTTCAGATATCATGGAAGTAAGGGCAAGGAGATAAAATATGGAAGTGCTATAAAGAGATTAATTTTGAGATGAAATCTCACCCTGCTTGCCACAATCATGAGGAGTTAATTTAGGCAACCAAATTCGAGCTATCACCAACGGGTTGATATAGATAAGGATAGTTCACTTTAACTATTGTTCATCTATTCATGGCAAGCTTTGAGACCAGCCAACCTACTCTGATAAGCAGCATGACTTACTACCACAAGTTCTTCCTAGCTCTTGTCACAAGCGTGCATTTCATCGGGCAGGAAGGAGAGCCCCCTTGACCACAGTGCCAGCCAGCATCGAGAGTTATCTCCTCCTCCAAAGGAGGCTCAGCCATTATTGGTTGTTTTGGCAATCCTCCCATCTGCATGCAATCAGAGGAGATTTCTACTGACCCACCGTCCTCAGCCGTTCTTCACTGCAGCTAGTGAACAAGCCTAATAAAGCCAAATAACCAACCTAACAAATGGGTTAAACACATTTGTCTTCTACCCCAGCTTCACCAGTGCTGTGATTTTTCCTCGCCTCTTAAAATCAGACCACTAGATTAAGTCCAACACATAGGTAACCAGTGCCATTTTGGATGTCTTTGGGTGTCCAGGACATACTGGGGAGAGCTGCACCCTTCAGGAGTGGTGGGTGGAGAAGTGCATTGGGTGCCTTTGCGTAGGCACCACGTTTCTTCTTCCCTCTGGGCTGAGCTACCAGCCTCTAAGTAACCACACCTGCTTTTCCTAGTCTAAAAATGCTGATGTTGTCTTTAAAAAAAAAAAAAATCTGTACCTCAGAATAATCTTTTCTTATTGACCTTGACAAGCCATGATTAAGCATTTTCTCAGCTGTATCGCTGTGGGGAAACAATAAACATGAAGAGAGCAAATCCCGAGACAAAACTGCAGAATCTGGCAATGGAGCACCCAAAATCCACATCCATTTAATACACCAGCCCATTGTCATTAACAATGAACTTTCCTCTGGCAAATCTTTAAAACTCACAGCATTCATAATGATGTTGATTACTAATTAGCAATGCACCAGGAGCCGGGTATTGATTGCTGCATAATAACTTATCAACAGATACTTCTGCTGGGGAAAGGGAAGCACCACTTAAAAGGCTGGAGACTGTGACATTTGGGCTGGCAGGGGAAGGTCTGCCTCTTGCCTAAGGTTGAGCAGACTGATCAAGTGTCACACCCAAGGTCACCCTGCAAGCCCACGGCTCAGGAGGGATTACAGCATGGCGAGATCCTTTGCAATTCCCGCTCTTGCCCTCTGAACTCTAGACCCCATGGCTCCTCATCAAAATATGACCTGCTTAGATAAAAATATCCAGTATTGTTTCACTCTGGAGCAACTGGTATACAAAATATCTACAGCCTGGTCTTGTCTTGTTTTCAGTGAGCAGCACAGGTTTTCTGCCCTGCCTGCTTTACTTTCAACGCGCTGCTATTGGCAAAATTACATAGCTAAGTTGCTAGCAAGGCTCACTGGAAATGAGAACGTGGCCAAGCAGCATATATTGACATAAACACACCTCACCGTATCATCAACACATTTGGTATGATCAGACCGATCAATCCTTTCAGATGTGTCCAGAAAAATCACCACCTGCCTGAGAGGACAGGAGGAAGCAGGCAGCGGGCTGGACTCACTGGGGTTACCGTCTTTCAAAGAGATGCTGGCTGTGCATCGCAACCTGTGTGTGTGTGTGCAGTGAATGGATCAAGTTTTGTGAGCCAGCAACTCCAGGGTTCAGACACACAGTCTGTGTACGGGGCTTAAGGAGCTACTCTATGTCAGCCAAACCTCTGTAACTGTCCACATCTGCGTTTTTAATCTGTTTCAGTTTAAGCTTCTTTCACCAAGTTTTCAGCTAAACGGCATTACCTCACATGTAGGGCAGACCAAGAGAATACATGGCAAACAGCTACCGAGCTTGCCACGGCTCCGCTGACAGGTGGTGATTTGCTGTGCCGCTGCTGCTTGCTCATACGCAAGAGCATTACATATAGGAGACTCAAGCAATCAGGTGAGAACAAAGAGGGGGGGGTGAAAACTACCTCCATCCTTTAACGTTTTCTTTCTGCAGTTCAGAAGGCTGAGGAAGTTTCTTTAACAAAGTAGAGGTCTTTGTGGTGGGAATCAAATCTTGGGTTGGATTATTAAGCTGATGCCACTGAAATTCATTTTCAGTGTGAAGTCTTTAACTGGAAGTTTTGCTGCCTGGAACTAGAGAAACCTAAGAGCTGCATGTGAGTAGTGAGGTATTCCCTGCCTCAAAGCAAAGCCCTTTTTGCAGGTTGTTTAATGATGTAATAGGTGAGCCTTACAATGAAATCATAAACCTAAAGCCGTTGAACTTTGGGGCTCCACAGGAACTGAGTCGAGAGGCACTCATGGCTGATTACAAAAATAGCTGATGTCATGATGTTTCTGCATTTCTCAAGAAGATCTTGAAAATGCTCAATTTTGATTAAGGCTGTCATACAGCCTATGCATTATCAGTGACTTCCTGCAAGTGAGGAATATCCATGGCAATTCAAAGCTCAAAAAAAGCCCATCACTCTGCCAAGAGAAGTTCAATAGAGACATGCAGCTA
Organism: Haliaeetus leucocephalus; assembly: GCF_000737465.1. NCBI lineage: Eukaryota > Metazoa > Chordata > Aves > Accipitriformes > Accipitridae > Haliaeetus > Haliaeetus leucocephalus. The sequence continues at coordinate 8,134,291 of NW_010972598.1, read as the reverse complement.
TCTGAGGACAAGGGAGTGGGAATAGGTGATTTAAGCTGGAAGGAGACCGTTCCACAATTCCACACAAAACAGCTAGGAGACTCAGACGTGGAAGTCCCTTTTGGTTTCATGTCCCATCGGGGCTTACTGCAATCATAGCTCCACAGCACAGCTTTGAGCATCCACTTTTCTTTCTGTACCTTGACATCCTTTCACTAAAGAGAAAAGCAGTAACTCTAGAATTCCTCACTGGAGGTGTTCGGAGGTTTGTTTCATGCCTGCTCAGCAACTTAAGGCTTTCAGGTGGAAGGTGAAAAGAAATGCAAAGGAGAGTCATTATTAAAAGGTATGGTCCCCTGGGGTGAGAATACCTTCTGCTATAGAAAAAAAATCTCTGCACTTTCCAGCTGTTGTTACTTGAACTTGTGATGTAGTGTGGAGCTGCTGGTTTTCTCAGCAATTAAATCTCAGCTGTTATTGAGGATGTTTCCAAAAACATTCCCATGATGGAAGAACAAACACCCAGGGCTTTACCAGCAGCAGAGGAAGCATTTGCAAGCAAGGCTTTGCACACCAGGCTGAAAATCTACTTGATTACACCAACACATTGTGGTGTAATAAAGACAGTTGGGTGTTTAAAAACTGAAACAGGTTTTTTCCCTTCCCATTAGAGCTGCACATTCCAGTGACAAGGAAGGCAGCTGAGGTGAAAATTGTCATAACTGGGCCTTCATTAGCTTTGGGCTGCTGAGAGGACCTCCATCTTCCATGTTCTAGCAGTCTGTCACTCCCCTAACAGAGCAATATAGCACCAAATACACACCCCCAGAGCAATGCGGAACCAGCCCAGCCAATGGGTTGTGCCACAAGTGAGGTGCTTGCTCTTCAGAGAGCCTGAGGTATCCTCCTGCAGCATCCCAAGCCAAGGCCTCTGCTGGATCCAGTTGTCCAAGGTGTCAAAAAATTATCTTTTATCACAGCACCTGGTTAGTGGCAAGGTGAACCACCTTAATTCCTAAAAAAAAGCTCATGAATGCTGTCTCAGGATATCCCAGTATAGGTTTCTGGCTGGCAATGAGGTCACAGCTTCTTTATACCTCATCAAAAATGTGGCCTTATGCCACCAACATTGTCAACCACCCTTATCACTTTGACCAGGACGGGCCAAAACATACAAACGGCTCCCTTCAGCCGCTCTCTCTGCCTCTCCCCAAGGTGATCACCCATCTTTTCAAGCGTTTCAGGAACGCATTAAGTCGTTCTAGACAAGCTTTGCTATCCAGCTAAACAAATGACCCTTTCTGAGCACCAAGCAAAATAAGGGCTTGGGAACAATTGGAGGAAGTGCACCAAACAGACGCTTCTGCAATAATTATCATCATTCACTTGGGGGAGAGGGGGAGCAGGGGAGCACCCTAGCTAGGACCACCCTCTCCTTTGAGGCCGGGGTCTGCTCCCATTGTTCTTCCAGGAGCCATGCCACCGCCTCCAGCGGGAGCAGGATCAGGCCTTTAATCCCCATTTCCTCTTGGCCGAATGAACCGCAGTGTATGCCAGTGACAGCTAAATGAAGGATTCCTTTTTCCAGAGGACCGGCAACAGCTCTTAACTCATAAACTCAAGGTAATTGACATTACAAACAAGCTTTACCCACAGGGACCCCAGAGCAGTCAACAATTGTGCTTTAATGAGTAGGAAGGGAGAAGGGGGGAAGTCTTTGCACGCCGCGGTAGGACATTCTAAGAAAAGCTCTTTCCCTTTTCCAGGCAAGGCAATGATTAAAGTCTGCGCACGAAAGCCGGCAAGGAGGGAGGCCTTGCTGAAAACGCCTTTCTTCCTGGCTTTCCTGTGGAAAAAAAACAAGGGGGATGAAAAATGGTTATTGGGACTTGAGAAGGACGGCAGCAGCCAGTTAACAAACCCAAACAACAAAAGAGGGAGCCAAGCTTAGATGAAAAAGTTGAAGATCCCAGAGCTCTGGAGTTTTGCACACAAAGGGTATCTAACAGAGTTCAAATACTAGTATGAACTGCCACAGAAGGGCAGAGCATGGGGTGGCAGTGACCCATTTATATGAACCCAATATAACCCATTATACGAACTCAGCAACCTAACAAACCTTGAGGTAAACCTTAAGCCTGGTACAGGGTATCCTGCCTCATGGTCTCTCTTCTCTTTCACCTCCTGACTCAGCAAAGCCATGGTTGGTTGGGAGCATTGTGTTGGCACTTCAGAGAGTGACACTAGTCCTGACCACGGAAGGGAAATGAAGTAAAAGAGCAGTACACAAGAGCATTGCTGTTTGCAGCACCGCACTTGGCAATGCTTATACAGCACTGCTCAATCTTCACTTTACCTGTTGGGCACAAAAAGGCACTCATACTTCATAAGGACACTTTTGTTTGAATGGCTCCTTCTCCTGAAAGCCTAAATTAAAGGGAGCTGACCCAGAAATTTATGAGACCTCTGTGCATATATTAGACACAACGTATTAGCAATTTATTGGAAAAATAATGGCATAATGAAAAATCCTATTACTCACCTTTATCAAAATGTTAGTGTTGCTGACCACGTTTCTAATAGCAGACCACAAAGCCAATGGGCTACCTGTTGAATGAAGACAGTAAATAAGGATGGCCCCTGCCTAGCAGGATTTTCACTTAGATTATGAATGGCAGGGAGATACAGACAGAGAGACAGGGAAGCAAAGAACAATCAGGGGTAATGGGCAGTGGCCCCAGCCCACCAGCTACCTAACGGGTATCTCTCTCTGAAGAAAGCGCTGGTTTTCTGCAGGATTAACAAATATTCAGTCAGGACAAGCTTCACTGAATGACATAAGTGAGATTTGGTCATGTCTAGAGGGCTGAGGGGCAGAGACAGTCTGTGCATATCCAAATGGCATGGACCGTTTTGGAAAGGGGAGAGCAGTCCACACAGCCAGTACAAATGCTGAGCCTTGGCTGACGGTACCAGATCAACGCCAGGCAACTGTGGCCAGGAACAGCAGTTTTCAGGGTTGATAACTCATAGGGAAATGATTGCAAATAAGTAGCAAAGCCCTGAGATGGAAGAAAAGGATTAACCTGTCCTGAAAAAACTCCAGGAGAGGGTCAAAGAAGAGACAGGAACTTGCGAGGGCTGCCCATGGGGAGAGGTAGATCCAACCTCTCTTGTCCCATCTCAGTCCCTGCACATCTGCGAGAGGTATCCCACCATCACGGCGCAGGGCAGGAGATACCTTCATGGGTTTGGCAAGCCCTGTGGGAGTTGCTCTCACAAACTCCAACGAACCCACATTTTTGGTTTGTGTACGCCGTTGTTCTTGGTCGATTGGCTGGTTTTCTTTTGTCAGACCTTTAATGAGGGGCAGCCTGAACCCTGCATCTGTTCCCCCATAAACCTCTGGTTTGTGATGGTCCAGGTGAAAAGGACTATTTCACTGGTGGTCCTGCCACCCAGTCACACCATAATAACAAGCAAACTGGAGGGACTCAACTCCAGAGGAGTTATCCCTGAATCCAGCAACCAATGAGTTAACATACTAGCACAGATAAGACATTACCTATGTTTTGTGATTAGATTAAACCACCTGTCACGTCCGTGCCTTCGGTCTGCTTTAGCAGTGCTCCCTGCCATAGCTGGGTCCCAGTAACACTATCTGATGACGAAATTTCATCAGCTGGGTTGGGTTTGGGCCTTTTTTTTTTTTTTCTCCAGCACATGCAGAGCTCTTAGTTTTTGCCAGAAAGGAAGGAAGGTCTTCTAGGTGAGCTCACAGGAATAGCACTCGGTGCATGTTGTCTCCAGCTCAGTGCCACACTAACAGAGCTATGATCTCCAAACCTAAACCAGTGTGTGTCCCGTCAGCTCGGAGTTTGAGCTCAGGGCAAGCAGGGTCAGCTCTTCCACTGATGTTCACCCATCCTCTGCAGCGTCACACCGTGTGCTTGTGTCAGACAGGAGCAGTAACGCTGGCTAACGGGTGTTGCAACAAGCTTCAGAAAGCTTTTCTGTGAAGGTGAAGCATTGCCTTTCACAGCAATGGAGCGCAGTACTGAAACGGTCCCGTGTGCCAATAATCAGCCGTTCATAGCTGCCCTTATCTTGGGTAAGTCTTGTTGTGTACCTTGACGGAGGCTACACTGGCTGGAAGAAGCACAGTTGTCAGCGCGCCAGGAGTGCTTGCAACAGATACTCGTTGCGGTGCTTGCTTGTTGATCAAGAGAGCATGAGAAGGCAGGGAGCTTTTCCCCTAGGTGGGGTTCAAGAGCCGTCACGTCTGCAAGCAATCCCTGAGACCCATTGCATGGGGATCCTGCCACCTCATCATCTATTTAAACCCCTAACGATACACACCCTGGCCATGCTGAGTTCAGGGCAAACTTACGGCCTTGAGCCCTAAGGATGCCGCTCAGACTGCCCTGGCATTCACAGCTCATGTTGTCTCCTGATGAAATAGTGGGACAGTCTTACTCCTACTGTAGCTAACAGCAAAACTCCCAGCAAGCCAGTGGGAGCAGAGTCAGGCCCACCTTACTGAGGAAATATTTAAGCCAATAGACTATGGCTATTTGGCAGACGTAATAGGCATCTCTTCTTTCCACCAGAACTGGGAACGGCAGGCGAGTGGCAGGACCATCACGTTCACTGGAGGTAGCTAGGGCTAATAGAACACCACGCCCTTGCTAGCATTGTGCTCTAAATACAGTAAACCTGAGCAGGGCAAATCAGAGACACATTTACAGTGTACAAACTATTGTACAAAAAAGACTGTGAATTGCCTAGACCGGTAATATCATTTCGCTTGAGACCTCAAGCTGAACCCAGACCACGTTCCCCACTTTGAAAGGCCAGTGCATTATCTGCTAAGCCACCCATTCTACTGGAAAATCTTCTCCATGTTCATGCAAAAGGAAAACAAAACCCAGACTGCTCTGGGCTCTAAGACAAATCTGAACACAACACGCACACTCTCCAACAGGCAGGGAAAGTGCTGCACCAGGGCTTGGCAATTATGAACAGGCACCGATGGTTGCAAACTAGGCTTTGCCACAAAAGTCTATGCTGACAGCCTTGGGTACTCTCGGTTGTTTGTAAGCTGCAGGTACGTTTCCTTACTAGTGTTACTGCATTCCTCCTGGAAGGAAAGGCAAAGCTGGAGTATACTAGCCCTCAGTGGATAAGAGGTATTTGCAAACAGACTCTTGAAATGCAGGGCAGCATCTTGTTCGTTCTTTTATTCTCTGCCCTTGTGCACTGTAAGCACCTTTGTTTTACAAGAACAGGTACAGAGAGCAGCCAGGTACTCAGAACAAGATTTTCTCCTGTCTTGTTCTTTGCTTTGAAATCTCTGGTCACTGCAGTCACTTGTGAAATCTGTCTCCTACATTCCAATGATGGGAGCTTCCTCTTAGCTGATGTTCAGCTGTTCTTCAAGAACACACCCCATGTGAGAATCCATCACACTGTAGATCTGTGACTACTTACACCAGAACTATTTAGTGTGTTATTCCATATCAAAGCAAGGCACCGTTTATTACCCTTCATCTACATGCAAAACTCCCCTTAAGGTCACCAAAAAATGTGCCCATACTCAGCTGTGTTATATTGCAAATCAGCTGCTACAGCACCAATGCTTTGGTTATTGGTTAATAGTGCTGGGCTTGCACTTACAGAATTGGTTTACTGAAGAAGGCCTCCAGGTTTCCTAGTTCATCCTCGAGCGGGAAGCTGAGGACATCTGTAGTCTATCCCTGACTCTCACAAAGATTTCTGACTTGAATATTGAACAATTGCTGTGTTAACTCTGCCCAAACAGCAAGAACAAGGTAAAGAACACTGATCCACCCCAGAGAGAGGGAACAGAAGAATCCAGTCATCATGGCTGGCAACATGGGTTTCAGTCTTCACATGAAGGTTAATGCAGGTATGTGAAGGTGCCACTGTATGTCCTTCTCAGGACAACCAGGGAGTCCCACAGCAAAAACAGAGGCCAGTTTCCCCAGGGAGAGTGAAAGTTTCTCAGCAGCTATGGCACACTGAAAGCCCATTTCCAGGCGATATTGCTGGGCATGAGCAAGGGCTTCCCTCAACTTCGGCTTCAGAAAAAACCAGCCCCATCGCTCTTTCTAGTGGTAGGTCCAAGGAGAACAGCCACAGTGCTGAGGGATGGCAACACGCGTGCTGTACGGCACGGTACGGTGCGGTGCATGGCACTAGGCTGAAGGCAGACGTCTGCAAATGAACTGCCTCCACCGGCACCAGGGGATACCCTCTCTGAGGTGACACAACTACTTCTGATGGGATTTGTTTATCATGGAAAGACTTTTCCAAAAAAGTAAATGAGGTGCATACACAGTGCTGGGAGGGAGCCTGTCAGCATCACAAAATACAGGGCAGAGGGGTTATTTTTTGGATCCGTGAATAAAGACCAAGACAGACATGGAAAGAGCAGGAGCTGTTCATATCTTTGAAAGAACTGCAGCGCCGTTCTGAATTAATCATATTTACATTTATACAGACATCCTGGGAGGCTTTAAAATTCATGCACAAGATTGCATATCAAGAAAGCTAAGGAGCTCAAAGTGCATGCAGCAGACGAGCCTGATTCGGAGAAAAGGAAATTTATTCAGAGTCCTTCCAAGTAAACCCCTATTTTTATAAGAAACACCATGAACTGCATGTATCAGCCACTTCTGCATAGCAAACTGCTCGGTTTATCAGTTTCAGAGTGATGGAAGGCAGTATCAGTTTTGCCTAGATTTATATCTACAGCCCCAGAGTACAGAGATAAAACCAGCTTGTGTGTAGACCAGTAGGCCAATATCCTTACTCTCTTATTAGGGTTAATGGATCTTTTACCATTTAGGCATTGCATGAGAGAGATAAACTGACACTAGTTCAGAAACCATTAAAATGCACGTTAGTAAACAGTGAGGCTCATCGCTGAAGCTGTAGTTGTGGATTCCTTGTTCACAGCAAAGGAGCAACGTGATGGTTTAAGGCTTGCTGGGTGATGTGAGGTGCTTCCCAGCCGCCTATGCTTGGAAGAGTTTGCATCCAGCAGAGTTCAAACCTTCCTAAACTTTGGCATTTGGGAGCATTGACCCCCAACCAGATCTTTGCTGCTCACTGGGAAATAATTCCTAGCCTTGGGAATTGCCCCAGATCACTCCCCTGAGGCACAGTTTGCATCAGGAATGTCTTTGCATACTACCTCATTTGAATTTCTTGCCTCCTTGGAGACAGGGTCCTACGGGTGGAACTCACCTGGCTGCTGAATGTGCCTGGGCTAGGCATGGGTCCAACACGGATGCCCTGGGGCTTGAGAGAGCCCGTAGCCCTTTGGCCTTGCCAGATCTCCGGCCAGCACCTCCCTCGGCCAAGCCAAGCCACCATCCTGGTCCTGCAGAAAACAGCAAAGACTGCAAGCCGCTATGCCACTTGCATGTACCTCCAGCCAGGCTTGAAATCTGGAGCAGTACCAGCTTTACAGTGATTCAGCAACAGGCTGCTTTAGATGGATATGCTTATAAGAGGGGTCCCTTCCTTCTCCAAAATATGGCTTGTTTCCTGAGACCACAGGCAGAAATAAAGCAAGTTCCTCATCTTCCTGCCCATCACTAAGTGATCCTGTGGTTACCTAAGAAAGGCTTTGAATTCCCAGAGCCACTGAATAGCCCCAGTATCTGCTCCGAGTAATGGGAGTTGTAGGCACTCAGCACCTGAAACATAGGGATTTAGGAGTCTAACCCTTATTCCCCTTTATTCATTTTAACCCAGCTACGGTGTTCCACAACTTAGCCAGAGGGGCATGCAGCAAGTAGGGTTCAGACTTCTGTGGGCTCTGACTCCCACAGCGTGGCATGTAAATGTTTCATCAGCAATGCAGGCTGTATGAAACTGATGCAGACGTTTGGAGAAAAAGAGAGCAGTTTGAAATCACCATGTTCTGCTCGCCAGGCTGGGCCAGTGCACACCCCACCGCCGCTCCATCAGCCACGAGACACACACACTGCCTGCAGCAGCAACTGCTATTCGGAGAGATGGAAGGAGCCATTTCTTTGTCATTAACAAAAAGCAGAGTGTCTATTAAAAAATAAAAGGCGTCACAAAACAAACAAAATGATTCATTGGGATTTTAGGACTCACCTCCAGACACAGCAGGAGGGGAAGAGCTTGCCGTTACCCATTCTAGCTGCAGAATGGGATCAGCCCAAGAAAAAGCATGTTCCCACAGTAGACAGTTTGAGCTTGTTTTGTCAGACACTGAGGTTCAAATGACCTTTCTTTTTTGGCACCAGGATTTTGGCAGCCTGGAGAGTGCTGGTGCTAAATAACAGTAACACCAGCTTTTCCCTGGTACCACATACAGTAAACAATGCAAACAGTGTTTCGGGGACTTGGTGGGGCCAAGTTGCCGATTGGGATCCAGAGACAGATCGCACTTTGGTTAGCGAATGAATAGCTCCTATTTACTTGTAATCTCTACCATGGTGGGGGACACACACAGACACGCATGTGAGAGCAACTCCTTCTGCAAGAAGATTTTTCACCTTTCTTGTCTCCGTGCTCTGCTTCTTCAAATACCTTCTTGGATGTCACCTCTGCAGCTAATGTGTCATGCAGAAAAGGTATCCAGTCACAGGAACAGTACTGTGAAGCAAATGTACAATATTAACGGCTAAGGGAAAAGCAAACATAATCCCGCACTGCAGGTTTTCTAGCTGAAATTAGCTTTTAGTTCAGCTGTTGTCTGTTTGTGTCTTTATGTCAACTTTTTGTTTAACAACTTCTGAATCCATAGTACAATTTCAACAAATTTTGGCAGAGGGATAGAGATATTTTGTACATCACCTTCTCACAAGGTTTGTGAAAGGCTTTGTGAGGAAAGAGTCCCTCTTAAGGTCTGATATGGAAGGATCTCACTGTCTGGAGTCTCTCAATCGTTACTAGACATGAAAGAACCCAAGCAGAGGCTCGGCCAGCTTCCTTCTCCAGACCTGCCTGGTCTGCATCTTACTGAGCTGTGCTCCATTCCAAAAGAGCGAGCGTGCAGGTATCTACAGCTCCCTTCAGCTTCCTACCAGGAGCAGACTTCTCAGAAGACCAATAGAAGGCAAGCACAGACATTTCAGTTGGAAAAAAATCAATCCAAAAAGCTGTGGCATTATCTTTTGATCAGCTTAGCTTTAGATCTTAGCTAGCAGCAGGGCAGAAAGTTTGCTAGGAACCCTCAAAGACACAAGAAAGGTATTGCATGGCTAAGTATCACCTGGAAATGTTTGATTTATTTCCTGAAGACACTGTCCCTCTCAAATGCTCCAATTGGTTTACTTTCCATTTGGCTGTTCTTCTCTCCAGAATTTCAGTCTGCCCCCTGCCCCACTCCTGACCTCACTGCTAAAAGACACCTTTCTAATTAATCGTTTTACGCATTATTACAACATTTAAATGAATCCAGGTGGGAGCTTTCAAAGGAGCTGAAGGTGGAAAGTCAACACCTCATTTCCTTTAGAACCTTTGAAGATTCCATCTAATGGGGCTTGAGGTTTTAAAAGTTGCAAAAAAATTTGTAAATACTCCAACATTCTCTCTCAGTTCTGCACCCAATAAAGCTAGAGCCTAGAAGGCAGATTTGCAGTACTTGAGTCCTTGACTGAATTTAGGAAAGTGTCAGAGGACATGAAGATAGCTACAGTCTGTCTGCATGTGGATTTACAGCCCATCACTTAAAGTTTCCACCTGACAGAAGGAACACCACCTTGTATTTTTGTTCTGCTTTTGCTATAGAGAAAGTCACAGCAGTGTGGTGAAAACTTGGCGTCCTATGGAGCCAGTCCTGGAGACATGAGCCATAAGGAGACCACTCTGACCTCTTCTAGCGAGGGAGCCTGTCATCCCCACCACATCCATCACCCATCCTCACTCCTGGTGCCAAATTAGCTTGGCGCCAGTGGTTGGAAGGCAGGTCCACCTTTCCAGCAAAAAGTAATCATGGCCCTCGTCAGCACCGATCAGTGCTGGTGACCTAATCTGGGTCATGCTGCCAGGCAGAAATATCTCCCTCGTGTCTCCTCCTGCGATGCTGCTGCCTGCGGACGTACCTGCGCATTTGGGTCTTCTGTGGGGCTTGGCAGTGGGAGATGTTCACAGGTTTGCTGAGTGGTTTGTGGCTGGGCGGACGGCTTCATTATGCATTTTGTGCTGGAAATGTGTAAAAGAAATGTTTCCAGTATGTGGTACTTGGACCTCTCCCACTCTGAATTAAAAACAGCAGAGCAGAGCCCAGCACCAGACCTCATCTGTCCGGTGTACCTCTTGGCAAAGGAGAAAGCAGGAACGAGGAACATATCAGTGCCTTCCGCTTTCCACAGAGAAATCTGATGTAAAAGTTCTTCTTTGAAAGTGAAATTTCTTTTTGTATTGACCTGAAATATAGTGAGGCACATCAGGAGGTATTTGTCTTCCTCTGAAAACTGATGGTACTAGTTTTTTCACAGAAAGCACATATGTGTGTTACTACTTTTGATCTGTTCAAGTATAACAAATACTGCCTTAACCTCATGGCAGCAAAAAAGTTAAGATTGAGTCAAGAAAAACTTGGACAGGATCAAACGCTACTATGTGCTCTGTAACTTCTACTCCTAAGGAAGGTACCTATCTTGCAATATCAAACCACTGTTCCTTTTCACAACACAAAATTATTTTACTGAGAATAGTGGGTGCCAGACATTTTTTTGTAATCTGGCCATAGGTTATCCTTCTGTATATCTTTCTGTCTGTCTGTCTACTGATCTATGTGGTACTATTCATACAGAACTAGTCATGTCTCACCACAGAGATACCTGTAACACCTCAAATATAAATAACTTCAAACTCCTCAGAGAGGTGAGAGCAACAAGTGCCCTTCCTTGGTGAGGAACACCCCTTCCTCTCTGTGGATACAGCTATCATGAGGCAGAGCACTGAACAGAAGCATCCAGGGGTCCCACTGTCAGTGGGAATCAGAAGAGAGCTAAATTAAACAAAATAATTATGTATTTTCCTATTTGTCCAAAAGAATGCAGAAAAAGGAAAGGCCAGAGGCTGCCTACAGGACCAGGTAGACAATGGATCTACTTGGCTAACAGCAGGCATTTGGTCACCTTAAGTAGAAATAAGTCATTTATATTTCGAAATGTAAGCAAAATCATCATCTGTTCAGAAAATAGCTCCCCTATCTAACTGTGGTGCAGGCACACTGTGTGCACATAGATGTCAGCGGCATAGATCCTATTTGCTTGGGTCTGGTCAGATGAGTCAGGACTACGAGCAGCAGATTTTCAGGACCAAAGGGGTACTGGATGTGGCTTGGTCAGGTACCCTGACCTCTGTATTAAGCCACAGCCCATTCAAATGCCAAAAGAACTGTTAAACATTTCTTCCATTAAACCCAACCAACGCTGCCTTTGCTTTCTCCCTGGGCAGGTGGTCATACCACCCAAACCCAGCCTGATCCTTCCTGCACCCCTTTTACCCAGCCCTGTCCCCAGCTCCCAGGCCTTTCCTCCCTGCCAAAATGAGAGCCCCAGCTCTCTGCTTCAGGCTCTGCCAGGGCAAGACCGCCCGGCTGCTGCCAGTGATGCTCCGAAACTGGAGCGGATGGCGACCAGAGCTCCTTTCTGCTTCTGCGATCCTGGGATGGAATGCCCCATTTTCAAATCCAGACAATGAAGTTCAGCACCCTGACCCTGCGGCACATTCCTCAAGTGTCTTTTAGATTAGTGAAACAGGTATTTAGGGACCAGTGCACTCATTTGAATGATCAGACACAGTAGTTTGGCACCTAAGGTTGGTCCTGGTTTGAAAACTGGGTCAACTGTTAGTTTCTCCTCTGATCTGCCTTTTTTACATTGGTGGCAGTCAGCAAAAGCTACTTTCGTAATCTGAGACAATCTCTCACCGATTAATATGGCAGAACATTGTCAGAGAATTACTGTCTTAGGGGCTGCAAAAGTATGTGGTGACTTACTGAAAAAGTAGGATCTCAGCAGCCTTTGCAGGATTACATCCTGAGAGGTAGGACAACTCTCCCAACTGATGTGTCTGATGTGAGTGAGCTCTAATGTGTCTTCAGTCCTTGAAAAATTGTCATAACCAGTGGCTGGGTGATGCTGTAAGCATGGTCAACAGGCATAATTTGCAGCTTCCCTGAACAGATGCTCAGGTAAAAGACTATATGAAGGGCAGCTGGAAAGATTGAACGGGGGAATGTTTGTGGAAAACACTCATGCTACAGGCTGAGTGGATACTGAGCTTTTATACCAGTTTCACTTCTGGTCACCTATGTGCAGTCATATTAATGAGGGCTTGCTGATGATGACTGCTCAGTTTTATTTTTTTGTTGTGTCAATCCTGTACGCAGAGCTGCCCGCAACCTGAAAGCTTGGGGTTTTACCTATTTCAATTTAGAAATTACCAAACTGGGAACTGTTGACCTCAAGCTCTCTGTTCACTAGAACAAAACCAAAAGTCTGCAAAACCACATGAACTCACTTGGGTCAGCTACCTAGAAAAAACATGCTCAGACTGGTCTCGGTGTTTTACTAGGCTGTGCCAACACCGAACCCCAGGCCCCTCTGCGGAGCCTGTGAGAAGGGACCACTGAGGCAGGAAAGCCTCGCAGCATCAGAGGCTCGCCGCCCTGGACCAGCCTTTCCATCAGAGAGATCTCAGTGCCTAACCTCCAGCCCAGCTTGTCTCACCTGAAGGTGAACACACAAGCACCATTACCAAGCCCAAGTGGGCTCTTCGGCGTAGAGGCTACCTGGGATTCAAGAGGCAGCCTGGTACCCAGTGACATCTTTTTCAGCCTGATTCATAAATAATAGCTTCCTATACACCATCCTGGGTGGGAGTGATATAATTGCACCCAGCCCCTCTGGTTGTTGTCTGTAACCTCTCATTCCCTCTGTTTCATCTTGTGTGAACTCCTACCAGTTAACCTTCATCCCAGCCCAAACCTTCTGTAAAGATTAGATCATCCTTTCCACCGCACCACCAACACCAGCTGTGGAGAAAACATTCTGCCAGCTTTCAGCCCCGTGCTGTAGACACCACCCTCGGTGTCTCCTGGCTCACCTACGGGGATGGGACCACTTGAAGGCCCTGGGACCCCCCAGAGGAAAGAGGTGGAGGAGACCAGGGGATTACCTTAATTGTAGCTTTGGGTGTTACCATGAGCTGTGTGCAGTGTCCTTGCCCTGGCCTCTGTTATTCTCAGCACGCTGGACATACTTTAATTTGGATTATCATTTATACTTGGTGTCTGAGTATCACCCTGTAAAATTCAAGTTCCTGTTCTGAGCAGCACGCCGCATGTTTATGGTGATAAGTCGCGAGACGCTCATCGACAGATGCTTGTTGCTCAGGCTGGCAAATGATGTCTGAGATCATATACTGTGTTTTGCCTATGATTTTTTTTTTTTAAGTCTCAATTCAAGACAATTTTTTGCCAGTTTCAAAGCACAGCTGAACTACCAGAGGGACTCATGCTTAGCTTGGATGTATTTACTGTCAAGTATATCATTATAGCTCCCATTTTTCTCAATTCTCTGACCTTGTGCATTTCCCTCGGTTAAGGAGCACGCCCAACTCTTTTTCTGTTTTGAAAGAGATGCTCAGGGGGAACGGGAGTTCCTCAATGCTCTAGCGAGACCTAGCCATCTCCAAGCCCTGTTTTAGAGAAAGTTACCCTGAAGACCCTTCTGGTATAAGCAGAGGCTGGCTTCAGCAGTGTGTCACTCCAGCCTTCCCCTCCCAATGGCAGGGTCAAAGCGGAGAGCAGTGAGGGCCAGCTGCATGGCCAAGGACTTCCAGCTACTCACATCAGGATTTCTCCAGCCACACACGTTTCTAGTCAGCACTGGAGAAGTAACAAAATACTGTGTCAGCATAGGGAATGTTTAAGTCTTCCCAAGAGTTTGTTTAATTTGATGATTCTGCAAATAAAACGTGGGGGGTTGACCTATTTCACATCGTTTCTTCTTTTCCTTACTGCTTCTTCCATATTTTCCTATCAGTTGTTCTTCCCTTAAATGCTGTTGCTGGAGCAGCGAAGTTTCTCCATTAAAAAAAAAAGTCACTGTCATTTCTGCAGCCTGACCAGGCTCCTCTCTCTTTGTTACAACGTGCCCCACTAGGAACTGGGAGGAGGAGCTCCACGGCAGGACCCCCACTCCGAAAGCACCGGGCTGCACGTGTGCATGAGCGTGTGCGTGTGTGCAGAAAGGGAATGCGAGAGGGAGAGAATGTGTGTGTCCTCAGTTTAATTAGAAAATTTAATTGGATGGAGTTTGGGTCATTTTTTTTTCCTCCCTTCAGAGCTGGCTGCAATAAACAGACTTTTCTCTTTCCCTTTCATCCTTCAGTGGTTTGTAGATCTGCATCTGCTCTGCTGGCATTGTCTCCGCTAACGGCCATACCGATCAGGAAGCCAGAGCCAGGAGGCAAATGAAGGGACTGCATTGATACCACTGATCACTGAGCCCCACATAACTGGCAACTGTTTCTGTCTTTTACCTCTGGAGATGAGTTGAACAGATTGTGTAAAATTTGGTGGCTTCCAAAAAAGAAAGGGGGTGGGGGATGAGAGAGGGACGTGTTACTGCCTCGGCCCTCTTGCTACCTGGTACCCAGGGGTCTGTTGGAACAACATCCTCAGCACAGGAAGCAAAAGTGAAAAATTCGTGGAAGTGAGCGAATCCGCTCATTTCAGGGAATGTTTGTACAAAAGAGTGAGAGACTAAACACGCTGCGCCCTTTTCTCTGTGGGCGGATGCTACAGGCTTAAACGCTACTGCAGAGCCCTCCACCTCCCGACTTTGGCTCTGCTGTGGCAAGAGAGCAGGCAAAGCCTTGCACCATATGCTCGGGAAAGTGCTCAGCTCGGACACAGGGGAACCGGTGCCAGGAACAGTGACTAACATTCAAGAGAGGCTGAGGATGTGGGACACTTCTCGCAGATGCTGTTCTCCCTTGCTCAGCAGCATCTTATCGCACAGGATATGGGCCACAGTCATAAGGTGAGATGGGTATTTGTCATCTCTACCCAGAAAAAATGGCCTGGGGAAGCTGACTTACGGGTTTTTGTTCCCCTCAGCCCATCTTCCAAGCAAGACACCAAAGAACTTCTCCCTCACCACGTCCTGCCACCTTTCTGCATGCGTTAGTGGCTCTCCTGATGTTTGCCATGTGTTTGGGTATGCAGGTGAATTACGTGTAGGTGGATGTTTGCCCATCCTTGCCTGGCTTTGAGGAGGATTATGACAAAATAAACCTCTACTAGAGGACAAATTTTGATGCAAATGGTTCCTTTCTCTGAATTTTAAGATGAAAGGGACATCATATCATCCCGCTGGTTCCTCAAGTGGATCAGGTTCAGACACAGGCATTATATGGTCCACACACCCTATAATCTCTCTCTCTCTTTTTCTTCTTGGCCTCCCTGCCCCCCCCCACCACATTACAAAGTCAGGCTGGGATCAAATTCAGCTTACTTGAATGTATATCATTTCCAAGTTGAAGTTTAATCTGCAGCCTTGTCCCCAGTGAGATACTCAGTTTACCACTCCTGTAACTAAAGCTCATTGTTACGGCTATAATAATCAAATGTATCATTTTCCTAAAGGATACTTCTGGTCAACATTTTGCATTTTTTAGAAAGTTTTCTATAAAACTCTTCTCTTTGTTATGTCACACGCAGGCTTCCTGCTCCATTCAACCTTTCTTTTTATTTCTGTGTCCCATTCATTATGCCAATGTGGAGGCAAAAAAAAATTATATTTCCCCTTGGAAGAATCAAAACTGTTCATGTCTATGAAAGAATAATAGCATGACCAGGGGACTTCAGATCAATGTTATCCAGATCAGCACTTAAATGGAAATCACTCTGCATGAAAAATTCACGATGCCCTCTATCCTTTACATGGATAATGGGGACATCTGGTTACAGCAGACAGAATCATTTTACGTGTGTATATATGTGAGATACAGACTCGTGGGCTTTCGGTGTAATTCAGACAATGACTGACATTGCCTGAATTAGGTATTTTGTAACTATTTTGAGGAGCCTAGTACACCTTCCTCTAATGCATCCGAGTCCCTAATAGCAGCAGCAGCAGAGATAGGATACCGGGCTAGATAAGAGCACTGCTGAGATCCCGTGATGCCTGCGGGTTACCTGCTGCTATTTTTTAACTGATGTTTTTAATATTGATAAAAGGATCAGTGGCCAATCCTCCTGCCCATTCATTTCTCCTTCTTTGATCTCAGCCCCAGTGAGGTTTCCGCTGCCCTGGGACTCTCAGCATCACCCACACAAAGAAGGAGGGAGCGCAGAGCCTCTCCATCCTCCAGGCACTTTGCACAATTTTTGCCCACTGGTGTCAAAAGCAGTTGATGCTGTGGCAGCCTTATAGAGCAGCTAGTGGAAAACTGGGGAGATGCAAGTGTGTCTTAAATCTCTGACCACCCTACTGAGGACTGTACAAACCACATGCTTACCTACCCCCCTGACAACTCCCCTCTTGAAGGCTTGGTGCCTTACATCCAAGGACCGAGCAGGACCCTCTTACCCTTTAAACACAGCCGGAGGACAAGTGTCAGCAACCCCGCTGGCCTTCTGATGGGGTGTACTTGGGCTGGGACACCCTGCTAGAAAGAGGGAAACCCAGCTCGGTCCCTTCCCCTGTCCCACGGGACTTGATCCCGTGCCCCCACCAGCCTGGGGAGGGAGTGCCTTGGGGAAGAGGCTGGGAACAGCTGAGCAGAGAGGTGATGCCTCCATCGCTCCTCCCAGAGCTGCAAGGGATGAAGGTTTCGAGGGCTGGGAGGAAAAGCATCGCCAAAGGGAGCCCCACGCTGCAGCTTCTGCCTTTAAAGGCATACACGAGTCTCAGTTTCTCAGCCCTACCCCGCTGTGGATTTATACTTAACATGATCCGGTCCTTGAACAGAAGTTGCTAGTTTTGATTTGTAATGGGGATATCTCTGTCTTTAGTTAGGCTTTTGAAAAAAACATTAGGCCTATATTGTATTTCTGCTCGCAAAACACTCGCAGCTACTTCAGTTTTGCCTGAAAACACATCAGAAGTTTAAGGAAATGACTGAGCTTCCCTCCTCTTTCTCGGGAAAGTCAGGGGTCAGTGCGCAGGGCTGCACTGTACCCCAGAGCCCGGGGAGCATCCCCTGCCCGTGCCCAGCGGCAGCCAAGGCCACAGGGCAGGAGGGCAAGTCCAGGGTCCGGGGAGGGGAACAGCAGCACCCTCCTCAGCGTCCAGCAGCGCAGAGGAAGGAAAGGTGGGCAGCTCTGCCGCTTTTAATTGTCGGGTGTGAAACGTGAAGGCAGAGGCCAGCATGGAGAGAAGAGCGATCCAGGTGGTTTCAGGATACGCGTATGCAAAGGTGCACATATGTTAGCATTAGAGATTAAGATAAAACCTGTCTCACACCTGGAGAAAAGACTTGAACAAAAGACATACAAGCTCAGCAATCCAGAGATAGAAACGATAACAGATGAATCAAGATTATCTCCCACCATAGAGGAAAATTAAGTTGTATATTAGCTGTTCAAGTTAATGATATATCAGCATTTGCTTTTATAATCTATATATTTAGCTGTCTTGGATAATATAACCAGATTAGATCAGCAGAAGAGGATCCCATACTGTGTACTTATGTCCTAATAAATATGCACGAGAACTACTTCACACACTGCTCAGGCCAGAAGCTGCTCTCTCCATTGCCATTAATATTGATTGGTGTTTAAGTGGAACTCACTGTCAGTCCATTGCACTAACTCTAACGTGACGCCATGGTTAGTGCAATTTCTGTTTCTAACACAGACCTTAACCTTTCTGCACTTACTGATTCCCCCAGTACCCGCTGTCTCTCCAGGAGCGCTGCCTCAATCAAACCAAGGCCCACGACGCAGTTTACATAAAGGAGATGAGAATTTTTTACATTAAGAGCATAGAATTTTTCCCCATCACTCACACAATTTTAAACATTCGAACGAGGAAATTCACTGTTGAGTGGTACAGACTAGATCTAATCTCATTAATCCAACAATAATTGAAGTACAGGACTTCCCCTGAGGCCATGGATTAATGACCAGCTAGGTGGAGCTGCTGACATGAAGCACAGCCAAGTGCTATTAACCCCAGCCAGGCATTATTTAATCCCAGAGGAAATGTCCTGTGCAAAATTCGTTGCTGCTCGGGTGAGAGGAAGAGGGAGGAGAGGGGCCACGTGGGCTGGGTGCGCGGAGGGCACCCTTCCGACCGCCGCGCACGGGGCGTCCCCGCACGCGCCCCTCACCTCCCGGCATCCCATTCATCTCGCCGCGTCCCCCCCAACCCGCGCTGACCAGTGGACGCACAATTAAAATGAATTAATGATCTGAAGCAGAAACTGTGTTTAATGAAGCCCCGCTCAGACATGTGCGCTAATGCCAACCCTGTTTGCCGACAAATATTTACTAACCCTCTGTTCATAAAGGGCTGGGCCACCTGTTCTCCCCTCTCATTATGTCTCCCAAGTCTAAAGGTAGCACTGGCTGGCTAGACCTGCAACGTCCGAGCCGCCTGAGAGGCTCATAAACGTCTCCGACAAAGCTGAGCCAGATCTGCCAAGCTCTATTTGTTTCAGTCTCCTTCTTTTTTAATTCCAGCCATTGTTCACTTCCTAGATGTAAACTCAACTAAATGCTGTTGCCTCTTTTAGCAAAAGAGGTAATTTCCTGGCTAAAGGTTCCCACCAAAATAATTTCTGCCTTTTCAGCTAGAAATTGGAAATCCTTTAAGCTGCCTATGTTGCTCCCAGCCTCTACGATGTGCTCCAAAGAAAAAAGAAATCATATTATTAGTTGCAAAAGCGATACTAGCAATACTAGTAATAGTGATAATTGTAGTAGACATAGTAGTCATAGCAGTAGTAATTAGCATCACTGTAACATAATTAATAACAGTAATGATTTAGGAGCCTACTCTTGTTTTTATTGAACTTGATGGGAGTTTTGGGATTTACCTCAATGGGAACAGGGTCAGATCCTAAACAAGCAAGGGTTAGCCTACCGAAAAAAAAGCAAGCGGTATAGGATTAAGTTCTCCCTCCCCTTTCCACTCCAAGTAAAAGAAAACCAGGAAAGATTAGAAAGCTGTAAGGGAGACAGACAAGCAAGAGACAAGCAGAGGTTAAAAAGCAAACAAAGCTGCACGCACAGCACTCGGCGGTGCCCCTATTCCCACCAGCAAGGGAATGTCCACCTGAGCTGTCCCAGCAGGACTGGGCTGGCAATCTGTCCATTACCAACGGGACTCCACACACAGTTCCTCTGAAAGAATAAAAATGTGCCTCACATTTCACCTCTTTGCTCAGTGGCTTATGCTTTGGTGCTGCGCTGAGGTGTTGGGAGCTCCTACACGCTCAGGCTGCCCACCCATCCCAACACGTGAGCGCGGGAAGCTCTGGGATCCACAGGAGGAGACGACGCTCCCACGTAGGCAGGTAACTTCTCCTTGGGCACACGGGCTGGAGCTTGCTGCACCCGGGTGAGCAGCCGCAGCTTGGACATCGAAGTGACACCCAACACGTCTTTCTCTACAGCAGGCCAAGTCTGAGCTCACAACAGCCAAAGCTGAACCGCACCGTACCCTGTCGGAGGCCAGGAAGAAGAGCCCTACAGGCAGCCCTTGCTCACGCGGCACCGTGCTCGGCACGGTTTTGGGGAAGCTGGACCCAGAGGGGCAGCTCTGGCAACAGAGGTAGGCTGAATAATGCACTCCTGGTGAGAGAAGGAAGAGCGGTTGTGAGCACAAGATGCACTCGACAGCTTTTTTCCACCTCTGCCTCCTCTGATCCTGCCATCGGCCACAAAATGTTCTGTTTCACATCCGTATTTTTCTGGGAATGGCATGACACAAAGCAAAGCCCCACGGTATTACAAGGTCATGAAAAAAAAAGGGAGAAAAAAAAAAAAAAAAGGCACTGCCTTCTTGTTCCTCCATCTAACCATAGCCAAACATTAACAACCGATTGTTCCTTTGTAGATAGTTGGCTGCTTCCAGTCCTGACATGTGCAATTGCTTTCTGGTCTCCCACCCGACAAAGCACAGTGTGAAAGGATGTACACATGAAAGCTAGGGTAAATTCAAAAACATCAGTCCCAGGCTGCAAGGGAGCTGAATTCAATATCAGCAAAACATACAGGAAAGGACAATGTATAATGGAAGTGGAGGGGGACAGAGGGGGGAGCGTGCAGGGGGAGGGGATAACGTAAACATTCACGCATGAAAATATTAGATGATTCTTGTTGCACAGTGACTTGAATTCAAAGTATTTATGTGGTCATTTCCATTTCTTTTCCCAAGAGGGTGCTGGGACTGGCATGGCTGTCAGAGGAGTGTGAGAAGATGCCAGCACAGGCAAGCAGTTTCCAAGGCAGAACTACAGCAATGCCTGATATTGTATTAATGTGAGTGCTGGCCATCTGGCCATTAGGGACAAGCTGCTGCCAGGGTGTCTCTCTTTTTCCATCTCATTTCAGAAGCTCTGGAGCCTGGGACTGAGACCCCTAGGGAGATTCTGGCTAAAGATCATTCCAGCATCCACTCAGATGTTGTAGAGAAAGGGCCAGAGAGCTGATAAGGCAGGAGAATGTGCTCACACCCACACAGAAAAAAACAACGGAGAATAACACTGAGGGGGGGGGGGTTAGAGGCAGAAAGAAAATGAGAGCAGATGAACAAGGGAATGGTTTAAACAAATAAGAGGGAGGAAGCAGGCAAAGGAAAAGAAAAACAAGAGGCACAGCACTCGCTCAAAGGAGCCTTAAAAGGAGGAGAGAGGAACAGAGAAGAAAAGGGGTAGAAAGGGTTCAATAAGGAGAAATGGCTATCATTAGAGGCAGGGGTTATGAAAGGACTACTGGCACAAAGCACCTTTTTGGATTTTAACTATGCAGGGCTAAAGTAAGATGGCTGTCGGTTGTCCCTCTTAAATAGTACCTTGTCCCAGGAGCCTGCTGAAGTCAGTGTTCGGTGTAAGGGATTAGGAAGCACGGGCAAAGGTGCCAAAACTTTGCCTTGTCAAAATAAATGCTCTTCCTTATGCTTGTTTATCTACTTTTTAATGGTCACTGGAGATGCTTAAACTAATCCCTTGGGAACTTTTTCAGCGTATAGAAAACTAAGTACAAAGTTGATAGTAACCATTTTATATCAATATGGAAGACTGCATTCCCAGAAATGTCAGCAGCTTTACCAGATTGCTGCAAAATCAGAAAACTGAAAGGAAGAAATGAGGGCACCCAATTCTTCCGTAAAAGAAAGCAAAACATCTACCTACAAAAAAAAATCTTGGCTAATCGGCGAGGAAGTGGCGTGGAAGAGCGAGAGTACTAAAATGACAGCCTGCGAAGCCTCACTTCCTGCAAAAGCTGCTCAAGAACCAGCGTTATAGTGTGATTTCCTGGCTACATTACTGAAAAGTAGGCATCATTCACGACTGTTATTTCTGTTGCTGTTATTATTATACCACTGTTATTCGGATCTATATCCTCCAAGAGGGTCTACAGGCGGATCTGGAAGTCTGAAAACAGGATCCCTTCTGAGGTTTCTCATGCTTCCTCATTTTACCTAATGTCTGTCTGATGACGTTTAAGGGATGCTTTTCAAGAAGGTGCTTCTGGCATGAAAGCTGGGGTATTAACTCCATGCTGAGGAGCCTAAGTCCATCTCTGGATCAAGCCAAACTGGGGCGGGGGGCCAATCTGAACTGCACTGGGGCACAAAGGCGGTTAAGGTCTGGGTGGTGAGTCTGGTCTCACAGCCAGGGCTTATCAGTAACTTCAGAGGACATGGATTACATGACATTCACTTGAATTTGGAGCAGCAGAAGTGTTTGATGTCCATTGTCAGTTAGAACCAATTAAGTACTGGCCCAGTATTACCCTAGAGTTAAACCAGTATAACCGGGGCCAAACCCGAGGTTTGGTTCCTGCAAACCCTCCCACTCAAGTCACCCCTGCTCACCAGAGCGACCCACTTATGGCAACGCGATTACTTGTATAACTTCCCCTAAGCAAAGCAGTGGACGAGCACGTCCTTAATGAATAAGATGTTTTCCTGGCTTTTTGGAGTTTGGGGCCCTTTTTTTTACGTCCCACTAGCCATTCCTGCCATAACTTCCCTCTAGCAGCAGTGCTGGCTGTGGGCAGCAGGAGGATGCTGCGGGGCTGCAGAGCTGGGGCCAGAGGCAGGACGGGTGGCCTCTCCAAGGCAGCCAAGAGCCCCTGTCCCAGGGGAGGCGGCTTTAGAGGAAGACAGCCTGACAAAAAATCCCAAACAATGCTGAGGAGGGGAAATAGGATGGCCAGAAACCTGCTTGCGTCCGTGGAGTGCAGCTGTGGGCTGCATCATACAAGGGGAGCTGAGGTTTGTCTCGTGAAACCACACCGCATTGCACTTTTATTCTAACAGTTCATTCTGTGCTCATTTCTTTAAAAAAGGTTTTCCAGCCACCTACACAGATTTCAGTGAGAAAAAAACATGTAGAGGAAATGTACTGGTCATTGCATCCATTCCCATTTAAAGGTTCATTTAAATTTAGAGTCCCTTTGCAGGGGTAGCTCCCTCACTAGAACACTGAGGGATTGCCACACAGGTGATCTTGGTAGGCAGTCTTCAGTAGGCATAGAAAATTAAAAATTTCAGAGAGGCAGAAACTAATTGAAATGAACAGAAATAAAACCAACCTAAATGTCTTCACCTTCCTGGACTATTTTTAATGCTGCAGAGTGGCTTAGCTCCCTTTATCTTATATGTTATCAGCCAAAGTGAAATTGATAACACTCGTAAAGATTTTATATTTTTTAATGTCCACAATTACTACTGTGAAAAAATGTCCTGGTCAGGACAAAGCATACTGTAGGAAGACACATGGTGGGAAAAGGAAAAATCCTTTGTCCTCCACAAAGAGAAGAACAAAATGACATAAAAGCTCTTTTCCACCTCTAGTTTCTAACCCATCTTCTTTACATTTCTCAAGCAGAACTGACCAAAACTTGGGAAAATTATTTTACTAAATAGGAGTGCAAATCAAAACTGGCTTTATTTTAAAGAATTTTCAGTGGATACATTCTTGCCCTATTTCCTAGGGTATTTTTGAGATATGCTTTTTCTCTATCAAAATTTTTAACCAAGTTTTTAGCTGAAGGTGTTTTTTCTTTAATTCCACATAAAAAGATTTTATTTGATGAAAAATTATTTTCCACTAAGAAAATCTGTTGTGCTTGATTTTAAAAAATTCAAATATTGTTCTGATAAAAAATACTGGAGAAGAATCTTGCAAAGAAGTCAGACCATTCTGACAATGATTTGAGATTTTCACCATCTTTAAAAAGCTTTGCAAATAAAAACACCTAGCCTAAGAATTGGAACAATGGTTTTCTAAGCGTAACTTTCTCAGCTCCACCTTCATGCAAGAACATTACAGCTCCAATGTGGCCGTGCTTTCTTTCTCTGCTGTTTGAAATAACCACAGATTAGGAGACAATGTGTCTTGAGGGAGGGATATGAGTTATCTGTCACTGTTATGAGTTATGTGTCACTGTTTGTATTCTCTCACTGCATTAAATCACAGGCACCCAGGAAGGTGTTGCGTCTGTTGATGTCTAAGTGGGATGGGATGGAAAAAAACAAGACGACGGGGTGCCGGGGGCCAGGACAAAGAGCTATCTGGCTAACATAGTGCCACCCCTGCACATGAGGATTAAGGGGGAATTAAGTGGCACAGGGACCCCGTGCCGCACCCTCTGCGCAAGGCTGGATTTCACCTCTGGCAATAGAAGTAGCAGGGGAAACGGCAGGCAAAGTGGTAGGAGGCAGGATGGGTGGTGGGCAGGAGGGGAGCTGGGAGAAGAGCTCTGTTCGCTGACACGGGGTCTCTCACATGAGGACACCCGCACCAGGAGTGCTCAAAGAAGATACCAGTGCTCTGTGGCGGCTCTGGGTTAATCTGGTTGGACAAAGCAAACCCAGAGCCTGAGTACCTGCTGCTCAGTGGAGTTAAGGATCAAGGTGTTCTCTTCTCCCTGCAGATCACATAGAGAAGTACAATTTTCCCCCACTTCTGAGAAGCCTGCGACCATCACTTCTTCCCCAGCGAGGTGCTTTGGGGCACAGCCTGTCTTGGAGCAGCAGAATAGGGGATCGCTGTATGGCTCGGAGAGGTGGCACTCAGCAGAAGGCTTCCTTGGGGCCCCGTCTGCACAGGTGCACCCATGGTGCTTCTGCTCCTTCTGAGGCCACCAGACAGCCACTACTGCTCTGTGGCAGCAGTCGCTCTGCTGGGGCACGGACACAGCTATTTGCTTTGCCAGGAGCTCGTGCTCTTGCAGCTGTGGAGGAGATGGCTCACACCTCATCCACTTGAGACAGCGGAGGGAAGCGGCAGAGGAACGAGTAGAAGTGAGATGGAGACAAAACTGTGGGAAATCAGACCAGGATCCAGCCAGCAGCTGCCGAAACGGGAGTTTGCAATGGGCATTTCGCAGAGCAGCCCTACAAGTGGTCGTGAGGCCATATCGATGCGGTCCTGCAATCTCGGCTGGACAGAGAAGAGATGACACAGAAATCAATGACAAAGCTCCCCACAACATCAGCTGCACCAGATCATGCTCACAGCACAGGGGAAAGCTGAGGATCATTCTGCAGGAAAGCACAAGCCTCTATATCACAATTAGCGCTGAGGCCAGCTTTACAATATTTACACCCTGTGATTATGATATTCCCTGGTTAGGAGAACAACCAGCTAACAGATGGGTAAACAATGGATTACACATGTTGTTTGGGATTTTATTTTACCCTGTCCTGTGAAGGCAGAAAAACTATGCATTTTGAAGGATTTATTGTTTGGAAATAATATACTTCACACTCAAGGAAAATCAATCCTAATGCAAACACTTACAAATAAATATGACCTTCTTCATAAAATGCACTTTAACATTAGAGCCCAACCTTGGCAAGTCCTGAAAGACTGAGTTCTTCAAGAACTAAAGGTTCTCATTACCTTTCACGACCAGCCCTTAACCTCGGTCTCTCCTTAATGTTCATATGGAACTTTCTTCCCTTTTAGGCTTATTTTTGTTTTTAACCAAGAGCCAATTAGACAGATTTTGAATAAGGTTGGAGCACTTTTTGTTCAAATGAGAAATTTTTAGTCCCTTGAAGTGTAATGGGTTTTCAATAGAAATCCTCTCCTGCTGTGCATTGATCAGCTATTGATTGGTGAGGGTTTAAACTAAATTATCACTGCCTAATAAAAGACCTTCAGGATGAAGGAACTGAGCTGAGCACAGTGTTATATGAAAAGTAAGCCAATCTTTTGTGGTGGAATCGAAAGGCCCTGGTCACTCTTGAAGAAAAAAAATGTTAATTGAAAAATTCCTTAAATAGGTAACAGCTCTGAAAGTCTGCTTTACATAAAAGATATGAAATCACAATCAGCCGACAGAGAGAAAAGGATCCTGCAGCTCAAGTGGTTTTTCTCTCTAAATGGTGCTGATTACTTTCCCATTCATGGATGACATGGAGTGATGGAAATTAGTCATTTCAGAAGAAAGGACTAATGACAGCTGAACTTGCGGGCACTGGGGGAAGTTTGATGATTGGCTCCTCAAGACAGAAAGTTAAAACAAAAGAACTTCCTATTGGGTGGAAAGATTTATCCCAAACCTAGCAGGAAAATACACAAGTTTGATTAGGCTTCAAAAGATGCATTTTTTTAATTTTTGCTTTCACTAGCAATCACAGGGGTTTCAAACTTTCTCGAAAGAGCAATGAAAGAGAACTGTGTTGACCACACACAATTGGCTATTAATAAAATTACGTTCCCAAACAAGTCTTTTTCTTTACAATTTGGAAATTAAAAGAATGGATCTTGCTGATCCTCCAAGGCAGGTGTGGGAGGTCAGAGCTCCATCCAGCTGCTGGAATTTCAATCAAAAGTCTGATTTGCAGAGGCACTAAAAAGCTTTTGGTAGCCCCCACATAAGTTAAAAGGGAGGTCCGTATTCTTAAAGTCAGGCCAGATCTCTGAGGAGCTAACTCTGGATACCCATATCTCAACATGTGCAGGACTGCAGGATCAAGTAGGATCATACTCTGCCAGAGTCACAGAGCGCTGCAGTCCAGGTTGCTCCAAAGTCTCCAAAGCTGCATTCCCCTATCCCTGCTGGAGCATGGACACGTCTTGCCTCGGCCACATCCCTGCCTGCACTCAGCTCTGCCTCCAAGCTGAGAAGCTCACCTGCACCACCCTGGGCATGGCTCTGCCTTCTCTGCCAGGAAATTCCTTTGCTGCCAATCCTCAGAACCTGTCTTTTTAAGGATCAGGTAGCATGTACTTAATACACACCATCTTAGCCTGTCAAAGGGTAACATGGAGTAGGATCGTTCAGTCAACATATTTAAGTGTGTCATTCTATTACAATCAAAGGTATTTCAGGAGCACAAATCTATAACCCCGTTTGCAAGACTTAATACCTCGAAGTTCAGGATTGCTTAGTTTCAGGGACAATTTTTTCCCATTTCTGAATAGCTGACTCCATAACTAAACATGAATTCCAAAACATCATCATTCAAATTCGTATTTACAGGGCTCTGTAGTGTCTGGTTCAAGGGTCAGTTTAGTTTGTTATCCAGACCTCTGGAAGAGAAAGGTCTGGTTTGGACTCCACAAAAATTCACTTTCAGTCTGGCACTTCGTACAACAAAATCATGTGCATTTCAAGACTTCAAAGATATTAGAGCCAATATGGTTGCTTGATTTCTTTCAGTCAGAGGAACCATATCTATCTAGTAAAAGCACTCTTTCATTATGCTACTCTGTAGGAATTTAGCTGGTGGTAGTTGTAAATTGAGTGCTTGCCCAGATTTTGATAAAAACATTTCATCCAACAAGATCCAGTAGAGGTCTGCCATACCTTCTCAGTCAAGCAGGATATCACAGCAGTAACAGAATAAATATTTCTGTGTCATAACTTTGCCAGTATCGTAAATACAGTGGCCAATGCCAGAGCCTTCAAAAGAATAATAAAATGCCTCATAAAGCCCTCAGTTTTGTAACTGTTGATACCTTGAATGTTAACATCCCAGAAGAGCCTTATCATTCATAATCAAAGACCGGATAGCATTCATGTGGGTAATATTTTTATCCATACAGATGTCTACTGCTTTTTCTTACTTTATTATTAATATCCCAAAGCTGTGGGTTTCATCAGATAATCACATGTGCATTGGGGAAGCACAAGTTATGCTTTAGGCAAGCATGCATTCAACCAGTTACCGGAGAGGTAACTGGCAAAAATGTAATCATTTCTGATGAACAGGAGGTCAAACTAAATTATCTAGTTGTCCCATCTGGCTCAGAGCTCTGTGAAACAACTTAGCATAAAGAATCTTGCCCTTCCGTTCATTTTCACCCGCTGCCTTTTAACTGAGAGAATTCCTTTTTCATGTACTCCATGTGGAAAAGTAAGTAGGGAGTAACATCTACCTCCAGTGCAATCTCCTGTTGAACAGAAAAATTTCCCCCATTTTTGTTAAATAATTACAACAAAAGAGTATACTGAATAATGAAAGCCCAGTCTTCTTACCATTTCAGTAGTGATGAGTCATCTGGCTTTAGTAGGAGAAAGATCAAGCCATAGACTCTGAGGCGAAAGAATCTGACAATGCTGAAGATAGCAGTCTGGGAGAAGGAAAACTTATGCAGAGGAGACTGGAAATATTTTCTTCCCCTCCTGCCCACAGGATATTTTCTTCATTCTTGCTCATCCCAGTGTATTTATGCAACAGTCAGATTAATAAATTAAATAGTGCCTCCCTAATCTCCAGTTTATCCCCAGCATATGGATACAATATGCTCCAAATCCTAACTCACTGATAATTAGGATGAATTTTAGAGTAAGAATTAAAAGAAAAACCTCTAATGAGGATGTAGAAGTTTATCATCCACATAGCAAACATCTACAAAATCATGCAAAGTAAAATCTAGTGGTTTGACTGGAGGACCTGATTTGACCCACAACTGGTTGCCAGATTCCCTGTTAGGTCTCTAGACAATCAGTGCTTCGGGTGGCCAGAAAGTTCCACTGGCCTGGAAAGTCAGGGTGCTGGGGCAATGCTGGGTGTCTTCCCAGAACATTCTGCACAAGCTTAGGACCAAAGTTTCAAAAAAAGAAATTCAGTAAAGGCAAGTCAGCTGGCCCTTCTCCTGCACCTTGAATTTCAGAACCTGCATTTTATGTGTCAAAGTTTCGGATTACAACCACCAAACTGTCAGGCTTTGGCATCTGACACAGTATGCCTACTAGGCATGTTTTTCAGACTCTACAGTCTCACTGGGCAGATGAAGAATAATTTGTTTAAGCATCCACACTACTCCTTTGATGCAGGTATAATGAAAATCTCTATTTCACAACAAAGAAAACTGAGGAATGGAAAAAATATCACCTACCTAAGGTAAGGAAACCAGCATCACAGACAGTGCTAGAACACAGATCGTTTAATTACTGGACTGTGTTCTCCTAATTGCCAAATAAACCCACAACCCTAGCAGAAGAATGATTACACCTTCATCACCACCCTGTTTACTCAACAATCCAGTAATAGAGCAATGACTGGGAGAAAATACATTTTGGTTTTGCAAAATTATCTCAGAGATTTGACAAGTCCTCACACAGAGACCTGTAACGAGTTCTAACCACTCTTAAAATAAAACTAAAATCTGAAACAAGCTTCTGAAAAGGAATCTGTGTCACTTTCTGAAGCGAACTGTTCATTTACATTCCTTTAATGATCTGACTGTATTGAACCCAATGCACGGAGCAACACATGCAAGAAAGCTCATTTACACTTCCAACTTTGTTTTTCCAAGGGACCTGTATTATTTACCTCCTCATTTCCTTTGGAGCTCTTACGATCGGAGCTATAAGCTAAATGTCTCGAGCAATAGATGGAAGATGAAAGGTGACCAAATATATTCAAGCCGATAATAAACAGAGAGCATTTGTAGGTGAAAACAACCAGCTTGGCACAAGAGAGAGAGAGATAATGCAGTGGATTTAATAGGAGGCTTTTAACGTTTCCTGTTCGGGATTGGCTGGCTTATTAATGATTTAAGCACAAATTGAATTAACCAAATATTGAACATATGTTCTTTTAAATTCTCTTAAATCTACCAGAGCCTTGCGCGGGAGAGCTATGCGGCCATGCTGTTGAAGTGGGGGGAGGATGACAAGGGGGTATTGAGGGTGACTGGGTAAGTAAAACATAACCTGAAGGTGGTCAATTTAATGCTGTGTTAGTGGCCTGAACTTTCAGTTCCCAAAGGGAAAGGATGATTAATGCCACTACCAAATGTATACCCATACCTGACCCTGATCTCATCAAATCCTGCTGCCACCATCTGCTGTTTTTAATTCCTCTGCAATATTTGTATTTGCTACCTCCCTCGTACAAAGAGAGGGAGAAAAAAAAATGTTCCCTGCTTATGAATGGTGTGATCTGGTTGTACTGGCTGAACGCTGGCCAGGAGGCATCTGTTGCTTATAGTCCTGACAGCATCTGCTACTATTTCTCACTTTTCCCAGCATGCTGTGAGATATGGTTTCTCCCAAAGGTGGCCTTTGTATGCACCATTGTCAATTCCATCATTGTCTGCCACAGCCTGTTCCCACGATGCAGTGGTAGTTATTACCACGCTGCAAAACCTTTTCTTGCAGGCTATCTGTAATCTAAGAT
This sequence comes from Haliaeetus leucocephalus, assembly GCF_000737465.1. NCBI lineage: Eukaryota > Metazoa > Chordata > Aves > Accipitriformes > Accipitridae > Haliaeetus > Haliaeetus leucocephalus. The sequence goes on along the minus strand of NW_010972598.1, from coordinate 8,104,463 downwards.
ATTGTGTGATTGAGTTATGCAGTTAACCCTTTTCCTATGCATCAAACCACTAAAATAAAAAGAAACAAGCTGGACCATTTTTGGAAGGAAAACCTTCGGAGCTTGCAATGGATGGGAAAGCGAAACAGATTTTTTTGTTGTTGGGGTTTTTTTTGCTTTTAAAATAATGACAGTTTGGCGTTAAGTAAAGTCAAGGTTTAAAAACAAACAAACAAAAAGACAAAAAGCAAAAAAAGTCCTAACTAGCAGTTTTAATTCCTTTAAAAATACTATAAAGGATGCATTGTTTTTTCTCCTGATTCTTGATACGGCTATTAAGCATTGTAACCAAATGTGTGTGAATGCTATTATTTATGTGTCTGATCTTTAAATACCCTCTGCTAGTGGGATACAGACTGAGACTTCTGATGGACATAGGCGTCCCAAGCTGTCATCTTGCCTTGTCCTTCTGTCAAACAGTTAGTGTGTCAAGCGCTTCTCCTGGGAACTTTTAGAGTAAGAGACTGTAAGCACAGAACGGTCCGGTCTCCAGAGAGCCACTTTTAACTCACGACAATATCCTTGGTGTCAGCTCAGAATAGCCCACTATGGGGCAAGGAGAAAGAAAGCGCAACAGATGTTACTAGTAAAACCATGTTTACAATTCTGTAAAGTTATTGCCCTTATGTACCTTCTGACCAAAACCCACTTAGAAGACGGCCAGGTTGGATTTTTAAGTCAATTCTGTTCACATAAATCTTTGCATAGAGAATCCGTGCAATTAAAATAGACATTACATCTCTCACGTATATGTGCCCCTCCCATTCCCCCCTGATCATTTGCAACAGTGTAGACTTTCAAATAATATAGTTATCACTTACAGCTGTATTTATGGTAATTCATATATCTATGGAAGAATTGTAAATATCTCTCCCTAAAATACATAGGACATGAGTGACATTTTATCTCCCCAAATGCATTCATACATCTTTTATCCTCTTTTTTGCCTCTTCTTTTTAACTTTTCATTAATTTGGGGCTACTTATTACATATGGAATCATATGTAAATCCCCTCAGAGGTACTTTCACAATTTTTTAATAGTTAAAGTAAGCAAGGTGGCTGTCTCTGGCAGCAACAATGATAATTAGCTGATTTTTTAAATCCATCTTAGAGCAGAACAAAATATTGGAGAGACGGGGTGGGGGGAAATCAACCATGGAACTTGTGAAGAAGGCTTTTAAAACTAAGCTTCCCCAAAATCCTCATCTCTCCTTCTGCCCAGTCAGGTGGTGCAATACAGCACATGGTGACAAAGCAAATATCAGGGCAGAATTTACAAGACTACATTTGGCTACTGTTCCCCTGTTAGCCTCATTTGTATTATATTTTGCATCACCTATATTACATTTTCCAGAGGAGAGGGCTTCTGAGAAAGCGGGAAATTGTGTTATTTTATATCTCTGCTATTCCTGTTTTAAGTGGGGACTCATGTTATTTCAACTGTGGTTTTATCCTGTCTGCTCTAATAATGCCAACTGTAGTACCAGCATGGAGTGAACGTAAAGAACAAGTACTACTCTCTTTGGCACCAGTTCATCTTGCCTTCACACTTTTGCTAGTTATTTAAAGCCCATTTTCAGTGTTATCATAAATTTAAATGAGGAAGTCTGATTTAAAACTGTTTTACATTCTCTCTGTGCACGTAAAAGGCTAGTGAGAATAAGGCATTTTACAGGCTAAGCCAGGTACGCTGTTAGATAACAGATCTGCCAAGCTGCTGTTGGTTAAGACCATTAAAAATACATTGCTGAGTCCAAGATTGAGTTTCTCTCTGCATTCTGAAATCCTTTTTCCAGAGGCAACAGAAGGAAAGCCATGGCTAGCTGACTCACTTGCAGCTTTTCTATCACTAGGACAGGATGAGCTTGGGGAAGCAAAGAGACTACCTAGAATCAGACCTCTGTACTTACAGCATCTGGTCTCCACAACGGTTGCAAAATCTGCACAGGCAGATTTGCATGGAAAAATTTATGATTTCTTTAAAAAAAAAGAAGGAAGAGAGTGTGTCCATGCGAAGGAATCCATAGGTACAAACTGTGTGTGACCCACTTTTATAAAACATTTAATATCCGTAGATGGAAAGCAATAAAATTATCCTAGCAGCCAGATAACATGACTTGTGGCAGAATCATTGAGCAGGATCACAGTATACAAACACTCTGAATGATGGATTTCAAGCTACAGATTCCTCCAGGTTAGCTGTGGAAGCTCAGCTGCTACAAACCTACCACCATTTCTGAGTCTGTAGTTCCCTGTGGCACCACCCTATCCTCTGCTATTTCCATTAGGATACAGGATACTTTACTGACAGCTTTTTTGCAGGAGGAGCTGTATGTTTATTATTTCCTGCAACAAGGTGAGCCAAGGTAAGACCTACTATGAAGGGCACTATGACCTTCCTGAGATCTTCACTAAAATGCAGCAAACCCCAGGTGTGATGCAAGGACACACAAAAGCACTGCTTTCAACAGAAAGAGATTCGCACACTATTGGCATAACATTGCTTCAACGAGCCTCAGTGGATATTTTTTCCTATTTCAGGCCAATCGCAGGGACTCTGTTGCTCTTCGTTTTGACTCCTCTCTGCTCGTGGTCTGGCTGAAGTCAGTGAATGGCTCCTGCGAGAGGTGCTGGGTGCCCCCTGCCCCTCCGACGCCAGCAAGGGACCCAAGTCTCACCAGCCCTATAAACCAGAACTAACTTCAGCCCTGCCAGCAGCTTCCCTGAATGAAAAGCAGCACTGGCACGTTTACAGACAAGCATGCGTATAAATGTTTTCCTGAATCAGGAAATATTGCAAGGAGGCGGCAATATTTTTTCCCTCTTTGTTTCAGCAGCAGGAACAAGTACGGACAAAATTCCTTTATTATGGGTGAGCAGGGTATTTAGGCTGGGATCTGTTGTCTCGTCTCCTCCCTCCAGCATTACCGTCAGCAGATCCACTTTCAAACTAGAAATAAACTTCTGCCGTGTGCAGGTAGGATTTGACAGCCAGCCTGAGCTGGAGGCCGCTCTCGCTCACCCACCGTTTGTTTGTTTTTAATTTAGCCGAGCAGCTCCAGCTCCCACCAGGCAAAACAGAGATTAAAATAACATGAAGCAGAGGCAGGAGAGGCCTGTGCTCCGATCGGGAAGGGTTTAGCGGAGGAGGAGATCGCACGCCCGGGGGAGATCGGCCGCCCCGCCTCGGCAGCAGCATCGTGCCGCCCAGGCGCTCGCCCCAGGCCTCGCGGCCACCGGCCGCCTCCTCCCCATCGCCCGCCAGGCGCCAGCT
>NW_010972598.1:8066592-8100710 GCF_000737465.1 Haliaeetus leucocephalus | reverse complement strand
GCGGCCTCCGCCCGGCCACCCTGCCCCAGTGCCCGGCCGGCCGGGTTGGCGGGGATGCGATCCCCCGGCCTTCCCCCGGCCTTCCTGGCCTCCTCCGGCCTGCTCTGGCCTTCGCCGGCCTCTTCCCCGGCCTTCCTTCCCCGGCAACAGCGGGGCGGCAGCCAATGGGGCCAGGCCGGGTCAGGGCGGCACGGCGGCGGCGGCGGCGCGGGCCTTTGTGCGGGGTGGCAGGTGACCACGGCGGGGGAACAAAGCGGGGTCAGGGCGGGAGCCGGGTCCCTTTTCTCAGGCCCATGTTCTCCACTCCTCACAATCTGTCTGAATTTAACTTGCCATTGAGGGCCCTGGCTGTAGAAAACAGCTTTATGTCGACTAATCCAGGCAGAAGTAAGGGTAGACACAGAGACAGGTTTGAAGGCGGGGACGTGGCTATTCTGCTGCCTCTTTTTTTTTTTTTTTTGGCTTTTTTTTCTCCCTCCCCCTCCCTTCCCCTCTGCCTCCAGTGAAAAGTTTTCTGAACAAAAAAAAAAAAAATGGTGACAAGATTAATCAGCCCGTGGAGCTGAAACACATGCTTGACTTAAACAACCTCTTTGCTGTTATTAACAACTGCTCCAGCATTTCTCTTGTTATGCTAATGGTACAGATTAGAGTAAAATCTATTCCTTCTTTGCTGAACAGGCCAATTGATAGAGGCCGATCTATTTTTCTCCCCCGTTTTAATTCTTTTTTTCTCCAGGCACAAGTGTTTGCGGCAGTAAGAACAACAGAACATGAAAAAAAAAAAAAAAACCTGCACACAAAAGTGACGAGCCCCCACATACACTAAAATCATTAATAAATACAAATCTATATCAGTCGCCGCTACAGCCTGGAAATAATGTCTGGGTGTTGTAAGAAAGGCTCACCACAAAGGACAGGAAATTCAACATAGTGGCCAATGCCCTACCTTTAACTCATTCATTTTTCTTCCTGCAAAGACACAGAGTGCCTGGTAAAGGAGACGCCTTTGATTAGTTTTAGTACGTTCCTGGGATGAAAAATGAAGGAGAAGGGAGCGTTGCTGGCGTGTCCTGAAGAGGGCAACTTGACTCAACACCACGCCACGTGCTGGAGCGTCATTTGGATAGAAGGAGACTGTCCTGTTGCCAGCACAGGCCATAGGGCCATTTGCTCTGTGGCATCAAGGGGAGCAGGATAGGTGCTGCGTGTCAGTCTGGGCTTGGTTGTTCGTGCCTCCTGTTAGCTTGGGTCAGACCCTAAATGCTCTTTAGTTTTTCTGTATTTTTCCCACCAGCTTTTTAGTAGTGAAAGACTGGGACCAGTTTCACAGATAACAGCAAAGATGACATTGCAACCTATGAGTTTATGATATATTAAATATTTAAAAGCCTGTCTGACATCTCAAAGAGGAGCTTTCAGCAGGTAATAGCCACTGAGTGAGAATGAATGCAGCATCAACTTCCATGCACAGCATGCGTGTAGTATTTATATTAAACCCTGTATCACTTCCTCTGGATTTGAATTGTTTCTATATAAATAAGTGGAAACATCATGACCCTGGTTCTGCCTCATCCTAAGCCAACTTAAGTCAGTGAGACTCCTCCCTTTGATTCTGCTGATTTCTAGATTTGGCCCTACCACTGTCTCTGTATACAGTCACTGCTGAGCGGCAAACATCTGCTGCTGCCTACCACCGTCTTCAGCCTCCCCAGACCCATTCACAGTTGGTTGATACTGTAAACTTGCCCAAATTCAACATTCCATGACTTCAATGAGTTCAATGAATTTCCAGGATCCAGTTGTGAAGCCTGCAGTAACAGCAAGCTGATCTGGCTGGGTCCAAATACGTTAAAGACTCTCCTGGGCCAAGCCTGGATTTGGAGGTCAGCACTGAATTTGATCAGACAGATTTCAAAATTTCATGGAGTCAAAGACCACAGGGACTGTTAGATCATCTGCTCTGACTTTCTTCATACCATATGCCATCATATTTCACCCAGTTATTCCCATATTGAGCCTAATTACCTGTACTTGATTAAAACAGATCACCCATCCTGTCCTAATGAGATGAAATAAAAAAATAGGAAACTACTACCTCCTGTAGTAGTTTGTGCCAGTATTTTAATGACCTTCACTCTTCAAAAACATGTGCCTATTTTCTCATTTGAGTGGGCCTGGCTTCAATGTTCGTCTTTGCCCAATTTGGCTCTACTGGAGTAAAAGATTCTTCCTGAATCTGGTATTTTCACCCTCTGAAAGTATGTAGATTTCTTTGCAATCTTTGTGCCTTTATGTCTTTTTTTTTTTTTTGACAATATAAACTGGTTGAACTCCTTAGGGTGTTCACTGGAAGCCACTTTCTTGATCTTTCTTTGCTGTTAAGTGGGGATTGCCTACTCTCACCTACTAAGCCTTTGCAGGCACCCAAGGACTGCTTTGACCCCTTTGCCATAGCCATGCTCAAGCAGCTTGTTCACTGTGAGTGCCAACCCTCTCCAAAACTGCCACATTCCAGGAGGCAACCCCACTTTCTCAAGGAGTGGCCTACCTTCTTTGTTCCTAAGTGTGCACCATTTTGCAATTGTAAACACATTGTGTTTGTCTGACACATGACAATATTGCTCCATATGACTGCTGCGTCCTCAACCATTCTACTAATCTTTGCATGTAAGTGAATATTTAGAAGGGCATTTTTGTTACTCCAGGATGAGCCTGATGGGGCTCGCATCTAGCTGCTGTCAAGCACACTAGGAACAATCTCATTGAGACATAATTACCCAGGGACAACTTATCTTTAATACAGGCCAGTATCTAGCTATTAATCTATTTATCACATGATCTAGTGATATTTTAAAGAACTTTAGTTTTAATTAGTGTCCCATAGTGGGAATGTTGTATGAAATATATTGTATCTCTCTAGTTGTCTTTAAAAGTTGAACGTTGACTCTCATTGAAGGAGTTGGCAGTTATTTGACAAGATCAGCTTTCTTTGGTGTCATTAATCCAAAGATATTTCCGTCTTCTAATTCTTTATTGATTAAAATCAATATCAGTCTAAGCATTATTTCCCCTCAGATAAATGGTAGGCTAATTGGACCGCTGTTACTTGGGTCATCCTACTTGCCCCCTTTGAATATTGGCAGGCTATTTGCACTCTGCACAGCTGGAATATCCTTGGTACTCTGAAATGAATTGAAAAAGAATGTCAACAAGCTGAAGATTTCCTCAATGGTTTCTGAACTTCTGGGTATAAGTTACTAAGCCCTGATGGTTTATAAATAATTATCACTAAAAGATGTTGCCTTGCCTTCCTTCCAGTAACCCAGTGTCTGAAAGGAGCTTCTATGATCTTCATAAAATAGAAATATATCAAGAAAAGAAAAAAAAAATAGCTGTGAAATACCTATTTTTCCACATCCAGTGAATCTTTTTTGTAATCTCCATCTGTTAGTATTTAGATCCCATCATTAGAATTTCTTGTGTTCCTACTGTAGTTAAAAAACTCCTGTTCATTGTCTTCAGCAACTCCAGATAGGGATTTACCCAACTTTGGCTTTTCCTTATCAATTTTCTGCATTTCATCCCTCATTATATCCTTTCTTATTGGTTTTACCTTTTTCATCACACTTTCTTATTTCTGACTGCTGCTTTCAATATTTTGCCAATGCTTTGTTGTTTCTTCTTATGATAAGTGCACAGTTACAGTAAAATATCACTTCTATCCAGAGAAAATATAAAAATGTGCTGCATTTTTAGCATATCAACACTGTGATAGACTCCCTAAAGAAAATCTAAGAAATCACGAACAAACACTTTGTCAGTCTGTGCAAAGCAGTCTTCCTTCCAAGAGGAAAGGAGATATACACCAACATGTTGATAACTTCTGATGCAGCCCCAGACCAAAGCCCGCAGGCTGCACCACTGCATTCTCATGACTGCATCACATTGGCAAGAGCCGACACTGCTCTGCTTGGGCTGATGGACAGCGGGAAAACCCCTGAATGCAAAAAGGTGTGAAGGAGACAGGGCCTACAGCTGGTTTAGGGTACTGCCACTTCTTCTTCTCTCCCCCAAGTAAATCTGCAAGTAGACTTGGCTTCCCTGGATAATTCAGTGTGAAACGAGCATCAGAGCACATGTGGTGGTAGCTGTTTCTTAAACAGAGAGAGAAATCCAGGCTTTTTGAGCCACCTATTAGGTAAAAGAAGCTCTTACTCTGCACTGAAGAAACAGTGTTCCTGGGAGAAATATCCTCCCCTACACTCAAGTAAGAACTCAACAACAAAAAGAAAAGAGAATAAATATTTCTGATTTTCACCCATATACCTTAAAGTCATGAGGTTTTTAAACAGGATTTCAGTATCTGCTTGCAAGTCAAATATTTCCCTCGGTAAGAATTCATCTCTACACAGCACAAGGCCTGTCAGTCCTACCATAGGCCACCTTTCCCCCTCCTCACTTGGAACATGTAGGTTGTCATTATTTCTTGTTCCAGTTTAGGCGGTGGGGAGCAGTGGGAGAAAAGTGAGAGGAGAAACATGTTGAGTTCTGATGCCAAATCCCTGAGTTTGAGCTTCATGGAAACAATGCCAAAATACAGATTAGGCAATATAGGAGCCAAGATGCTGTACAGGAACTCATTGCCAAATTTTAAATAAAACTACCACCCTTAGAGAGGAAACTATTAGATTTTAAGAAAAGTCACCACATTGTCCAGCACTAATGCCTCTTATAGCCAATAACTGCAACCCAACATAGTATTATACAAAGGGTTGAAGCCAACTGTTCTTGCAAATTAATGAGGAAAGAGCAGAAGTGCTGTAATTGCTGCTATATTTTTTATTATTATTATTATTATTATTACATAATTTTCTATTCCTAATACTGCAGCCAGAGACAGTGAACTTCCTCTCATAGCAGATCATCAAGAAAGCTGAAGAAAACTCTGCAGTTTCCATTTACCAGCATCCACACAATTTGCTTTGGTCCACATACCATACAACCCCTGGTTTACCCAGAAATATCTTGTAGACAGAAGCTGTACCTAAAAATAAGCTAGCAAAGGAACTAAACACAGTAATAAAGAGACTCTGTTGATACGTGTAACATTTTCAGAGAATTGCACAACAGCTAGCAATAAACACTTTTCCAAGCTTTAACTACTCCATCATTAGTTGTGTTGCGCACTGCCTCTCCTGTTGTTGTTCATATTTCTGTAGCATTACAGAGTCTTATTTGTGGACCCATTCTATTTAGGCATCAGCGCTCTGTTGAACAGTACCAGATTTTGTGGTCTTGCAAACCAGCTACTGGTTGGGGAAGAAGTGATACAGAGTCTGGAGATTTTTCTCAGTCTGGGAGTTATCAGGCTTTCCGGATCAGAGACTTGTGACAGCCATTCACATTTCTGTGAGTCACAAGGTACCTTAAACATTCACCTTTTAGCTGAATGCACTCTAAAGGGAAGATTGTTCCATAAACCAGCTTGTTGGACAGCCGATGCTGTCCTGTGCGCAGGCTGGGAAACAACTGGTTAGACAGTATTTCAGAAAAGCTCCAGGGGCCAGAGTTTCTGAAATGAATCAGAACGTATTAAAGAAATACCTAGACTCTGCATCACTGTCTTAGGGTTTGGCTGCAAAAAGCTTTGTAGGCTGACACAAGCTCACTCTGCCCACACTCCAGGCAAGCACAAACTCTTTCCACCCTAGTCAAAACCAAAAAAACTTTGTTCTACCAGCCATGCAGCTGTATTAGGGCTGCATGGATCCAAGGCGGTTTCGCTTGTATCTCTCAGCGGGACTTAGCAAAGGCTCAGCATCCTTCTAGCCACAGCTTCCAGTTTGGAGCTGTGATGGGTCCAGGTACCTCACTGAACAAACAGAGTATCACACAGCCATCACACCATACAATAATGTATTCTGTATACTCTGTGTGCATGAGAGATGTACAAAAAAAACTCAAAAGTCCATTGCCTGAGACCTCTCAGCAAAAAATATTGCCATACAATTCATCAGAAACAATCCTGTTTCTAGACCTCATTCTAGTTAGACAAAAACAGGGGTTAAAATCTTCTAATGCTGAAAATGAATCCTCCAGGGAAAAAGACAACATGATTTAGCCTAGCAGTTTTTCAAGGACAGAATAGCATTCTTCCTAAGAAAAACAACTGGTAAAGCCACAGGTGCCAGCCCCATACCAGGACTGTGCCAGACTGCAGTCATTGTATGCTCTCGATGAATGATGCCACTGCTATATTAATTTGGCCTGCATAAACATAAGAATATGTTCTGTCTATTTTCATAAATGTATGTAATATTATAATATATCATTTATAACATATCTTACATGTTATAAACATATATTGACTTTACAGCAGGTATTGTCAGTGTATGACAGTCCTGTATTTAGCTCACCATTGGTGCTCTGCGCAAATTTGAGTATCACTGTTGAAAGAAGATGCACGGAAATTGGAGGAAGCCCAAAGAAGATGAGAGAAGGCTGAACAACTTGGGGTGGCCACATCCAGAAAAGTCTGAGGGACACCAGGGGGAGAGTCTTCAAAGATGTAAAAGGCTGCCAGTAAAGAAGAAGACAATAACCTGCTGTCCTTACCCACAAGTCGGGAGCTCATTCAGACATTAGGAAAACTTTCTGACAGTCGTGACAGTGAAGCACGTCACTGGGTCGCTGGGAGTGATCGCAGGATCTGTGTCACTGAAGGTCTTAAAGAAGCAATTAGAAAATATCTCTCAGGAAGGGAGATATATCACTCAAGTAGAGCTGATCCTGCCTTGGTGCAGTGCTATGGCCTTGATGACCTCCAAAGGTGCCTTCCAAGACTATTTTTCTGGGTCCATGTTTTCAGTATTACCACCTGAATGAAAAGGGCTCACTCTCAAAAAAGAGCAACAATTCTCCCTCTAAAGACCCAAAGACCAGTGCTAGCACGCTCCAGCTTGTCAGTGGTAAAAGCTTCAGAATAAGGGCTGGTGCCTGCAGACTTCTGAGGGTTAAATGCAAGTGTCTGGAGGAATTAACTACTGCCCATTCCTGGTCTTCAGCCATCACCCATGTGCTGGAAATGCAACAGCAGACATGACAAAGGAGCAATTATCCCAACAAAATCAGTTATTACCAGCGATTCATATGGTAATGATGGTGGTGAGGATGATGATGATACTGCTCAACTGTAGCAAGGATGATAATAACCAGTGTTTTAGGGGAAGGATTACAGGTTTAATCAAAATGAATAGTTTATCACAGATAATGAATTTTACAGGGGAATATGGTCCTAGGAAAATGCCTTGTTCTGAATGCCTGAAAATTGCATTGATTTAAGTAGTGGGCTACCGTATTTGCACTATTCATTTAGGAGAAGAGAGAATGTAGCATTTTTATGTAGATATTCTTTGCCATCCTTAAAAAATGGGTGTTAATGTCATGATCATGGTAAGGAGAGCCATTACAGAGTCCCACATGTTTATTGGTATCGTTTTTATAAGCTCTAAAATTTTACTTGGGTCCCATTTATATCATCTTTGGTTTGTCCCTGGCATAGTAAGAAAAAACTATCCACATGCTAAAAAGAAACTAAGATTTATGAGCATCTTGTGAAATTCATAAGCATCAAAGATCCTAATTTGGGAGAACGTTGAGACTCCTGTTACTACAGTGGGACTTAAACACAAGCATAGATAAGAGGGAAGCTCTCTCAAACAAAGGATAAATGGAAAAGGTCTGGAACAATATATTAGCACTAAAAAATGTATTAAGCATATTCATTTCCCAGTACATGTCCTTTTTTCTAACAAAAAAAAAAAGGTTAGAAGCTTCTTTCATGTGTTGTAGAGAGAGGCTGTAGAGAGAAGGGTGTGATAAGATAGAGTTAAAGAGTTGCCCATGTTTTAAAAATGGATAGAGAAATTTCAGACCCAAGAGAACATTACTTTATTACCCAAAAGAAGCAGATCTGGGCTACCAGTGCATCTCCTTTCCAACTCATTTAACTTTTCCTTGTATAGTTTGCATGCTGAATTCTCTATAAGATCATTCCTGATACCGTTAATGCTATTTTGCTATCATTGTTGATTTCAAACCAGGCTCTGCTTTACTTCACAAAGTGCCCTCCAAACTCAAACGAGCTGCAGAAATGCTGAAATCAATACATGCCTCTTGAAGGATAGATCTTTTGTAACACAAAGGAGAGAATGACTAATAGATTACTGAAGCCTTAACAAAACCTCAACAGATCCCCATATGGTGCATTGCAATTAAAAGAGTAGAGGATGGATTTATAATTTTTGGGGTGGAGAAAAGAAAAAGAAAAGAAAGAGTTTTGGACAAGAAAATGAGTGAGGTGGAGACAGAAGTGATGTGTGACCATACACAAAATAGAAACCCTTCTTTCTGAGCCTTTCATCTCCGGGTCACTGGTTCCAATCGAACCCAGGTCGATAGCGAACAAAAATCATTTTAATCTGATGGCTGTTTGCTGACCTATGTGAAATGAACTGGTTGTGTCAGTCTACTTCCCAGCTGACAGCTCTTCCCATCATCAAGGCCATTGCTACAAGTGGCAGTAATTGGTACTTTTCTGAGGCCAGCTCAGCTAAAAGGCTGAAGAATGGAAAAAGCAGTAGGGCTGAACCACCTCCTCCTCTTGTTCAGCTGCTCCCTCCAGGTGAGTGCTGGGGGACGCTGGGGGAAGCTGGCACTGCTGTTGCCTGCACCACATCTGCTCTTTGAACCAACAAAAGACTTCGGGGCAAAGGGGACTCCTCTGAAGTGGTAAAGACCTCTTGTGAACGCAGATTTCTTGGGGAGGATGTGGGGTAGTAAGGCCCCAGGCAGTGTATTGCAGGTGGATACCATTGTTTGTTGGTGGCCCCGTGGGAGGGGGTCTGTGCAAACATGGGACTCTGAAAGGACCCGTCAGGCTGCTGAGCCCAGTCCCGGGGGCCTGGGGGGGCTATAGTAACAATTCCACCTGCGAAACAGGAGCAAGGAGGCCTAAGTGCAACCTCCACTGATGTCAGTGGAAGGACATCTGGGCTCACTCACGTGCGGGTACATCCAAAGGACTTTAATAACATTTTCAGAGAATTTCAGTTTTTAATTAAACAAGCTTATGTGAGGGGGAACCTGACAAAGTGATCTCAATCTAAGATGTTAAAATAATAAAGGAAGAAATAAAAGATGAACTTCAAGAGCTTAATAAAAACTAATGCCTTGGAAAGGACAGTTTTAATCATGAATTTTATCAGTGTTTCTCTGAGCAGCTGACACCTCCCCTATTGTGAGGAGATAATGTATTACAAAGGGGATATTACGAGGGTGAGTTTCAATTACGCTTTAAGCCACGGCCACCCTGTCCCCCTCAGATGCCTCCTGGGAACAGTGATTTTGCCATGGGACATCAGAGATGCCAGGATGGTCTGGCTCACTGGGGCACCAACAGGTGCTCCAAAGTCTGCCCACATCGTCCAGGCCAGTGATGCTTTCCACAAGGTAAACCTGTGCATGCGGCTGCAGACAGGAGGGAAAGCGATGAAGGGTGTCAGAACTGCTAGCAAAGCTGTGAAATGAAGCCTCGCAAAGTGGGAAATCCACCTTGTGAGTATCTGTTTCCTCTTTCAGGGATACACACAGAAGTATAAGAGGGTGAGGTCCCATCAGGCACTCTCCAGGTGGAAGGATCTATGCTGCAAGTGGATTTCCTGACATCTGAGCGAGCTGCTCCTGACATTGCACTTCACGAGCAGATTGTGTGATAGTACAGCTATGAGACATAGGTACATGCAATAGGGACAAGGAAGAAAAAAAGCCTGAAAATATTAGGAGGAGCCTGGGTTTTGCAAGTGCATGACTTGTGCAACCGAGTCTTTGTCATACATGCTCCTTTTTCACATATACACTAATGTCCTTTTCAGCACCCACATCAAGCGTCACTGTTACTTGGCAGGCTGGGCGCTAGGGAAAGCAACACCTCCATTCTCAAAGTGGGGGCAAGAAAAAGACATGATGCTCTCTCATGTGGTGCCCTTCTGAGCTCCCACCACTCCCTTTCTGTCATCAGAAAGACCGTAGCTAGAGGCAGTCTGTGTGGAAAGGTGGCAGTGGTCCTCACCAGCACATGTACCCTCTACTCCATTTCCCTACAGTCGGAGAGAAATAAGTGATGTGTCTGCATGGAAGAAATTCATTTTCAGTTTTCATTGGTGATCCCCCATATTACTGTTGAGAAAAGAAAGCTCCTGGAAACTTTTAGCAGCTTCAGTCTGGATACTAATGAACACTGACTGCTAGCGAAGCTCTCTGTGCACACTGAATTCCCTTGTAGCTCAAAGTCTGAAGAGTAGGAATACTCAGGATATCTCCAAAATCTAAACAGGAGCTGTTGCCTTCCCACTAGCTGAAATTCTTTGGAAGGCTGTAGGAATAGGCAATGGTCTAACAGGCACAGGTTCCACCTCAGCCTGAGTCAGTCCTTAGGCAGGAGGATGAAGAACAAGCACTTAGAGGACGACAAGCGAGAGATGCGTGTTATGACAACTGAGCTAGCTGGCCTTTGGCTGGAGTCTCGTACTCCCTAGGATCCTTTCCCTGTTTAATCCAAATTAAGCTCACTTTGCTCAGAGGTGTGCCAGTAGGTAAGTGCAAGGTGAATTTTGCTGCCATGGATAAAGAGCTGGGCTGAATGTCCTGCCACGGGCGAGGAAGAGAAAGGGCAGAGCTGGGAAGGAGAGCTTGTGGGATGAACCAATCTCCACAGTTTGCTGTGGGATATAAGGCCTGTGATACACGGAAGGGTCAGGAATTATATTAAGAGGAATGTCATTCATATAGCATCAATTGGTAAACTAAAATGTACATGTATGTTACACGATAGTCCTCATCTCTTAGAATACAAACCAGAACAAAATGTTCAGGGCAGGTAGAAACTTTATCCAGAGGTGAATTGCACCTGCAAGGTCTCTGACCTTCCTCTGAATAATTTGGTCTTTTCAGAGATTAGATCAGTACTGGAATAAATGAGCTGCAAATGGAAGAACGCCATTTAGTTGGAAACAGAGAAATTTCCACAGTGGCTCAGACCTCTGGTCCATTTAATTCAGTACCGCAGTGGAGCCACCAGCACAGACTTGTTCAGAAGCTGTTATGCCCCTGTAAATAGACAGTTCTGTGAGGATATACCTGTTTTCAGCTCTTTCTGTCTGAATACCGCAATATTGTCACCTCCTCAAAATTTGCGTGAGCCTCAGGGAATATTCATAACTTGTAAGCTATGGGGTTTAAGGGATTCGAGTTTTGCAGTAGTTGGGAATTACACAAGACCACCTAGTTCATTAAAACAACATGAAAGACAGAGTCAAAGCCAAGCCTGCAAAGGTAAACAGTGCATGAATTCACTGCCTCCATATTTAAAGCCTTCAAAGCCTTTCAGTTAAAATCCTTTTCCGCTCTGGATCTCAGCATGAGTCTGGCTGCGGGGAGGTTTTGTGTGGTGGCCTGTCAGCTTCCATCTCCAACACAGTGAAATTCAACTAATTGTAAGTGCACATTGCTCCAGGCGTACACTGCACGCTGCCACTCGGGCCATGCACACGCGCCGTGACCCCATCCACCTACTGTAAAATACCGTATTCTCTCCACATACACACACTTTTCTTTTTTTTGTTACTTGCAATCACCAAAAAGATGACAGGCCAGAGCATCCCCATTGTGTTTCTGCAAATAATCGGGACGGAAGGATTTAGTCCCACGACTGCGTATGTGCCAAGAATTGCAGCAATCATTGGATTGTGCGTCCGTTAATGAAAAAGGGTTGGCAGAGAGCACAGTGTGGGGCTGCGTCTGCCTTCGGACTTTGATCTTACCTGCTGAAGCTGACCTCACTGCCATGTCAGGCTCTCTGCATTGCAGCTGAGGATCAGAAAGCTTCAAGAGGAAAAGAGGAAAAGAAAAAATGGGAAATACCTCACAGTTGAAGACCCTCCGTGACCCAAAATAGCCTCTGTTAGTGCTAATCCTCAGTTGCTTGTGAGGTTCTGCAAGGTCAGGCCTAATTTGCTCTTTATGCAAAACTGTTTCGTTCCTGGGCTTTCATGGCAATACTATAGTCACAGATTACTGGCAAACTGTTCCCAGCAGGCTTTTTTCAGCACATTCTCAAGTTTGGAATTTGCCATCTGAACTTCATAGAAGTCATCTGAGTTTGTTTCTGTTTCTGGTTTGGATAGGCCAGGCTTTACTTCCATCAAAGTAGGGTTTGTTTTCTCACTCCTTAAACTAGAATCTTTTTCAACTTAATTTTGGCTATCAGCTTGACCGATTATCACAGATTATGAGTGATGCACGGCTTGCATTCAACTGGACTGTCTTCTGGGGGGACAACGTAAGAGTATGTTCACCTTCCTCCCCCACAAATTTCCTAACTCCCCAGCTGAGAGGATCATTTGCATCACTTTTGCTGCTGCAAGTCAATCAGCAAACTATTATGGCTGCAAAACGTATGTTTCATCCTTCTACGCTCAATTTTTGTCTGTCTTTGTGTGCTCAGGGTGGTCAGCAGCCACCTGCTCCACCACACCGAGCATCTTTTGTAAGGGACTCAATGCTCTCGAGGGGCATTAAGCATGATCCAGACACACCGAGAGATCAGCCCCGTCAGGGTACTTGGGCAAGTGCCTGCCCCCAGGATCATAAATCTCCTGTGGCAATGGGGCAATTTTAGGGAACTTTGTGATCCAAAGCTCAGAAGCTGATTGATGCTAGGTGCCTCCCCAGCAATGGGGAACTGGGTTTCTGAACTAACCTCCTTGTGCCTCAGTCCTGTTTAGCTCTTGCATAAAGTTCTGGAAGAGGTTGTTTCAGTTCTGCCCTATGCCTTTATTGTGTGTAAGTACCTGATCCTTCACTGGCGACTCAAGGTGCTATAGCTGAATGAGTCATGTAAATAAGATTAATATTTATTTAGTTGTTAGCACACCTTTCAGGCTGGTCCTCATAAAGTTAAGTTCAGTTCTGAGCAACCTTTCTGATGTGATTAACTTCATTTTCATTACTCTACTGCAGAAGTGTTTCTTGTCCTTCAGATCACCTGCTAACTCTGCTCTCATGTTCAGTCGACCTGTGACACTCTATAATTCAATGCTGCTTCAGTGACAATAACATTGAAATTCAACCACACAAGATCAACTATTTAAATAAATAGTTCTGACTGCTCTCAAAGAACTCATAATCCAAAAGGCTTTCACTGCCACTCACCGCTGAACCTCACCACTTATGCTCACCTAATTACGCAACACTTTTCTTCCCAAGCCATTGCACCTGAAGTGCTGATTATACTGTACTTGGAGTGCTGTGTGCTCTCTGAAGGGCTGTTTGCAGTCTCTGTGAGGTTGCCACTTGGTTCCTGAGAGAAGTGATCCCATTGCCATTTCGACTTTGTTTGGGGGGCAATAATTGAAGTGCTAATGTTCAGGGATGCATCCACAAAACCGCAAGAAGTAGAAGTGCGACAGTTCCCTTTTTGGAGATTGGGACATTGGAGCAAAGCAGTTAGCCCAAACTCTTGCCCTCATTTCTGGGCTGTGTGAGAAGTATGACCCAGGAGTGGCAGACCCTTTGCCTGACTGTGAGAGCACCCTTCTCTAAAAATAAACGCTAGGCGGGGGAGCCCTGAGGAAGATAATAGCTGCCGCTAGCTGCCTCAGGAATTAATTTGTTAGAGATAAGACAGTCTCAAAAATATTTTAAGGAACAGTTTTGTTTCATTAAATATATATAAAAAAATAAATCTTAGAGGAGTTAATAGAAACAGAACATGGTGATGTATATGGTGTATGTGTGCATGTCTGGAGATAGATATAGATATGGATATAGATACAGATATATATGTAGATAAATATATATATATAGTCTTTCCCTAACTGAAGTATTCTCATTAGTTTTATTGCTTCATTTCTTTATTTCTAGGTAGTTTAAGAAATAATTTTTTTTTAAAAAAAAGATCATCACAAATACTGGAGTCAAGGGGGACTTTTCCTTGGACCTTTTGATGTTGGTCCAGAGTGCTCTGGGTTTTTCTAATAGAGCAAAGACAGCCTCTGCACATACAACCAGAACAAACCAGTGTGCCAGTGAAGTCTTGTTTTGAGGACTTAAATGCTAAGACCTTATGGCTTTTTACTGATCTTCTGCAAGGCATGCATTTCATCCACAAGACTTCACAAGGTAAAAAGTGGCACCATAGCAAACTGGAGGCACAAGTATACCTCTTCTCACTTGGCCTTAAATGTCTTACCCATTTGAACTCACATTTCCGAGAAGAGATTACAGTTAGGAAGAAGCAGATTAGATAGAATTGAGTGTCTCAGCTGATCCTGACACGTACTCTGATAGGTTTTGTGTTTCTGGAAGTAGCTATTCAAGAGATTTAAGGCTCCTTCCTTTAATGGAGACTCTCAGTCTATTGTATCAGATGGGTTGTCTCAGAGCACCTCACCCACCTTGTGGGCAGAGAGCCAGTCTCTAACACCAAAGCGCAGAGGGAAATGTAGGAGGCACAGCCCAAAGGAATGAAGAAAATAAATAGCGCGTCCTCACATGTCCTTCCTTATGCAGGGACTCGAGAAGGGTCAGACCCACCGTTCTCACAGATTTCTCAGAGTCCCATCTCCTGCCTTCACACTGGTTTCTGCAAAAGAATATTAAATTTTACCAGCCAGGAAACTCTCAGAGGATGGCTTCTTCTGCCAGCCAAGCCAGTGTTGGGAAGCAAATGGCTTCCCACACTTGGAATTCACAGATCATCTGCCTATGGTCAAGCCTGGATTTTTTCCTTGAGCATTCTGGATATGAAGGCAAAGCATTTTCTTCCAGCAGGGCAAATTTGCTTGCCTGTTCTCCCCTGCAGTTGCCCTATGGTTTCTCTGAGAAGGCAGAAATGCCTAGAGCGATTGCTAGTATGGTTGATTTTTGCCATGTTGGCAGTAAGTAGTAGTCATTATTAAGCAAATACTGAATTGCCCATGTTGCATCTTTCTCATGCACCTTAAAGACATTATTCATCTCTCTCCTTTCTTTCCTGCCATGCTTATTCTAACTATACAGTACAAAACTCACAACTCTACCACTCTTCTATTCCTAATCTTAATAAGCAGTAATGGCTGAGGTATAGGGATTGTTTCTGAAAAGTTACTGGCAAGTCAGGAGGAGCTGTTGGTCTGAGGTGCAGCAGAAACTCGTTAACCTTCAGCTAGTCATTAATCCCCAGGAAATGTCCACCCTGCAGTCATTACTGCTCTTAGGATGAAACGTATTATAGAAGAGCAGAGTATTATTATGAGGTGAGAAGGGGGAGGAAGATGTTTTTCTGAGATTAAGTGCCCTCCGAATTTTATTCGGTTTTGATTTCCTTTTCCTAACAGTATTGAACTTCAGCAGAATGAACACTGGGTTGCTTTAAACCATTGCTTCCCTCATATGTAACTCAGTTTGTACAGGCATGTATTTTTTTTTAATTTTTTTTTTTGTTTCTCTGAATACTGTTTATTTAAGTAATTGTTGGCTCTTTTCCTGTCCTTTGTTGACCCCAGGAAACAACTTTTTTTATGTGTTTCCATTCTGGGATTTCTATTATCTACTGACTTGAGCTGGGTGTACTTCCGTGAAAAGGCCCAAAAGAAGAGAGAGCTGAAGTTACTCTTGAACTAAAGTCAACTTGTCTTCCAGTCTGAGGCCCAAGAAAACCATCACTTGAAGCAAAGAACTTAGAAGGTAGTTTACAAGTCTACTTCCCAAGAACAAACCAGGATGCAGTGTTATCACCTTCATGAAGTTAAAGGAGGTGGTTTTGCAATTTAGTGGAAAGAAGTCATGCTGTTAATTAGTCACATTTATTTGACAAAAAAGTGGGGGAGGGTGAAAAGGGGAAAGGAAGTTGGGAAAGCAAAACAGAACAGAAGGGAAAAAATCTTTATGATGAGGTGCTCGGCAGGATGAAGGAACAAAAGGAAGGCTTTCTGCCTGTCTCCTGATATTTTCCAACTCAGCAAAAAAATCCATTGTGTAGCTTAAGGGGAAAAAAAAAGTTAAAGTTGAAAGCTTAGTGTGTGAAAGCAACTGCTCAACCATTGTGTAATATGGGCTAATGTAATGTCACTGTTTCCCCATGATGTAAGTTGCAATTTTTGTTCCAGTTGCTGTGGTCAATGTTATCGCTTTCACTTTTCAAAAGGGGGCAAAGGGGTGCATGGAGATGGTATTTCTCTTTACCCCCACCGCCCCTTCCCCACCCCGAAACAAATACTTCTGTTAGGAAATATCAGTGCTGACCAGATGTCACTGACTTTTTTTTTTTTTTTTTTTTTTTTCATGTGTCCCTTAACAGCTGGCAAGAATATCAGCTCAAATTATTCACCACAAGCACACTCTTTCTGTTTGTCTCCAGATAAAGGGATTTGAAATCCTGGTTGTCAGAGAGGGATGCTGAAAACTGTGGAATGGATTTCTTTGGACAGAGGGAATACTTCTTGAAGATCTTTAAACCAGTCAGGGATGGTCATGACTAGCATGCAAAACCAGATAGATCCATTAGGGTTGGCTCTTCATCTTCTCAGAAACTGTTTTAGCCCAGGATGTTTTCTTGGAACCACTGTGAAGTGGCTTGTTCACAACAATCAGGAAATCTAAACGTAGAGACACTTTTTGTTTCAGTCATGTCAGCTGAAAAAAAATATCTTAGATGTGGTTACAGATGAGAAATATAGTGGATGGATGATAGAAAGAGACTGCTGTGCATGGATGCTCTAGAATTGCTCAGGACCATAGCCATGTGTGTGTGCTACCTTGAACTACATTCTCTACACCTTGCAAATGGGCTGAGGGCACAAGACAGCGCTAGATTTGCAGTGGGACGGTTCCACACACAGTCCTGGTGTCGCAGGGCTCAGGAGGTGGCAGTGGTGACACAGCGAGTGGCACTGCTCCACCTGGAACCACGCTGGGTGGGTACCGCTGGGCACAGCGCAGAATGGGGGCTGATTTGCCCTCACAGACCACAGGCTAATGGCTCTTGTCACCCATGTCAGTGAGGACCAGTATCTTCTGCCTAACCATAACCTTCTCCTCTTCCCCTCATATTTACAGTTATATCTGCTTTTCTTGTCGAAACTGTCATAGGTAACTGGTGTTTTACAGAATAGTGCTGTGTTCTTCTCCAGTTATGGCTCCGTTGTAAAATAAGTGTGTTTTCCCTACATGAGCAAAGATAATTAAGGAGCTCAATACAGGGAAGTCATAGCATGATAGCATTATTTTTAACATTATCTTCAGATGAGGGAAAAACCAAGATCAGCTGAAGATAACTCAGAGTTTCTGAAAACTCCCAGACAGCGGGGAAGCAAATCTCAACTCTTCACTTCAGCTCTGTCTCTAAACCAGAACGAATCACTATGTTTATTTAATGCTGCACCTTGTCTTTGGTGATGGTTTTAAATAGTCACTTTAAAAGAAAGAGGCAAAGATTTTTAACGAACAGTAAGGACAGCAACTAGCCTTGGAAGAGTATGTAACACGTGACATGTCCCAGGTATGGTAATGTTATGCTTCAGCGTATTAAGGCTTGTATTCCATTACTCATCTTCTCTAATGTAGCTGTAGAGGCCCTCATTACTGACATGAAGAGCAAAGCTTTTCTAAAGCATGCTAAGCTCTTGAAATGACATCAAAGTTGTTCATAGGCATTAAATTCCACTGGTGAACTACATGTTGTGGTTTCAAGCCCTCTTATTTTGGCCTTTTCCAGCAAGCAAGTAGGAGAAGCCAATTCACTGTTCCATGTATTGTCATGTTCCATCTTTACCTACCCTTTAGTAAGGGAACCCTAACATTTTTATCATGACATGGAAGTCTTTCCATATGCCTCATCACCTCACTGTCAACCTCTGCAGTCCCTTCAGTTTTGAGCCTACCTGTTTTGAAGGGGGGATGGGAACTGACTGTGTCTTTCTGACCATTTTGGGATGCAGGGAGATGGGGTTCTAGACTATTGGAACGGCAGCCTTGGGTGACCTAGATTTCTGTAAGAAATCCTAACTCCATCTGAGTCAATACCAGCTTTGCCATTGACTTCAAAGGGCCAGGAGAGCGGCCCCTGTGCCTTCATCTTTGTGCTGAAAAACGGGATATTATGGTACTTGCCATTGTTTCTGAAGTGGTTTTAGATGCATATAAAAATTAAATTATTAAATAAAAATTAATTATCGTTATTACTGTATTTTCCATATTGTTTTCCATCACACTATTTTGTTTCTTTCTCTGATGGCCCCAGGGCACAAAGCAGATGTTTTCACTGAGCTGTCCTCAATGACTTTTAAATTACTTCATCATTGAAAAATGGCAACAGTGCCAGTCTTTCTTGTAACATTCAATCTCATAATCCCTCATATGCTTATAAAAAGACAAATTCAGGGCCAAATATACGCAGCACTGGAACCACCATCTCCAGATACCTCAGGTAAACAGCAAGAGGGAGATCGACAGGTAAAGAGAGAAAAAAAAACAGAAAGCATGAGAACACAAGATGGAAATGGGCAAAAAGAAAGGAAGGAAAGAAAGCAAGTCATCTGTGCAATTGAGAAGCATTATAGTTTGGATTTTCCTCAACTATTGATGGCCTGGAACTCAAATAACAATTTAGCTTTATTCTTGAATCTGTTTTGCCTTAGAAATAATGGGCGGGGGGTACTTTATTGGAAAAAACATTCCTCGAATGTCTGACAACGGAGCGTTACTGAAAACTTCTGATTCCCCCAACAGAAAATCTATTTAAAAAAAGACAAGTCATTAATCAGTAACAGCTGCTCCCAGCACCTGTTATTTATTCCTGTCATTAACACTTCCTTTAGCATTTCTGACAGAAATGGCTATCTTTTCTATCTGATAGAAAAGTGCTTTTTGGAACATCCCCAGAACTTGGTGGCAGCGTTTGATCTACAACGCGTGTTTACAGCTTACCCCAGCGTGGTATCGCAGCTTTTCTTTTTCTCTTGTGGGTTCTTTCTTTATTCTAAATGTAGGTTTAGAAAGCACTGAACATCCCATATCTTTTGCTGAATACTTGTGCGGCCTCTAATTGTCGGTATGCCCTGGTTAATTGGGGGCAGGGGCACACAGCGACTGTGGGGTGTGTACAGGTGCCAGAGGATTGCCAGCCACCACGGCCTCCCTGTGCCTAATTCTCACTGGGGCAAATGGAAACTCGGAGGGCTTACAAGCTGGGATTTCAGTGCTGCAGGTGTTGTCATGTTTCTGTGTCAGTTTTGTCTTCTGTCGGAGCCTCCATCTCCCTGCTCAGATCAAGCCCAGCCAGGGTCCCTGGCGGAGCTGGCAAGGAGGTTCCTCCCCCATGTTCCCCCACCAGCACAGCTCTGTGACCCCCCCGGCTCCCTGCCCCGTCCGGAGGAGCGGGATTCTCCCGGCAAAACGATGCCCTGCCTTGCCTCTTCCTTGCAACAGCCCCTGGCTGCCTCTTGCCCCTTCCCTTCCCAGAGCAGGAGGGACCTAAACCTCTCCTCACATAGCAGAAGAAAACAGAGATCAGACAGCAACAAGCATTGTTTAGAGGCGCCTTTCCTTTATATCCATTACCTGCTGGCTTCCAGCACCAAAGCTTGGTGGGGGAAGTCCTGCTTTCCACAATCATCCCAAACCATCCTGTGCATGTGCAGAAGCGAGCTCTGAAAGTCCAGACAGCTCTGGCAATCTGGTGTGAAAGCCTTATGGTAAACACTGATATATAATATGAAAGACGTGTAGGTGTGGCGCTTAGGGACATGGTTTAGTGGTGGACTTGGCAGTGCTAGGTTAACAGTTGGACTTGATGATCTTGAGGGTCTTTTCCAACCTAAATGATTCTATGATTCTCTATTTCTGCACATAGTTGAACACAGCAGCAGCAGTGAAGAAATGCAAGCATACCTGGAATATTGCTGCTCTTTGTTTCCTTTCTCTTTTTCCAGCTCTCTTTTTTTGCTTAATAAATATCTGTCAAATCTGTTTCATGCTTATTCACAGTTTAAACATTGAGATTTGTAGTGGTTTCCTACCACCGTTAGATAATGTTTTTCAACTGAAAGCCACTGTTTTCATTTAGGACTGTTGAAGTTGTGGCAACATTTCTGTTAGTCTTGGGGTTTATAACATTGTTTTAGTAAAAAGCATGCATGGGGTTGGATTTAGGAGAACATTGTTTCTTTAATACAGATAGATAAAGAAAGCAGTGTATTGTATTTATCAAAAGGAAATGTCAGCAGAACTTTATAGTCTGGTAATTAGATAACGCAGATAAGTCTGCTGAGTTTGTGTGCTCACAACTGCCATTCCAGATAACACTTCCTGAAGTCAATTAGAAGAACTTGCACAACATCATACATTTTTCACGGTTCCTTTCTTTAAACTGATACAGAAGGAAAGCAAGAAATTTAAGATACAGGCTATGACAAGCACAATATGTAGTCATTCCATGTTAGTTTTTTGCTCTGAACAATCCCGCTCTCTTTGAGCAAAAGCGCCGGGCATCTGACTTTTCCAAAGACGCCCGCAATCACGGCAGCAGCAGCTGTGCCAAACCGTCACCACTGCGGGGCAACGGAGAATTCCACGGGCCCTTTGATTCAAACCAAGGTAAAACCAGACCGAAGCGAGGGGCTTACATTCTTCAGACAGGTGGCCTTTGTAAACACTCGCGTTTGCATATACAGAAAACCTCGCAAAGGAAAATCTCTTAATGCCTTGAAAAGGAAAGCACACAAGTAATAGCCAAATTATCTTGGATGTGGAACATGGATCCAAGTGTTGGAAGCCTGATTCTCCTCTGTACTGTTTTTACTTTAACTGTAGATGAGGTATTTTGACTCCATGCCTGTTGAAAACATTCTGAAGAGGTTTAATTTATTTATATTAATGGTAAAGTATTAGCCTTTTATGCTAGGAGTTCGTATCTCATAATGCTTTGTGCCCTATGTAATTAGTTGTTCCTGAGGACACCAGTTTTTCCTTGTGCAGGTTACCATTAAAAGTATTTTCTGACATACAGCCAAATCCTGCAGTTTGCTTGTGTTAAATACAACCTTCCTCAGACCACTGAAGTGCTACTTAGGGCCAGAAAATGGGATGAGAGGGAGAACTTATCCTTAAAGATGTTCACATTCTAAAGCAAAATCAAAAGTTAAATATACAGCTTTTTAATGAGATAAAATTCCCAGATCAACTCTACTTTGGGGGAAAGGAAAGGGGGGTGGGGGGTGGGGAAGGACTTTTTCGGCTGATTTGCTGTCTGCCAGGAAGGACTTACTTGTCATTTTGCTATCTTGCTTCACGAAGAAAGTGAAACTCATAAGAGAGTTTTTCAAGAGGGCATTTCAGTTTACCATAGCTAAAAAAGAGTTTCCCCACTGAAAATCTCTTTCATAAAAATATTGACTTCAAAGTGTTGTGGAAAAGCATCATTTTCTGCTAGGTAAAAATTCTGATTAGAAATGATCAGCAACTGCCTCCAGCGTGAACATCTTGGCAGTGGGGGGAGCTGGGTGCAGGAAGGGCTCTCTGCAGCACACGTCCTCCCCCACTAAGGGCTGGTCAGAATTGCCTATCTGTTCTGTCCTTTCCCACAGAAAGTGCTGTCCTCACAAAGTTCCAGTTTCATGTTACGAAAGAGAACACAGGACATCCCCGTCCTGATCCTTTCTCCTGCTCAGCCCCCTGGGAAATTACCCGGTGGAGATAGATGCCCTAACTTGCAGTTCTGAGCCCGCACAGCTGTAAGCGCTCGAGCCTTGGCCCAACAGCCAGGTATTTTCTGAATTATACCTGCATCTTTATAGCCGAGCAGACATGCTCTGGAGAACGCAGTGGTATAAAGTTGCTTTTACTAGCACGGCTTAGATAAATAAACAAGGGAAGGGGAGGGAAGGTATCTGCACTGATGTACATCACCTTTCTTTCAGTGTAGCTGTATCCACACTGGCCGTTCAGCTGGTATAGTTTTATACCATGAAAAAAATCACCCTAGTCATATATAACCCATGCACAGAGCAGGCTTTAAAGTACGCAATGCCACTTTATATAGTTGCCCCTAGTAGGTGACATGAGTCTGCACTGACCTTCACCGTTACCCCCACGGCTGTATCATTGCATTGCGACAGTAGTCCCTGCCATGCTTTTGTCCCCGCAGTTAGCATTGTCCTAGGCTGTTCCTAGGCACAAAGCAGGACCCGTTCCCCACAGGCAGCGTGGATGTAAGCAGTCCGTTTGGGAGAGTAAGGCCCTTTAACACTACGGATACAGACCGATCCACACCAGCTGGCTGCAGGGCCAGAGACCAGCCCTAGCAGTGTTGAATTTATTGGTGCAGGAGATGAGGCTTGTGCTGGTTTTGGCCACAGCAGCAGGAGAAAAGACCAGGGTTGTTTCTTCCTAAGAAAAACAGCCAACCTGTCACAAGGATGCTGTGACCTCCAGCCCCATCTCCCCCACTTCCCTGCCCTGCTAACCAGGCAGCAGCCCCCGCACAGCAGCGGGTCTGTCGTCCACCTCTGCCTCACCGCAAGAAGCAAGATCAGCTGTCACGTTTTCACAACGGTAGGCCCCATGTTTCCTCTGAAAATCTGCCTCGTAGTGCACATTGGGTCTTTTCCAGCCAGGCTTGTGATTTCTCTGACTTGCATAGTAGGTAGCAGAGACACAGGCAGACTGCCAGGTCTTATCAGCCAAGTGAAAGAAGTGGTTCCTGAGGAGGGAAGGGAATGGAGAGGCTCCCCATTTGCCTGGCACAAGTAGATGTCAGGCACCATTAAGAGATTGCTACTCAGTTTGGGATTTGGCCTAGAAGTAGTTCTCAGGTCATTTTCTTTGAAAAAGATGGCTTTGGATGCTAGGCCATAACAATAGGGAGGTTTCCCAGGGTCTGTCATTGAAGAATTCCTGCCTGTATCATCTCCGCAGCTTTCCTCCTTATCCCTCATAGTCCCAAACCGAGGTGAATCTGTATCTCTACCTGCAAAACGGTTTTGCTGGAAGAGAGCCTGCTACAGACCTTGATGGCAGGTGCTGATCTCTGAGAGGAGGCTGATGGCACCGTGGCCCCTCACGTTAAGACTACCATGCGTGGCATCCTTCCTGGGCCGTGGGCACACAGCCGCATCACGTCATCCCCCCAGCATACACTTAGACCACCACAGCTGCCTCCCTGCCCCCCCGCCAGTTTGTCTCCTTGCTGCTGCCAGCGCAGGGTTTGCGTATCCTCCCTGAGATGACGGATGTTTCAATTGTGATCGGGGTCTTTATTCCATGCAAGCATCTGAAAGGGCTTTGCAAAAATAGCTCGCCACCTTGCAGACAAGCAATCTGACATCCAGAGATAGGAAATAGCCTTACTCGCCTTGGAGGGTATTTTAACATTCCCCACCACCGTTGGTATCCTCTCACGAGCACAAATGACCTTCTCCCTGTTAGCACAACCAGGAGGCCCCCATTTTCCTAAGGTCCTGGAAAGATTAAGCGACACGGGTCCAAGGTTGCACAGGAAGTCTGGAGGGAGCACTGGAAATAGAAGGGGGCCCTCCCGAGTCCCTCGGCAGCGCCTTGACCACAAGACCATCCTTCCTCTCCCAAGGTTACACATCAGGTCTGCGGTGGAGCCAGGAATAGTACCCAAGTTTCCTGACACCCAAGCCGTCCTCCTGCACTGTGTACAAAGCAAGCACAAACATCAATTTAAAGCAATTTGTAAACCCGCGTCTTGCAATTAAAGCCGAGACGTGCTGTCTGAACCCAAAGCTTCCTACGTTTCGAAAGCCGTGACGTGCCTCGCTTAAAAAGTCCCCTTCCACGAACAGGGTGGCTAACACCTCCCTGCAGCTCACCTCTCCTGCTGTCTCAGTGCCTCCGAGCTCCTGACACAATCCTGGCCGTGCCAGCCCTGCAAATGCCGCTTGCCGCGGAGAAACAGGTTTGCGGGCAGAGGCGTGGGCTGAGGGCTGCCCTCGCCAGCCGCCCTCTTGAGACCTGCCACCAAAGGAGGCCCAAGCCCTCCCCGGCCGCTGCAGGATGGAGGGGAGGAGGTGTTGCAGGCCGAGGTGGGGGGGCATGAAGGGATATCGCCAAAGCAATGGCCTGAGGAGGGACCCCAGGCCCCCCAAGGTCCTGGGACAGGGGGACAAGCCACCCGGGGGGGCTACAGCTGGCTAGAGCGGCCGTGGGCTTTCATGCCCCCCACCCGCAGGGACACGCGCTGCATCGGTACGTGCAGCTTCCCCCGGGGAGAGCCCGGGGATGGGCTGTGTCAGGAGGGGCACGGAGCCATGTGTCCCTCCAGCTCGTTGGAGCCTTTCCATTAATTTTAAACGGGCTTTGGATCAGGCCCTGAATTCTCAGCTGTCCCAGCTAAACGGCCTCCCCGGGCAGGCTCTCCTCTCGTTTTAGCGTGAGGAGGCCTTTCGGGGACCCTGCTGACGGGGAGGTTCCTGCGCTTTTTGGCAGCAGAGCTCCCGTCCCGGGGCGAGCACTGCCCTGGCAGGGCTGAGGCCGGCAGGCACCTTCGCTGGGCCTTGCCTGCCTTGCCGTGCTTTTCCAGACCTTCACCCGTCGTCATATTCAAGTAGCACTTGCTGTAGCTCTAAAGACCTGACGTAATAGAGGCACTCAGCCATCAATGACCGTCCGTCCGTCACTGCTGCTTCTACAGAAGCAGCATTAAGAGGGCCCAGCTGAGACCGTGGCACTGACTGTGCAAAGAGCAGTGCTTCATAAGAGACAAGGCTGCTCCAAAAAGCTCGGGCAGAAAAGGAAACGGAGAGAAATAAAGTGATTTGCCCAAGGTTGAAGAGCAAATCAGCAACAGAGATGGCAATAAAACCTACCAAGGCTCGCTTGTTTGTCCAATCTGCGAGATTATGTTGCTCTGAACACCTGCTGCCATACGCACCGTCGTGCCTCATTTAATATATGATGCATTGACCGGTTATTGGCAGGTTGTTATGTTACTGCTTAGATTGAAAATGCCGTCCAGACCATCACTGACAGGCTGGTTTTTAATACATCGCTCTCCTCATGAACACTTCCCCTAAAAAGACACTTTGGGATAAATGAAGAGGATGACGCCGCCGGGTCACCTCATGAGAAGTGAGTCAGTAGATCTTGTCTAAGGTTTGGCTTAGCCAGAAGGTTTTACGGAGGGACAAGCCCCTGCAGTCAGTGTGAGCTTCCCACTGACCTCACACCAACGTACGGTTCCACTGGTCCAGGTACTTACGTCCCCTAAAACAAGGTTGAGCACATATATACTTTAGAGTTATAGATGACCAGCTGCAATAATTGCTTGATTATACTCGTTGTGTTTAGGATAGCATCCCCCTCCCCTGAAGCGAATGGGAACAGAGGAGTTTCATCGGCTGCCTGAAGCTGCAGGAGGTGGCCCACAATGATTGGGGTTCAGCTTTAATGAAGCAAAAAGGAAATTATTTCCTAGATTTTCCTTTTTTTCCAAAAGTGGAAGAACACATTGCCTGTTTCTGAAGGGCCTCTGCTAATTAACACGCAGTACAACCTGAAGGAGAGCTAGTTAGGGCAAAATAAATGGGGGAAATTGCCTGAGCGTTGGGGGCCAAGACAGGGGATGGGATCACACCCTGCCCCAATACGAAGGCAGCAGACACCGGGGCAGAGCAGAAACCAAAGATGCGACTAATACTTCAGACAGCTATCATAACCAGGAGAGCTGTGGCCACCAGTCAATCCAGCATCACCTGTTCCTGGCAAGGGAAGGGCCACCCCCCGGGCAGGTGGGACTGGGGGACCATCACTGGCGTGCCCTGGGAGTCCCAAACTCCCCTGAACTCCAGGCCAGCATTTGGGGTTCTGAGAAGCCAAGAGCTGAGTCACGACAAGCCCCGCATCTGGGTTGCGACAGAGCGCGCTCATGTTGCTCTTCCTCGGGAAGTGATGCCGTGTGTGGTTATATATACACGGCCCCACATGACTGAGCAAACATTACTCAAGGTTTTGACAGACATTCACCTTTGGGGTAAGAGTGAGCACAACCGTAGGGTCAACAGTTCAGAAGGTTAGGAGGGGAAAGAGGTGGGTCTACACAGAACAAGTTGTACCCCAGTCTTTGTGGTAGGTCTCAGTCCTACCCCATCCACCCGTGAGTCTGCAGAAGCTTGTCAGATGCCTGGTTTCAAGGTTCAGTCAGCTCGTCATCAGTTATGGAATAAATGTAGCACTCTGGTTATCATTAATAATATTTATTTTGGAAAAATATTTTAAAAATGAATTTCTTCATTAACAAAACGGTAAAAAAAACTCAAATAACATTTGCACAATATTCCATAAATACATTTATATACAAAAAAATATAGTCACATAGACCCGAAGTGCCTTTGTACATATTTACCAAAAAATTTAAATTATAAAAAAATGAACATCACAAAATACTCAAGCTTTACAATTATCATGAAAATATTTTTACAGATTCAAAAAAATAACACACTTTTTCTCACCTAGTAAAAACACATTTTAGTATCAAAAAAGACAATAAAGGCAGTGTTTGTGTCTCTAATTCAAGAAAAGACTGGCTCATAAGAATCCAAAATATACACTTCAGGCAGTGCATGCTTCTTATGTAGTAATTAAGTCCATTCATTTAAATATATATAGAAAAGCAACTGACCATAGTGCAATGATAAAATTCATAAAAGGCAGTGCAACAGTAATCCTTGAACACAGACCCTTGCCTGATGTCCATCTTGTTTCTTTATTTTGCAGTCACTTTGCTAACTTCAGTAGAGAACCAGCTCAAGCCTGAATTTAGTTTCTCAGCAGCAGTCAGTGAAGGAATCTATCTCCCATTCCTCTCTCAGCAGCATTCATCGGGGCGCGTCTCCTCTGAAATTGTTCTGAACAACCACCTTGCCATATCTCTTCTGGTTTACACCTGGTGAGAGAAAACACGAGCAGAGATCAGGAATGGTTAATGGAAAGTAAGAAGAGGGCTGGAAGGCTGCAGAGGGTCGGGCCACTGTCTTTATGCCGGGCAAGAACAGCCTCTGCATGAAGCACACTAAGGGGTAGGTCAGCAGACCGCAACCACACTATCACTATACCCTTGCCGGCAAAGTCGTCATACCCGTAGCCCCCACAGCAGCAAGTCACTGAGCTTGTGTTTACAACATCTGCAGCGTGACAGCCTTGAGCTGGCTGGATTTCTACAGGTACAAATGGCTGTGGCACCATGGAAGAGAGTTCAGCTGCCCTGAGGTGTGTTCAGTGTGGGTTGCGCACCGAGAATTTTCTCTGCTGTTCCAACCACCGGGCAGTATACTAACCTCAGTTGCTATGATGCACTCATCTTTCTCTTCTGATATGACATACACCGACTGGTACTTTGTGTCCTTTGAAGTGGAATATACTGAATCTGGTCGTTTTCTTTCAGAAGTATCACTATTGAAGACAAAAAGAGACAACACCGGTCAGACGGCTGTTGCTTAACACTACCTATGAGACACACCCCCCGCCCTCTTCAAAGTCAAGCTGCCCCCCACGCTCAGATGTGAGAGATACCTCTTTAGTTGTACTGCACATTTCTCCTCTGCCTCTGAATCATATGTTTCACACTTGGCTTCACATTTGCTGTGCTCCTCTTTAACAGAGTCCTCGTTCTTGAGTTCATGCACCAAATTGTAATCCACTGATGGGTATCTGACTTTGTAGCCATTTTTATCAGAGTTATCGCTGTGAAAGTCTACTTTCTTATTTGTGTTTTTAATCTGAGTGGCACCAATGACACTTATGGAAATGTCCTTCTCGCGCTGGCAGTTTGCCAGGTTGTTCATGGTCTCAGTCTCGCTCCTGCAGGCGTCAGGCTGGTGGTGCCTCTTCTGCACTCTGAGCCTGACGCAGACGACCACAGCAGCACACCCCAGCAGCAGCATGAGGACCAGAATAATCCCGGCGCAGATGGCGATCCAGGGGAACTGGGCGTTCTGGCCTTCCGTGTACTTCTCGGTGAAGTCGACGATGACCGGTCCCTGAGGCGGCTCGGGGAGCAAAAATTGGCAGTTGAGCCCGCCGTAACCCCGGGCGCACTCACAGACGTAGCGGTTGTTTCTTTCGTGGCAGGTGGCCCCGTTGTGGCAGGGGTTGTGTTCGCATCTGCTCACCGGAGTGCTGCAGTTCTTCCCGTTGTATCCCGGGGGGCAGGTGCAGGAATAGTCATTGACGCCATCCTGGCAGGTCCCTCCGTTGACGCAGGGAAAGGAGGCGCAGTCGTCCACATTATCATCACAGTGTCTCCCGGTGAAGCCAGCCTGGCACTGGCATATGTAGGAGTTCCCCAGATCGACGCACTGGGCTCCTGCAAGACATCAAGGGGGACGGGCGCTGAGTGGTGGGCAGCCAGACCCGACAGCCTCCCACCTGCTGCTCTCGGGGCAACCATCACAACCGGCAGCTGAGAAAAGCTCTCTTTCCGAGAGGTTAGCTCAACCTTTGCGGAGTCTGATCCACCATAAAAAGTACAGAGTTTTTTTAAGGCAGATATTTGTTAACCAGACCTGTTTTTCATTCTCCATCCTATTCCCTTTTTAACATTTCACTCAGCTTGGACAACAAAGCTAGTCCAGATCAGGTTAACACCACAATCTTACGTTACAGAGTTGGAGTGGCAATGAATGAGGAGGACTGCAGTAAAGAAAGTTTTCACTGGTTTAATCAAAACAGGAGGATTATTGTTACTAGATTACAAGCAATAATATTTAGCAGTTGTGTGGCATTTTGCAGCCACAGACCTCAAAGAGTCTTTGCAAAACATTTGCAAGTATAACCCTCCACATTCTTATGCACGAAGCTTCAGGCCAAGTTACCTGGCTGCCATCACCCCTTGAGAAAATGCAGCCTACAGCATGGCCCGAACCACACCATTACTTTTTAAGTACAGTTCCTCCACCAAGTCAACTACTGACTTGACATGGACCGTGATTGATCAGTGGGCCTTGTTATGAACTCCAGACCAGAAGGCAAAGTAACTGGATGGTCTCCTTTTAGAAGGTCACTGTAGCATGTTTGGCCTTACCATTAGCACAAGGGCTGGAACTGCAGTAATCGATTTTCTTTTCACAGTTGAACCCAGAATAACCCAGTGGGCAGCGGCAGCTGTATCCCCCATCAGGGTTGTCGGTGCATCGCCCACCATTGAAGCATGGTCCATCAGCACAAGTCATTGCGCTCAGCTCACAGTTTTTACCGTAGAAGCCCGGGGGGCAGGTACAGGAATAACTGTTCTCAAGATCCTGGGGGGAAGAAATGGTCAAAATATTTAGCTGAAGTTGCTTTGAAATCCAAGAAGTGATTATGAAAATTAGTAAGACTGACATTAACTCCTCCCTTGGGGTTCCAGGTGGCACAAGCAACTCAAACTTACAGTGCAGCTTCCACCATTCTTGCAAGGGTTGGCGTCACATTCATTGATTTCAATCTCGCAGTTGGAGCCTGTGTACCCAGGTCGGCAAGAACAAGTGTAGCTCCCCTGACCAGTGTTGGTGCATGTGGCACCATTCTTGCAGGGCTTGTGGTGGGTGCAGTAGTTCAGGTCTGTAAAAAATTTTTTTTTTTTTTTTTAATAAAAAGGGCAGTCAAGACACTTGCTACTTTGCAAGGCTTGCATGGGGTGGGTGAGCTGGATATAGTTGCTTGCTTTCTGCATTTTAAAACAGACACTCAGGCAAGGGCTGAGAACTCACCCTGGTTGCAGAAAAGGCCACCCCAGCCTTCCTGACAGTTGCACTGCCATGGCTGCTGACAGGTACCATGAAGGCAGCCCGGGTATCGGATGCACTCATCACAATATCGTCCCTGCCAACCCACTCTGCATCTGAAAAAAAAAAACAAAACCCAACAAATTCTCATCATATTTAGACTTCTCAGAGTTGGAAGCCCTATCACAAACTCTGCAAACACACTGATGCCAGGGATCAAGTTTCCTAAAAGCCCTCAGTGATCCTTCATGTGAGAAAGTCGCCAAGTCCAACCACAGCATCAGCGTTCATGGGTCCCAGCTATTTCTTCCACTTCCTTAGAGTGAGCCATGGTTCCAGGTAGTTAATTTGTTTACTCTAATAACAAACAGCCTTACACACAGCACTGTAAACTCATTAGGTTAATATTAATGGCACTGATGTTTGACTTGTAGATTAATACTTTGATCTGGCATCACCTGGATTTCTCAAATTACCATCTAATATGAAGAAAGTTATTTAAAGCGACCCTTCAAATGACCAATGGCTTACTTAACACCAAAGCATCAACGTTAAAGACAAAGAAGGGAGCAGGAGGGGAGTGGAAAACTTACTTGCATTCCCCAGGTTTGTCGCAAAAGCCATGTTGCTCGTCGCATCCAGGCAAACAAATCGCTGTAAACAAACCAAGCAGGGAGAGACGTCAGCACCAGGGTCGAACGCCTCCCTTTTACAAATCCGATCCCGAGAGCACCTTGCGGGTGGGGAGTGAGCCCCTTTTACTAGGTCAGGGCAGTTAAGCGCAGCTGAGTTAATCTCTGGAGTCTGCAGAAGTATTGATCTCGCCCCGTAACTGGGCACTTTACTTATCGCCGGGGATGAGCATTCTTCTTAATACAGTTGCACACAGACAAAAGAGGACTCACAATTGCTCCCTTCCCCACAGCCCCTCACCCCCCTTCCCTTCCCAGTGAGGGTCAGAAGTCCTTTTTTCCAATTCTATGCACACAGCTCCACCTCTTAATATCCCCCGAAAGTGTGTGTGCAGATAAGAGTGGACAGCTGGTGTGCAGGGTGCCAGTGCAAGACAGCTGCTCTATTGTCTATTCTCTCCCAGCAGCTGCCCCACTGCAACAATACCCCGGCCCCGGAGCCAATGGGGCCGGCGGCCGGCGGCCGGGCAGCCTATCCCTGCCCACAGCTAATCTATGGCACGCGCGTGATTTCGCTGCAAAAAAACTTTTTTTTTCTTATTCAAATAAATAAGTCTAAAGTTCTTCCTCCCTCCTTCTCCCCCCCTCCGCCCCGCTCCGAAAAGGGGCAGGCGGGTGGGTGCAGCCCTGGTAAAAGAGGTAAGCGGGCCAGCGGGAGGGAGGATGAGGGAAGGGAAAAAAGGGACTTCTGCTCATTACTTCGCCTGGTTATGGAACTCATTAAGCAGGCACTGCAAAGTTTTAATTCAACAAAGCCAGCCAGAGACAATGGCATGCGAGGGGAAGGGGGGGAAGAAAAAGAAAGAAAGAATCGGCACTGATAATCAGATCGCCTCCAAGTTGGAAAGAATGGAGCTGGGGGCAAGGCGACGGGAAGCAATCTGCGACTGGCAGCTCCGCTCGCTAACGGCAAAACATTCTTTTTGCGTGCACACATAAACACATCTCCCCTGCCTAGTAGGTTTGCGTTGCTGTTATAAGCTGGGCTTTTTCGAGAGGGAAAGCAGAGGGAAAAGCATATGTAACGAGTCAAGACAGACGGACAGCCTTCTACTTTGCTACGGGAAGAGCAGCGATGTACAGGCATCCAAAAGTGCTGACAGCCCCGAAAGAGCTCATTATCAAAATGCTTCCTTTTTCCCCACCCCTTGACACAACTGGGCTAGGCACTTTTGATCATGGGAAAGGTTGTAGTTCCTGTTTAAAACACTATCAAAGGAAATGCGAGCCCCTCTGCCTGCTGTTTATTGTGCAACATTGTGCCATGAGCTGCTAAAAGCATCCTAGCAGTCACTAACAGTGTGAGTAATCAATCTGGGCTTGTTTGATAGCAGCTCAGCTGAGACCACAGTGCAGGTGGGCTTTAAGAAAAACAAAAACACAGCTAGAAGAAAACCGAGAGGCTGCTTTACAGCCTGTAACTGTTTTCTCCCTGCCTGCCTGGCCCTTTGATGACTGGAGAGGAGCACTCACTCAGTACGTCATCTGCCAGTGTACTTCAGAGCCGTGTATACACACAAACAGAGAATGCCATCACATGCTGCAGCAGGAGCTCTGTGTGCATGTTTGGGTGTACACTTCTGCGTCTCTACAAAGGGCGGCGATCCCGTACAAAGCTGTAGGTATCTGACATCCCTGGCTATCCTCTTTGTGATCTGCTTACTGTCCCAGCTTTTCCTGCTGTATCAACACACCGCATTCCTCAACAACTTCAAGCTCAGGCGTACTTTAAAAGTCACGTCCCTCACTGCTTTACTAGTAGTAACAACCATGGCAATGGCACAGAAGAGAGATGCGGAAGAAGCTGAATGCGGCTTCAGGTGCAACAATCTCTGTTAGTGGCAGTTTATGAGTGCCTCAAATGAGAAATGTATGGTCTAGAGGCCACAGAGAGCACCTTGGACCTCCCAACACTTTTCTCAACATGAAGCGGCAAGACATCAGACCATGACAAGCCTGCCAACAGGCGGGTGTGTGGATGTTGCCACAGCCCAGCTGCCTCTCCTGAAGCCATGCACCCTGTAAGATGACGATACCAATGTACCATGGTTGAAGCGGTGGCTAGGTATACAAAGTAGTCCTGACATATTTTAATAAATCCTCAAGTAACTGCCGAACATTTTGCTGTCAGATTTGATGCCTACAGCAAATGAGGAAGAGTGTAATGTTGGCACTGACATTTTTATTAGCTTGAGAAGGGGCTGTCTGCATTAACATTCTGTGGCAATGCTGAGGACCTCCCGTCCCCCGCACCAGTAAAGCCCATACACAGCACCAGACCTCCACCCACCGTTACTTGGTTTCCCCTCTCCCGTGGGGCCTGATGTCAAAGAAACCGCCCCCACCCCACAAGAGCTCAGGGGACACAGCTACAACGAGCACCCGGGGAGACAAGAAGGTGGACACTCACGCTCAGTGCAGTACTGGCCTTTCCAGCCCGGGTTGCAGACTTTCTCGCCACGCTCTCCGCAAGTGAAGTGACCAAAGGCATCATCCCGGGGGCGGCAGAAGACGGAGCAGCCTTCTCCGTAGTAGTGCTCATCGCACACAAAGCGATAGGAGTACTTGAGGTCGGTGCGGCCGCTGCTGTGCAGGTCCTGGGACCACTCTTCACCCACTGCCAAGTGCCTCTGGGTGGCCAGGCGGCTGATGAGGCGCTCGGGGTTTTCTGCGTGAAAGCGGAGAGGAGAGGCGTGATTAGGGAGCCCGAAGTGGGCAGGGGTGTAGGAAGATGCTCAGCTGGGGGTTGGGGGAGCAGAGCTGAGCTCAGCAGAGGCAGGAGGATAGCGCCGTGAGCCAACAGGTTGGCCTTTCTACCCATGGTCTCCCGAAGAAGAGCAGGGATGGGATGGGGGGGGGGGAATGTGCTGCACACTGCAGAGAGAGGGGCCGAGTGGGGCTGCCAGGCTGGGATTATTCTGGGGAAGAGTCTGTTTCGGGACAGTTACCTGTGGTGAGGTCGTCAGGAGAGTCCGTATGCAGAGCTTCAATGATGAGCGAGAAGGTGCCCTGGGGAAAGAAGAAGCAGAGACAACCCACCGGGAGAGCGTGAGAGCCGGCAGGGCCAGGGGAGCAAAGCCTGGAGTTATCGCTCCCAGACAACCCCCGGGAGGGGGGGATCGGTGGCCCCTTGGAAAGGTGTTCGCCCAGCTGGGGTGGCCCGGGTGGGTGGGATGGGGTGGGATGGGATGGGATGGGGTGGGATAGGGTGGGATGGGATGGGGGCCGCTCCCCCCTCACTTACGGGCCAGGTGAAGCCGAAGGGGAAGCGGATGGGGTTGCTGAAGGCGGGGTCGGCGCCGCCCGCCCCGTCGGGGACGCTGAAGGAGTTGGCACCGAGGACGGGGGTGATGGCGCTGCCGTAGGTGCAGGGGGGCTCGGGGGAGACGCTGGCCTGGTAGTGCTTGAGGCAGACGCGGAAGAAGGTCTTGCAGTCGCACTGCTGCAGCCCGCCGCCACCGGGGCCCCCCCCGCGGCAGCAGTTGCGGTTGCTGAGCAGCCCCTT
Organism: Haliaeetus leucocephalus; assembly: GCF_000737465.1. Lineage (NCBI taxonomy): Eukaryota > Metazoa > Chordata > Aves > Accipitriformes > Accipitridae > Haliaeetus > Haliaeetus leucocephalus. The sequence continues at coordinate 8,066,691 of NW_010972598.1, read as the reverse complement.
CTTATTGACAAACTCCTGCAGCTTCAGCTCGAAGACCCCGGAGCAGCCGACCTGCGAGGCGGGGACAGCGGCCGTCAGCCCGCCGAGCGGCCCCCCCCC
>NW_010972598.1:8064907-8066431 GCF_000737465.1 Haliaeetus leucocephalus | reverse complement strand
CCGTGTCCCGTCCCCCCCCCCGGCACTTACCTGGCAGCGGCTCAGCAGCACCGAGAGGAGGGCGAGCGTCAGCACGAACCGACCTCCCATTTTGGAGGGGCAGCTCTGGTGCCCTCGCTTTCCTCCCCCTTGTCTTCTCGTTGGAGGGGAAAGGGGAAAGTCTCTCGAGGGAAGGGAAAAACGCCGCGGCCAAAGCCGCTCGGCCCGGCAGAGCTGGAAGGGTTAGTGTCACGGTCTCCTTCTTTCAGGAGTGTCTCTGACTTTTTTTTTTTTGCCCCTCTGTCGATACCTCTAGGTGTAGCCTGTCGGTGACTGACAGCTCTTTCGGATGGCAAAAGAAAAAGAAAGGGAAAAAAAAATTGAAAAAAAAAAAAAAGGTTAAGGTTAATCTGCTAAACTCTTTTTCTTTCCCAATCCACGGTGCTCCTCCTTTCCTCCAGGAAGAAAAAAAAATTAAAAATAAAAATAAAAAAAAATAAAGGCAACTTAATTCCCAACAGAGGCAGAGAAAAGGCTTCCCAAGGAAGATTAAAAATCGGCGATCTGGAAATCCCTGCAGAGGCAGCGGCGGACGCGGCGATAATTCCCGGTGCGGTGAGATGCGGGAGCGGCTCTGCGCGGCTCTGCGCGGCTGCGCTCGCCCTGCGCACGTCGGGGCCGGTGGGTGTCAGACGGCAGCGGCGGCGGGCAGGTCACGTCGGAGCCTTGATCCCCTTTTTTCCCTTTTTTTTTTTTTTTTTTTTTTTTTTTTTTGCAAAAGAAGCGAAGCTCTCTTTCCTTGTCGTGGGCTTACTTTTGTTTTGAGAGGAATCCCAGCCAAGAAAAATAAGCTCGTGTCTCAATAGCGGCGCACTGAGCGTGTCCGGGTGTGCTCCTACGGGGGAGGGAAGGGGGGGGGTGCCTGCTCTGCTCTGCTCTGCCCTGCTCTGCTCTGCTCTGCTCTGTGCCGCGGCTCCGCGGCTCTCTCCGAGGGTGAAGCGCTAAGGATCTGCCTCTCCTTGGGCGCCTGCCTCCCTTATATCCCGCCGGCCGCCTGCATGCCTAATGAGATGCAAATGAGCAGCCCCCCAATCTGGCTAGAGCTGTCACAAAGGAGCCACTTTTCCAAACCCTCCTCTCAATGGATCGCCAAATGGTCAGTGAGCTGTAAAATGTGCAACCCTCCTCCCCCTCCCCTCCGCGCTCACAAAAACGTGCTCATTTACATTCCTGCAAATTTGGTAACCGCAAGAATCCCCCCTTCTGCTCCGGGGAGAGGGTAACACCCCCGCTGCACCGGCGAGAGCCAGCGCAACACGCTCCGGCGAGAAACCAACCCCGGGGCCGGCGGGTTGTAATTACCTCTTGAAATTGCAAAGCAACCGCCGTGCCCCCCAAAAAGTCACTCGGTGCTCCCGACCGCTTCCAAAGGGGCATCCTCGGCTTTAAAGGGACGAGGGAGGTGGGAGCCAGCGAGCCGCAACAAGGGGAATCTGATCCCTTGACGTTCACACCGCATTTCCCCTGGCATAACCGGGGTAATTT
>NW_010972598.1:8062282-8064763 GCF_000737465.1 Haliaeetus leucocephalus | reverse complement strand
GGCGGAGGGGACCCACGGGAGGGACCCACGGAGGGGACCCGTCTGCGGGGCTCCGCGGGTCCCGTCCCCGCCACCACCGCTGCCGGAGAGAGCCACCCGCTCCGCCCGGGTCCCGCACCCCTCTATGATTATTATCATCATCCCCAGCAACCTCTCCCTCTCTCCCTCGCTTTTTTTTTCCTCCTTCAGCTTAGTAAAAAGTGAGTTTGGTGTGTGTCGTTCGCGTGGCTGTCATTAAGGCCGTTTGTTATTGTGTGAGGGCTGAATCAGTTAGCTCTTTGTGCTCTCAGCTGTATGGTAATGTAGACAGCACCTGCTCCCTGCACAATGCGGGGGAGAGAAAGAGCTCCCCTCGGCGCACGCTACTGCCTCTACAACAATGTCCGCACATTTTTTAAAGAAATCCCTTCCAGCACTTCCCCCCATCCGTAAAAAAAAAAAAAACAAAAAAAACCCACACCACCACAACCCAACTTTACACCGACCGTCACCTTATTATTTTTGTACATATCCATCAGTCGCTGGAACTTTTGTTTTGATCTTAAAAACATGGGAAGGAGTTTACTGGTGCGGTGAAAGAGGGGATAGACATGATTACCGTTTGAGCAGTTTCTTAATGATGGATGGAAGCGGGGGATAAAAGTTGGAGGGCGACGCTGGCATGTCACTCGAAGCAGGGTTTTCCACTTTGTTCGGGCCCTCTGTTTAAACACCTTCGGTAGGCGCAGGCGGATTCATTAGGATGCAAGGTGTAACTGTCTCTGTAAATGTCATTTTAATTGTAACAGATCATTTCAGCACAGATTAAGCTTGTGTGCGAAAGGAGAGGATTTGGCTACAATAACCTCACTGTAGGTATGCCGTGCTAAAAGCCTTATTATGGCGACTTTATTGGGTTGAAACGTGCATTTGCATGGCAAAATGTGACTTTCATTGAAGCAGATGTCTTGATCACAAATTATCTTACAATGCGCTAGAAAAAAAAAATCTTAAAGACTTCTTAAAGTAAAAGCATTGGGTAGTACCAATTAAAAGAAAATCACCAATGAGTTCATTCAGCCCAGCTCTTCTTGACTGTTCGAGGACTGTAGCTGCCCACGTTCATTTACTGGGGGTTTGTGGCACCTACCCCAAACGCCGGCAGGTACCCTCGGGACTTAAACACGCATCCAGACTTTGCAACGTTTCGCCTCTCAACGCGGGTGTCCTTTACATCTAATTTTGCTCGAACGAGCCACCAACATCCAGGTAACTCTTCTTCCCCCCTCTCCCCGCCCCTCGACGCCTAAGCGAAAGCTTAAATGTACAGGAATGTTTGATGTTTGGGGTTGGGTGGGGGGTTTTTTTGATTGTTTGGGGTGGGTTTTTTTTCCCACCACGAGGTTATATCTAGGCAGAGATCCCGCAGGCACCGTGCGAGGGTGCAGGGAAGGCGGCCGGGGGGGGAGCGGAATGGGCCGCCCGCCCCCGCCGTGCCCAGCCTCTGCGGCGGGGAGCGGGGCGGGGGGGGGACGGGACGGGACGAGCCCCGCAGCAACGCCGGCTTTAAACTGTACATTACTTTTGCCACCTAGCGTCAACATCTTTTCAAGTGGCTTGCCGCTGCTTCGTAAACTTTGCTGTGGCGTTATCCCCGGGGAAAGGCGGGGGGGGGGGATATCACTTCGTATCGGGTTTACTAAGCGAGTGGGGCGGGGAGGGGGCGGGGGGGGAATATCTGTCTTGAAATTTGGGGGGGGAGCTCGTTCGGTGGAGGCGAGAAGTGATATATCAGCGCGGATCTTTTAATCCGCGAGAGATAGAAAGTTGGTCCATTAGCATCCCCTTGCTTAAAATACTGGAAATAAAAAGTTACACGCGCGAGGGCTTTAACCTAGCGATAGGGGAAAAAAAAAAAAAAAGACCCGAAAAAACTTGCCCCCAAATCCTTAACAACCCCCCTTCGGTACCGGGTATTTGTTAAATTGACGTGGCACAGATTTCTCGATTACCGCTGCTGAGCGTGACTGAAAGGCGCCGTGAGAGCCGGCAGGATCCTGCCCACGGCGCTCATTCTTCTCCGGCTTAATTTATGCCACGCGATTCTGTATTGGGGAAATCAAGCAGAAAGCTCCTTTTTCTGCTTTTTTCCCCCCTCTCCCTCTCTCTTTCAGATGCTGGGCTAACGGGGAGACTGTTTAACTTAAGTGTTTCTATAGGAGGCTGTTGTAGTTTAACTCCTGCCCACCAGTAGCTGAGGCGAACAAAGGAGGGACTCGAGGTCTAACTATTCATCCATTCTCTGCACTTTAATTTTCATTGATTTCGAAGACAAGGGGAGCCCTTAGGGATTCTCGCTGAAGGGGGATGACACGCCTTTAGACGCGATCAGCCCCCCAGCCAGCCATCTGCTCCCAACCAAATGGCGCTTTTTCGCTCCCAACCGCGTGTCTCCGCACCGCGCTCGCCCGCCGCCCCCCTCACCGCGCACCGCCACCGACC
>NW_010972598.1:8061717-8062272 GCF_000737465.1 Haliaeetus leucocephalus | reverse complement strand
CCCATCCCGCAATCCCCCCCACCCCGCCCCGCTCCTGCCCCGGCGGGGATTTACGGTCCCACCGCGCAGCAGCGCGGCCGAGAGCTCCCCAGCAGCCGCGGCTTTTATTTCTAGGCGAGCCAGATTATGGGAAAAAATGACTTAAAAAAAAAAAGGGGGGGGGGGGGGTTTGGGGGGCTCTGTTAATTAGGGCGACGCGCTGCCATCGCTGGCGCGCAACCCTGATTTTTCCCGGGACGGCGGACTCCGGGCATATGGCGAACGGTGCGTCGGCGGAGGGCCGCGTACGTGTGGAGCTATGTGTAGCCGAGTGTGCATAATATTTTAATTAGGTCTATAGTCCCTACGGAGGTATGTGTGCGCGGCTGCCCCTCCGCCGCAGCCCTCCCCGCACGCCCCCTTCACCTGTCCCGTGTCCCCGCGTGTCCCCGTGTCCCCGTCGCCCCCCATCCCCGGGAGGGGTGGGCAGGCGGGACACGGCCGGCCCGGAGCTCCGGCTCCCCCGCCGTCCCGGGGCTCGGCGGTGTGAGCGGGGTGCTGGCGATGCCCGGGACC
>NW_010972598.1:8058692-8061671 GCF_000737465.1 Haliaeetus leucocephalus | reverse complement strand
GGGGGCGCGGAGGTGCCGCCGGTGCCGGAGAGGGGCTCCGCCGCTCTTTGCCGTGTGCGGGGAGGGGGATTAAGAAGTTTAGCGTGTAGGTTAGCCCAAAGTTGCAAAGGCATGTGCTGATTAGAATAAGAAAGGGCAGTCGCGTGGCTCAGCTGGCACACAGCGAGGCCAGATGATAGATAAGCAGCTCTGGGCCTTCCCCCCCTTCCCCCCCCAGCCCCCTTTTTCAAATCGCAAATCATCTGCTCCGGCCCTATCCTAGCCCCTCATTTTCATGACAATGGTTGTGTGTTTACCTGTGATCCTGGGACGGGGCATTCCTTTGTCTCCCGAGGAGATTACCGCAGCCAGCTGCTCTCCAACCCTTCCCTGGGCAAATCCCGAAATGCCCCTATATGTGTTTTACTGATTGCACACGAGGAGAAAGCGAGCACCCCCCCACACACACCCCCCCCCCCGTCCCGCTCCCCTGCCCTACTTGTTTGTTTGGGTTTGCTCCCTGGCTTGCTTCCGATGGGATTTTGCTTGTGGGAAACTACGAGGGATAAAATTGGTCACTCGTGTGTGTGAGCTGTCCCCAAAGTGGGAAAGGTGAAGGGCTGAGTACCCCTGCGAGGGCGACCACCGCCCGCCCCGGGGGGAGGAGGGGGGGGCCAGAGCCACGGGGAGCACGCTGCCCTTGGGGCTTTCAGGGACAAGAGGACATCAGGGGCTCGGGGGAAGGAGGCTTCCCCCCACCTTGCTCTCCTCCAGGCCCTTGGGGTCCCCACCGGTCTGAGACAGCACCTGTCCCCCGAAACTTCCCGTGGGTGCTGCCCCTCCCACCCTACCAGTCTCTGCTCTGGGGCACTGAGGTTCAAATGCTCTCACCGCCCGTGCCCCTCTGGGCAGCAGCTCTGCCTCACTTTTGGGGAACTGGCGTCTTTGCTGCCCTTTAACTCCCAGGACACTCAGGACCTTCGCCACGCTAGAAACCATGGATCGTGTTTGTGCTAGCTGACCTTCTGAGGACCCTTCCAATCTGGAATATCCCGCGATCCTGAGATTTACCGCACCCCAGCACCCCATCCGTCCCATCAGGCAAGCCCAGCGTAACCCCCTGCAACGCTGAGGCCTGGCTTGTCTTGGCGGGATGTCACAGAGCAATCAGGCTCAGATCATGTATGTGGGGTAAAAAACGCATCGGCACTTCTCAGAAAAATGTTTGGCATTCCTGCTACGAGGTTTCACTGGATGGCTGGAAAAATTCCCTTCTGCTACCAGCTTCAGTAGCAATATCCTCTGTGTTCACCAGTTCTCATAGGGAAAACCCTCTTCTCTTTTCCCTGGTTTTATTAATCATCACCTTAAGCCAAAACTCTAAATAGTAGCTGCAAACTACCACTCCGGACAGTAGTGGCATAGACCACTCTCCCCCCAGCATGGCGTGCTGCTGTACCATACCGCATTTCATGCCTGAAGGGTTTTTCTGTTCCCCCCTGTAGCCTGCAGTCCCCTTTGCTCGGTGTGCACATCTTGTGCGCTGGCTGCAGCGCAAAACCTGCTGCTGATAAACTTGGCGGGGGGGGAGCAGTTTGATTGTACGTTTCCAGGGCTTTCCGAGCCACTTCCAATTTGCGTCATTTTTCTTTCTTGCCACATCTACGTGCAGGGAAGGTGGGGAGGAGGAGGGAAGAAGAAGGGGGCAGAAACTCCTCTGCAGAAGGTGATTATGAGAAAGAGGATGAGTATGGACGGGGCGGGCCCGAGCTTTTGGAAACGCTCTCCCCTTTTCTGAGAGCATCTGCCCGGAGACGAACAGATGTGGGCACCTGCGGTGACAGGCCACATATGCTCCATCCTATTCACAGGCATTCAGACACGGCTACAATGGTGAGGCTTTGTGCACGCAGAGTCACCAAATATATTAATCTGTGCTCCCCAGAGCACCGCTCTGTTTAATTTTTCACCGGCGATAACATCTGATCTAATCCTCCCATCAGCTCCCCTGTGTCCCTCTCCCCCCCCCAAAAAAAAAGATGTGAAGTTATTCAGGTCCCCACCTGTTGCCAGTGGAGCGGCAGCCAGGCTGTTAGCCCTACAGGCTGCGTGGCGGTGGGGTGTGCTCGGGGGAAACAGGGGTTCCCCCCTACCAAGCAAAGCAAAGCAAACTCGTTGTTCCCCCCCCGCTCCCCAAACGGGCCATGTCCATCCAGAGCCGCCCGGCAGCCTGCCGTGGGCCGCTTTGTTTCCCCAAGGCCATCGCCGCTCAGCAGGCCCCGCAGCCACGGGGCGACATAAATCTCCCATGTACGACTGGGCTGGGGGGGTATGGGGGGGTGTTCACGCAATTTCGGTGTGCGATGCTTTCATCTCCCCGCGTCCCGTGTGTGTGTCCCCCGCCCCGCCTCGGCCCGGCTGGGTTTGTTCGGGGGCACAATGGCCCCTCCGGCCCCATTGTGGCCGTACAAAGCCGAGGGACACCAGGCCGCGGGAGGGGACAGCCGCGGCTCAAACCAGCCCGGCCCCCCCGCCGCCGCCGCCGCTGCTGCTGCTGTCATGCGAAGGGGCCCGCTGCGGCTGGCTGTCCCCGGCAGGGACGGCGCTACCAGCGCCCGGGGAGAGGGAGAAGGGACGGGGACGGGCCTGAGGGGACGCCGACCGCCCCGTCCCCTCAGCTCCTACCCCGTCCCCTCAGGCCCGGCCCCGCCCGGCCGCCCCGCGCATGCGCAGCCCCGCCCCGGCGGGAAGCGGAAGCGCAGGCTCGGGTCAGTGGCGGGGTGCCGTTAGGAGGGGGCGGGCGGCCGTTTAACGGCCCCGGCGGGGGGGTAGGGGGACTCGTCGGGGGTGAGGGCGACTGGAGCCCCGGTTTTCGCTCGCAGCATGGGCCGGGTGCCTCACGGCCTCCCGAGGGAGGCTCTCGGCGGGACGCGGCGGCCCTCGGAGCTCGCCCGGTGCAGGCCTCGGCCCTCGCCTCAGCGGCGGGCGGGGAGCGCCCGC